>NC_141286.1:16137891-16737891 GCF_037954325.1 Fistularia commersonii
CACATACAGACACTCACACACACACTCACAAACACTCACACACACACACACACACACACACACACACAGAGGGGATGGAGTGAGTTTTCCTGTGACCAACACCACCACACAGACAGCTCAGCTAATTGTTACATTATGGCTGAGCAAAACATTAGACTGCTCTTAAATTACATTCCAATAAGCTGTGGCCAGACGCCAGAAGACTGCAGTGGGCCCGGTGCTACCTCCTGGATGATAGACACACACGGGTGCTCATGCACGCACACACACACAGATACATAAACAGACAGGCCCAGGTACGTACCGAGGGCTCCATCTCAAAATACATGGGAAAATAAAGTTGCCAAGTTACCTTCGGAGTTTTGAGAAAGGAGGGCTACTGGGCCTCTTGAAAGTGTTTGTGTTGAAAAGTGGTGATTGCTTATTGGTGGATTCTCTGAAGGCATGTAAGGACAGTCTCATATTGACTGGCGGGGAAAAGATGCTTGTTAGGTAATCGGATGTGTTCGAGAGCGAGAGAGCGAGAGAAACTGTTTTTTGGATGAGTGTTGAACATTATAAAGAACAGACTAAACTAAATAAAAAGAAAAGTATCTCGTATTAAATGTTCAATTTTTAGTTCTTTTTTGGGGGGGGGGGGATTGCCTTTTCCTGAGGAAAAAGTTCAACATGTATTCAAAAAATAAGGTTTAAAAAAGTGTGCATATAATTAATCCTGAAGACTCTCTCCAGATTGGATTGTATAAATCTTTATATTAATGTTTCCCAAGAAAACTTATAGTTATTAAAATTAAGACCAACTACTGCTGCTATGGGTGTTTCTGGTATTCACATGCGTTCCATAAATGCACACTCGGCTATCACTGACATCGACAAACTCCTTCTTGTCTTTGTTCAACATGTCCTGATCCTGAGTGGGAGAGGAGACGGGAGAAAGTCTCTTACCTCAGCCATGGTCATTTAGTTGGATGTTTCCAAGGAGACAGTGGAGTTTGCCATTCCCTGCGTGTCCCACAAAACAACTGCCTCCAACTCTCTTGTTCGCACAAGTACTAACGCAAAAGAGCCATCGCACCCAGCAGTGTCTCCTTCAACAACACAAGCACACATGTACTCTGCTCCTCTCTCTCTCTCTCTCTCCCTCTCTCTCTCTCTCTCTCTCTCTCTCTCTCTCTCTCTCTCTCTTTCTCTCTCTCTCTCTCTCTCTCTCTCACACACACACACACACTCATACACACACACTACGAGCCACCGATACTCCACACACAAGCAAAAAAAAGTCACCGTACTCTTAATTCATACACATATACTCATGCACGCTGTCTTTGCTTTCTCTGCTCTAATGTTGCAGTGGACTGGCTCTAAACTACTCAAGATGTTCAGTGTGTGTTTGCGTCCGAGTGTGTGTTAAAACTGGGCACAGGGGATTGGAATGAGATCCTCCCACTCGGCATTCTCACCTCAGAAGCTGCCTGCTCCCTCCCTTGCCTCCACAAACACACACGCACACATTGGTGTGCTCATGTAGAGGTGTGTGAGCTCTTCACTCACTCACAGACATGCACGCACGCACACGTACACACGCACGCACACACACCCTCGGAGTCACAGGGCAGTCCCCTCACAGCTGGCTGGAAGAGGGCATGACACTCATCTTTCACAGAGATTTGATCAAAAGGAATCACAAAGGCTGGAGGCTCTCCTAATGCAGTCAGGGGAGACTCTCCCTCTTCTCCCCTCTCTCTCTCTCTGTCTGAGTAATGCCCTAAATCAACGCTGCCCCTCTCCGTGCACACAGCCCAGCGTGTGTGTCTGGATTCACCTTAACACAGCCCTGTGAACAGCCTCCATAACAAGTTATGCCTTGTGCCGTCAGGAATGTGTCAGTGTCTGAGCTGAGTGTTTCTGAGCTGAGGGGACATGAAACCAGGAGCCTCAACACTTCAGTCCAGGTAATTTAGAAGTAAATAAAGTAAGTATTGACAGGGGTGAACGCAGTATTCAGATCCCCCACTCCAGTAACACGTCACATACCGCAAAGACTTTGCAACGAGTTGGCATTTAAGTTTGACCAGAACTACCTAAAAAGCATCAAAAAAGTGCTCCAGGTATGTGTTTGTGCAGTAAAATGTTGTCGGGCTGTCCTGCCCCAAACGTTAAAAGTTGAGGTCGTTTTTACTTCTTTATATTCTGAAAGAGATCAGATGTAAAAGCTCACTGCTGTTTTGCAAGAATCACTAAAAAAGTCAGAAGTAATGATTTTTTTTCTTCAGTGTAATGATCTTCCACATAACTTGCAAGGTATTTTGTTATAACATGAATTATTGGAAGAAATAAGATATGTTTTTCTTAAGTTGTAAAGAAAGTCTTTCAACTTCTCCTGAACTCATTTGGAAATAAATGGTTTCCAGCGGACAGCAGCTGGATGACACTACTTCCCTCAGACGTGTATTGAACTTGAAGGATATTGTTGCATCAAATTATGGAAAAAAAAAAATAGAAGAAAAGAATAAACAAATCCAAGAACAAGCACCTTGGATTTGTAACAAGTACAGTACTTGGGTCCGCGTACTTGGAGACTCTCCACTGAGGATAGTAACACTCATGTATTATTTTAGCACAAAATAAAATGCCTCACATGCAGAGCACCGGCATCAAATGAGGCATTTGTTTGGCAACAGGTGCAGCTCTATGCCATAAATTGATGCAGATTGTATGTAATACGAGACAGGCCGTTTTACACATACACACATTTACAGATGAATGTATGATGGGAAGCTTTCCAAGCCACACAACCATGTAGTTGGTTCCAATGCAGTGATAAAACATAAAAATACATTTCCTTTGCGCCCTCGTAACAAATCAATGTGGAAAAATACAGATGTTTTTTTTTTTTTTTTTGCATTGTCTGCTGCTTACAGTGCACTGCGCCTGAATTTTCACCCAAACCACATTAGTTTCCTTCCTTTAAAGTCTGGGTGTGTGAACCTTATCTGACTTTAAGCACATGTACGGAACATTATTTTGCCAGTCAGATCATATACATAAACTGTTGTCGGGGAAAACCCATAAAAATAAATTTCTCCAGATGACAACATTAACCCCTTGCGTGACGCCAAACAAGAGCAGTTACAAAGTGTTTCAGCTGATGCTGGAGACAGCAGAATTGTCTTTTCTACAGTGGCCTTACAGAAGATTTTTCCATGTCAGATTCTGGGGTATTGCTGCAAATACAAATACATTGTCTCCAACAAAGTGCCCTAATATTTGCTCTACTTTTTGTACATGTGTTCAGTTGTACATGGCTGTAGTACTAACAGCATTTGCATGTTATATTTATAGTTAAAGCCATGAAAAAAAAAAAAAAGTTAAAATGTAACAAACCGCTCTTTCCTTAAAAGTTGGGAAATTTTACAGGGAAAATCGGTTCCCTTTATCTAAACCCCAACTTTGCACATTACAAGGTCAAAAGCGATGCCTCCAACAACAGAGCTTTAACTGTTTTCTTCCTCGGGACAGAATTCTTTTTATCAGTTGATTTTAGGGTGGGTGCCCCACGTTTCTCAGCTGAGTCATATCGCTGCCCCCCCACAAACTGCTGGAAATGGCCATTGGCTGGAAAACTATAACGATGAAAGACTGGAATTTATGATTCAACTTGTTACCGGGCTTATTTCTGCCTATTGGTAAATAGAATCCAAAAACGATTACGGTATTATAGCACTGTTGCAAAGTGTTGGTCTCTCTGTCACTGCCATGTTAATTTATCCAGGTGTTTAGTTTACATACGAAGATTCCAAACATACAAAACAAAAAAAGGGGGAGATTGTAAACCGGTAACAACACGATTCCTTTTTTTTTTTTTCTCCCAAATCTTTTTCTGCTTATTGTGTCGATCACTGAAAGTCAGTGCAAAAGTAACAGCTGAAGCGTTGCGATCAATTCTTTACCATTTAGGAGCTGAAATTTGACACAAAGTTAAGAGAGCCTTTATGACCACTGACAACATTAAAACATATCAAAAAGCGAGCTTTAGGCAGTCATGTTTTCCTTAGTCGAAGTACAAAATGGAAAATTACAAAGTGTCTGCTGGATTTATAGCCCAATATGATCTGATTTGCACCTTGGAGATTTACGGTTTGTCTTTCTTGTGTGTCACTCTTAACTCTTTCCAATTCACATCAGACCATCTTTTTCTTTTCATGTCTTCCTGCTCCTTCCCGTCTGTAGTGCAAAGGGAAAGCTCTGATGATTTGAGCCATTAGGGGTGTCTGCTAATCCACAAATTACACAGCATGTTTAAACAGGTACACCTGGTCTGCTTGTGCTTGCAATGCCTTTTGGGAGGGACAGGAGGGGGGTGGAGGGGGTGCCACCAGGTGGAAATGCTACAGGTTCAGTTTAAATTTCTGAGTCAATTTTTGTTTTTAAGACCGGAAAGAGATTTCTGCTTTCCTCCAGAAAAAAAAAAAAAAAAAGTAAAAAGAAAAAAATACTGCACCGCATTTAATATCATTTAACAGATTCCCTGTGTAATCTTGTTTTCCTGCTTTTACCCAGTGGAGCGGCAGGGGGTCCGGTGCCTTGCTCAAAGGATGCTCGTCTGAAGAGCTGTAGGGCAGGAAGAGTCTTACTCATATGCTTTCCCCACCCACATTCTCCCAGTGAGCAACTCAAACTGACAACCCTCCAATCATAAACCCACTTCCCTGTCCTCCAGGCCAGCACCTCCCCCTGACTTGACATTCAGAAATTCGCCAACAGCCTCTCTAACTGATAAAAATGCAGCTAATGGCACTTGCAGTTGGACATTAAAACTGCATTACTTTCCACAGGAGATCAAAGCTGTTCTTATTGGTGAAAAGCCCAAAATGTTATGAGGTTACACATATGGATAAGAGACATCTCGTCAAGGCATGTAAGGTTGGAAAGCCCTTCACTCCCCTGCGGTCGTCAAGGCAAGCAGATCTGCTTACCGGCCTTGTATTTATTCCATACCTAGGGGATGCATACCAAACACAGCCCCAGACCTGGCCTGGATTAGGTCTGAACTGCTTGTCAGATTGCTGCTCCCTGGGCTGGAGCACCGCAGACGTATTTGCGCCCCGGGGTCTGAGCATGGAAGTTGCAGCTAAAGCCACAGCAAATAAACTCCATGTGCAGCAGAACAGGTCACGCTGCCGACTTACATGTCTGTCATTAGCCTTCCTGCAGGGGAGAGCGAAAGGGGCTTGAGTACTTGAGCAGATGAGCAGCTCTGGGAAAGCATTACACACTCTGTTCTTTATTTGATGAAGCTGAGGAAAACACTGCCAGCACAGACAACGCCTCTGTCGTTTTCATGATTTATTTCACTGGTTCGGTCCTTTCATTTTAAACGCGATGTATCACAGGATGCACATGTCGCAGGGATGATTTAAGGAGCCACCTGAAAGGATTTTAGGCCTTTTGTTTAACTTCGTAGCATCTCGATATTTGTTTCCTCTGTGTGATAAATAGGTGTCCATGTCACCAACAGATACTCCCATCCTGGACACATGTTCAATACATGACTCAATTGACAATATGACTCAAATGTTCATACTGTGATAACATAGTGAGTGTACACAAACATTTGGTTCAAGTCACAGTGAGTCTAAGATGGAAGTGAATTATCAACCCAGTATCAGTGACAGTGGATCTGCATTCGTGATTCAAAGTGACATGGTTTTTGAAAAATCTGAACTACATCATATTATTCAGTGGTGTAAGTCATCAAAATATCCTGAGAAAGTCAGGGAGAGGGGGAAATCACAAGTCGACAGTGTGTACACTATACAGATCATTATAATTTTGTTTTTTATGGCATGAAACAGAAGACAGAAATATCTGCTGAAAATCCAGGCCCCAGTATGGGTAGAGCAGAAGGGGAAGAAGGACATACAAACTCCACGCTGCACAGGAAGGATGCGGTGGAATTCGGCAGATCTGCATACCTTGCTCAGATGCAGTTTCAGCCAGTTACAAACTTCTATTAATGCACAGTATTAACCTTAAAGGTAACACAAAACATCTGCCTCTGTAAACAAGTCAGCTGTTGTTTGCTGCTAAGGTTTGTGTTTAGCATGCAGGTGACACACGGGAGTTTCAATAACTAATATCTGTCCAAAACTGGCAAACAGGAAACAAAGAAATTACTTCTAGGTCTTCAAGGTGTGTGCCACACAATTTGTTCAGATCCATGGCAAAACACTGAATATTCCAAAAAAAAGTCGAGATGCATCTAGTTATCATGTAATACTAGTGTTTGAATGGCTTGGGATAAGCCTTCATACAAGCTGTAACTGTCAAAAAAAATAAAAAAATAAAAAAAATTATATATATATATATATATATATATATATATATATATATATAAGGGAAGACTTAACCAGGCCGTTAATTCCCAAAATATTGTTATGATTCAATATCACAATATATGCTAAGAATCAAGGCATGGACCAGGCTTGTTTCAAATGCTTTAAAATACCAACTGTTATCTGGTCTCGCTGACCACAGTGATCCCAGCCCAGTTGTGTGTGTGTGTGTAGGAGAAAGAGAGTGTGCCACATGTGTCGTACAAGTGTTGGCCTGCCTTTCCTCACTGGTTGACAGTAAAGAGGGGGGGTATTACCTCCCCATTCCTAGTGAGCGGTCCGTACCAGGCTCTGGCCACCGCAGCAAGTGGTGTAAGGTTTACCTGTCATTCTGCGCCATTATTCAATACCAACACTCACTGGGTCACTGTAAATAACATTATGCTAAAAGAAAAAAAAAACAAAAACTGATGGCTGCTTTAAATTGAAAAAGATTTTGTGTTTGATAGTACTTTTGGATGTTTGGAAACAGTAAATTGATATAACCGTACTTTTTTTGAAATTTTCCCTCTGCTGATAAACAACATTATAGGACACATGGAATGCAAGGCAGTCTTGCAACAGTGGATTTGTCGCTGTGTGTGAAGGAGAAAACTGCATAACAAGAAAAAAGTGAGGCGTGCGCTTTCAGCATGTAGCATGAGAGCAGGTCAGGACGGTTCATGTGTGTGGGAGGCACAGGGCTTTCATAGAAATTGGTTTTTATATAAAACAGCATTAGTGAAAGTAGAGATTGCTACTGAGTGCACTTCAAATGTTAACAGAGGATCACAGGATATTTGTGCTTACTATGAATATAGGCTCTCTTTAGTTCCATACTAAAGTGTAGCCATAAATATAGATGGGGTGAAACCACTGGTGCCACGCACAGAGAAGAAAGGTAAGATTTCTCAATAAGTTTTTAAAATTTCAGTCTAACTGACAAGATTCTGGTACCTACATTCTGAAAGTTGAACAGTGATTTTAAACTGCACTTTCCAGAAGTTGGAAGATAGTGTGTAACCTAATATTAGTACGCTGCCTGAGATAGTTGGATGGACAAGCCTGTGTTTGCACATTCGACTTGTACTCTCTACGAAACTGTCTAAAGATGGCTAAAACGACCACTGAGAGTTCTGCATTTGTTAAATAGTTTTATCATATGATTTGCGAGGAATAAAAACAGAAATAAGTCATGACTACAGTATCCTGGAGTCATTAGTAAATTGTTGGAAAAAAAAAACTTTTATAAGACCCACTGGCTCTTCCACCTCCACAGATTCCTTCGCAATTATGGTGACATCCACCAGTGTTTCCTAAAGGGCCTCGAGAGAGGAGAAAAGTCCGAAAGTTACATCTGGGGGTGTGGTGTATCATCGCTCTTGGGTCCAGATGATCCACCCGTAATGCTGATCTTATTTTCCAATGAGCGACTTGATAGTTTTGTTTTTGCTTTCCTGTCTTGGCATCTACTTTCAACTGGATTCATATTTGGTCTATGGCACCCATGTTGCTCTTCTCACAAGGAGATTGGCGTGTGTATGTGTGTGTGTGTGTGTGCGTGCGTGCGTGTGTGTAATGTATGAACAGTATTTGATACCACATTACATGAATCCATCTGAGTTGTTGCAGCGGTCACAACACGTTACTCATCACTGTTACCAAATAAAACATGTTGTTACCAAAGTAATCAGCTTTTTACTACACAACATTTTACGTACTTGCATGTTTTTTCATGTATTGTATAGATGATACTTTAAAGCCAATTCATTTGTCTTATTTTTACATTTATAAATGTAAAGTTTTACTGTATAACCCTACAAGATAGTTGAAATTATAGTGCTGAGCTTCCATCACAGGACAAAGGCTCCCAGGTGGGATTTTATATTTAACACAAAAGAAATCTATTGACTTAATTCAGTGATGACATGAAATACTATTTTAGAATAAATGACTCCAGCACTGTGCTTCAGACAAATGTCTGTTAGTTGACATTGTACAACTGTCTCTATTGCGTTACTGTCGCAGTATAAATGAAAATTGACTAACATTAATAAGATATTCAAATTCAATTTAGCTTTTGCTTTTGTGAATTTATAGAAATGTATTAGATAGCATAATATTTCATCTTATCTTATGTAGACTGCAGACATCATTACAAACCCCAATTGCAATGAAGAAGTTTCTCAGGGGTTGAAATTCATGGGAGATTCCAAAAGTAATAATACATAATTTTGACAACCAAACTCTTAAATGACTAAGTTATTCATAGCATTAGTAATTCATCATACTGTAGGTCTTGATGCTACAGCTGTGTTTCTGTTTAATCCAATTCACTTGGTTAATGGGAGGTCAAGCTGGCTTTGTGTATAGTCAGTGTTATTACTGGACTGCTGCTTTTCCCTCAGTTGAAAAAATCAACAGTCAGTACTTCTCTAGGATATTCAGAATGTTGTGAATCGTTGCAACAATGTCATTTTAAAGCATATAATGTATTGTTGTAAAATGTTGGATTAAATTACTGAAGGTGAGGATTCCAGTGGATGCAGTAAAACGCATAATTTTACAAGCATTATTTAGGGGGGTGGGGGGTTTACAGTGTCTTTGGACCAACTCCGAAAATTGAACATGAATGTAACTATTGACTGTCATTTTACACAGTTTTGACAATAATGCAATAAGTCAGGTATTTATGTATGCAGTATAGTATAACAGAATAGGACTGTCACTTACATACAATTCTTTTTTTTTATTTGAAATAAACATCCAATGTCATATCTATGAAAAAGTCCTCTTTCAAAATAAATCTGGGCATAATTTCAGAGTTTCATCCGAAATAACCTCTAATCTTTTTTCCGTTAGAGCTACTGACGCACAGGATGCATCCCCATTTCCACTGCCATCTGTCTGTCCGTCCAATTACCTAACTTGCCGGTTGTTTTTTCTGTCCATGTTAAAAGTCGCCGTTCAGCCAGTGCAGAGAATCACATGTGGATTTTCTCAAACTTGACTCATCTCAGCTTTTGGAGCTCAAAAGAGGTGTCCGGTGGGGGGTCCTGGAGTGGACTGTGGCCCACATGAAGAAAATTGATGGGAACCAGCTGCCTGTCCTGCTTAAACTGCCATTGAGATGGTGTGAAGACGCCCCTGCGAGGGACATGTGGGACAAACCTGCAGGAAAAGAGCTGCTCCCACACAAACACACATACAGACAATTCCTGCTACAGAGGAATGAGACAAATGACATTGACCTCCTTTCCTGAGGAGTAATTATTACCAATCATTTCAATTAAATGATTTTATATAGCACTAATTCACTTGGCAATATTTTCATTTGACTAAACTACACTCTCAGACAACCAGATTAAGCAGAATAAATTGAGTCTTTGGGCCATAATGTCTGAAAAGAGACCGTTTCCTTACGTTTTAGATGCTTTGAGCTCCAGTGGCGAATAGCCATTTAATCTCACTGGATTGTAGAGAGGGCACTCTGGTCAATAGCAGATGATTACAAATCTCTGAGACTCATGCCAAAAAAAAAAAAATCAAGATTGATAAAAAGGTTTACTTTTATTTTATTAAAAAGAAGTGAACTGTATACTTGAAGTTTGACTGTTTATAATTACTTTGTTGCTATACAGGACTACATGTTGGGCTCTACAAGGCCCTTTGCTTGATCCAAAGTTTTTTAGAGTTCTGTATGAATAAGATTAACTGTTTGCCGTTAAGATTTCAAATCTAGGGATGAGCTGAACTTTCAATCAGTTTAATTCTTATAGCGCGCGCATAATCTCACACGTGAAATACTCTGTAAAAGCAGTGGGGAAACACATATTCGATATGATATTTTAAAAAAGTTATTCAAGTTTCTTTTGTCTTTTTGTGCTACAAAATGAAGTACCGGTAGTTGTAAAACTCCGATATGATTCACTGTCGATCAGTAAACAATTGGCATTCCCACCGTTTCTATCTATCTACCATGGCTTTTGTTCCTCGGCTTCATTCGCCATCCAATGGTGCGGCAACAGAACGTTTCAGCCAGGAGGCAGATTAATAAAGCTGCTCCCCTTCCTCTCATCCTTTATCCATCCAGTTCTCCATCCCCTCCCAGGAGTCTGGTATTGATCAGACATGTCCACATTAGAGGGAGGGGAGACGCTTTTATGATAATCCACCCACCCTCGCGCCACACATAATGGCTGCATTAGACGCTCATCCCCTTTGCACCCGACACCTGGCCCTCGCTCTCCTTGGACTTACTGTTTGCATTACAACACTGTTTAATGGGCTCTTTAGAAGGGTTTGGGGCAGGGGAGGGCAGGAAACTTTCCAAGAGTTTCCAGTAGATGAGGACCCAGTGAGGAGCCACTGGGAAGTTCCAGGGCCAGATTGATAGATGGTGCAATGCTGGAGTGGTGAGTAGAGAGCTCTGGAAGAGGGGGTCCATTATGTTTTTACTCATACTGTCTCTGTAAAGCCCACGCTGATAGGCTAGCCATCTGATGGCCAACACACTAAATGAGTGTGGCTTTTTGACCTGCCTGAGACAGAGACACGATCAATCGCTTATCATCGGCACATTCCGGTCAAAACATTCCATATCGTGCACTTTATTTCGTGATTCTCTCACTTTTTTATGAATGGAACTGAAACCGAATAAGAAGTTCTCTTGTTTGGTTGGCACTGGTGCGAGATGATGGGCTGTATCCCCCCCCCCCCCGCACCTCTGCGATATTTACCCAGAAAACGTTCTAAAAACTGTCTACGGCAGTGAGTTGTGGCTTTTAAGATGACATGTTCGGGGGGGGAAAAAACCCACAACCATGAAAAAAAGGCGGCGAGAGCCACCTGGACACCATCAGTCTCAGCGAAGGTAAACATCTCAGACATTCCTCCCAGCACACTGGCCTACAGGGATCAAAGGTCATGATGACAAACGAGTGACCCAGGAGCCCTAAGAGGCCAACAGAGAAGCCTCTGGAATCTCTCAGCAGGGGGACGGGGGGACAGAGAGATGAATTCACCACCAGTCCAGAAAACCTTCGAAGGCCACCAATGAACACTATCGGACGGCAAGATTTCAGTGCCACTAGGCAAGACTCGACTTGTAACTCATGAAGTAAAAAAAGCCAGTATGAACCCACAGAGGAAAACGCACACAAGAAGCAGCTGAACTTATTCCCAGATGTTCGACTCAGCTACCCCTCGTAACCCTCATGTGGAAGTTAAGCGAGCACAGTCAGAGGACAACACAAGTCAGGTCCAACAGGAGCCCATTAAAAATGCTGAACTAATCCACAGAAAAATGTGTTCAGAAGTTAAATCACCTCAGATGTGAGGAATGGTTGGGTGTCAATTCCAAATCCTTAGACAGATTTTACCCCAAGCTTACATGTAGTAGGAAGTCAGTTGTAACTGAGGAATGTGCAATGATAATATTTCATCTGTGAGGTGTGTGTGTGTGTGCACGTGTGTGTGTAGTGTTGGGGGGTGATGATAATAGAATTGTGCTGGAGTCCTCCCAGGTGGAAGCCATTAATGCTTGCATTAAGTTGGGTCTTTGAAAGCTATATTTATACATCTGTGGTGTTAGCAGAGCATTAGACCTTAAAACATCGCCTAGAGTCTGGATCATGGGTAGATTAATGCACTGAGTGGACACATAGCAAAGGGACCCTCTGGAAGGACCAGAGATTGGTCTGTATTATTTCGGGTTATCAAAAAAACTCACCTGTAGTTGTATTGGTTTTAGGTTTTACATCTTCACACCGTGAGGAGTCCATTATTCTTATTGAAAACCTTCATAATCTCCCGTCAGAGGGATAAACTCCCCCTCTATATATTTGAAATTAGTTATTTTTTATTCGTTTCTTGGGCGGAATTCATCAAAAAAGAAAAACGTTTGCTGTGAATTTGAAAGAGAAAATATTGATCAGCCAGGAAAAATGAAGTTGCTGTAATAATCTCTTAGCCGTGACCTCGGGTGACATTTTGACTTCATTCATACATCTCTGAATATCATATTCATTCCACACACACATTTGCAGGGGTGCCAGAGCCAATATCAGCAGATGTTGGGTGAGAGACAGGATGAACCTGGACGGATCATATGTTAATCATGGGTTCACTGCAGGTTTTTGGACTGCAGGAGAAAATGGGATAATCTGGAAACCCCCCATGCAGGCACATAGAGAAAACTCCAAACAGAAATAACCCAGTTGGAATCAAACTATGGATTTTTTTTCTTCTCACCAAACATCACCACATTTAAATCGATCTGAAAATAAATTTTCATGCATTGTGCGTCACAGTATTTATATTCAATGCATATGATGTATGCTATCCTGAATTACAGGCACCATGTAAAATTATGTAGAATGTCACGCTTTTTCATCTACTTGGATGCATCAAATATAATTTTGTTTAATTTTATTTTTTTTAAATTATGTGAAAAGCAGAAAAAAAAGAACAGTGATGATAACCCTAAAAACTGATATATTATACAACAAAATACTGCATTTAATAAATGTGAAGTAAATATAGGCCACAAATAAAGATGGACATTTGAATGAATTCATGATTAAGTTCTCTGGAAATAATCTAAGACTCACCAAAAATAATAAAATAGTTAGTTACTTTTAGTTTTAATTTGCAACTACTGTTTTTTTTTTACATTTATGGTCATACTTTTCAAATTAGGTCAGTGAAATTTCTCCAATAAAATCATTATCAAAGCCACGAAACACCATATGTCTTTGTTGTATTGTGATATATATAAGTATCATAATCTGACCCTTACCATTGTGATAATAATTTGTTCCATATAATCCATCCAATATTGATAGCAAAACATTAACGTTTTTCCAATGGTGAGCGCACAACTGGGTTTTTGGGGTGCTGCTGCCAGATGAAGCTGACCCTGACCTCTGACCTGTCCAATATCAGCAGCTACTCAGCAGTTTCTAAGACACCGGCAGCAGCATTCAGCCTCTGTTTACAGCTCACAGCTTTCAATAAGAGGTGGTTGTGTAGGCAGATGACAGAAGCCAAGCAGAAACATTAACTAGAAAAGAAAGTTGGACTGAGACATGGTGAGTTGAAGCTGATTTAAAAATGAAGTGATCTATTTCATTTTCTCAATACTTTCCTTTAACGCTATAAACCAAAGTCACGACACAGTATATCAGCCCAGATGGCCACTTATTTAAGCTTTATATCAAGAGGACTCAAAAAAAAAAATGTCTATCCAAAGCATGTAGATGTGTTTAATGATCCAGCTAAGTTTAAACGGCAAAATATCTCTGTATTTCGAAATTCCTGTTGTTTTTCTCATATTTGTGGTAATTAAGTTTTAAAAAAGGTTGAAAAAGTATCGCCCTCAAGAAAAACATTTTTATACCATTAGCTCAAGCTGTTCAGTAAAGGACTTAATGATATACAGGACTGTCTCAGAAAATTAGAATATCGTGATAAAGTTCTTTATCTTCTGTAATGCAATTAAAAAACAAAATGACTTTTTCATGATATTAATATATTTTAGATAGGATTTTTGAGTTTTCTTAAGATGTAAGCCATGATCAGCAAAATTAAAATAATAAAAGGCTTGCAATATTTCAGTTGATTTGTAATGAATCACAATATTCTAATTTTCTGAGACAGTCCTGTATAAGCCTAGTATCTTTGGTGTGATGTCCTTGTTAGGAAATTACTGTAGAACTAGCAAGTACTACAGTATACAATGTTATAATTTAGTCAATAAGGAAAAAACCTATATACATGAAAAAAAGCACTGTAGTTTTGGTTTGTCCTAAACCACAAATTTGCAACAGCATTCTGCAACAATGTACTTTTCAGCTGGTTGCCCTACTACTATCCTCTTTTTGGCGGAATTTTGGATCGTGGTTGTGGCCACTACAGCCAATCATAGCGAACGTGGCCATGTTGCCATTCAATTATTTAACGCCTTTAACTGAGGTCTCATATAGCCTTTTTGTGTTTTTGCTTTTGAGTAATTACATTTCTTACCGAGAAATGTAACCCTCTCTGGAAGTTTTCAAAATGACAGCAATTTAATTTCCCTTTTGCCTCTAATCCTGGCCTTTAAAACTGTGATTGATTTTAAAATGTATATATTCTTGGAATTGATTCAGAAATTGATTAATAAATGTGAGTGCACACGGTCTCATGCATTCTTGATTTGTGTCGACATAGGGATGAGGACATGTCGACTCCAAAGAGTGGCCGTAACCAAGAGCAGGCCCAGAATCTTTCTTAATCAATGCACCACCATGCTGCGCTCATTTTTTTCAAGGTTGTTTCTTAAACCCTCTTAATTCAGCTTCCACGCAAACAGCTGTGTGTTTTTGGCTCCAGTGGCAGTGTCTGAAAAAATAACAGCCAAACCCGGAAAAGTAGAATGAATTAACCCTTTACCTACCAACATGTTTTAGTATTTACAAACAACTGTAAGAGCCAGCTAGTATAGCAAAATGTTTATCATTCTCTGTGAACAGTTTGAAACTTTTTGACAGCTTACGTAAAAAAATCAAAATTGCATTTTGGAGGGGGGTTATTGTATTTTTTTAACCAATGTGATCTGAGTCTTCATTTGATGACAATGCATTTTGAGTTCTACTTAACATTTGTCTTTATGTGTGTGTTTGTCTGTATTCATTCATTATCTATCCTACTTATCCAGCACATGTGGTTACAGGACAGGTTAAGCCAATCCCAGTTGGCATTGTGTACACCCTGGTCAGTTGATCACAAGGCCACATGGAGAGACATACAACAACTCCCCCTCTCATTCAAACCACTGGACATTTTACATTCTTCACTGAAATGACTGCATGTTTTTATTTCACGTTTGTGGGAGGAAGTTGGAGAGCCCGTAGACAACCCAAGCACGCACAGGGTGAACATTCACACTGCACACAGAAAGGCCCCTGTCGACCAATGGAATCAAACCTGGAACCTTCTTGCTGCGAGGAAAGAGTGCTAACTCCTGCACCGCTACGCAATCACTCGGAGAAATTAAAAATGCATTAAAAAAGTTTGAGTTTCCCGCATATGAGAGAAAATATCTTAAATAAGATCAAGATTGAAACTTCAGCAATCCCAATGTCCTCTATGTGAAGCTATCTCTATCTCTATCATTTTTATTTCTGTCACATCATGCTGTCACACTCTGTCAATCATATCCACCATAACAGTAAATATGGTTGTTATAAAAGAGTTTAAAAGCTTACGCCTATGGAGATTGATTAATTATTATGTTATCTTACGTTCAATATCACTTCACAAGGAAGGAAGACAATGTCCAACCCAAATCTGATGCTTATGACATATTGAAAAAGTTGCATCAATAACACATGCATACACAAATCTGATTGCTTGGTGCAGTTGTATTAATTCTTTTTCTTCTTCTTCTCCTTTTCGGCTTTTCTCTTCAGGGGTCGCCACAGTGAATCAACCTTCTCCATCTAACCCTATTCTCTGTATCCTCCTCTCTCACTACATCCATAAATCTTCTCCTTGGTCTTCCTCGAGACCTCCTGCCTGGCAGCTCCAATTCCAGCATCCGTCTACCAATATATTCACTATCCCTCCTCTGTACATGACCAAACCATCTCAGTCTGGCTTCTCTGACCTTCTCTCCAAAACATCTAACATGTTCTGTTTCTCTAATAGACTCATTCCTGATCCTATGCATCCTTGTCACTCCCAAAGAGAACCTTAGCTCCTTCATCTCTCCGACCTCTAGCTCTGCCTCCTGTCTTTTTGTCACTGGAACTGTTTCTAGGCCATACAGCATCGCTGGTCTCACCACTGTCTTGTACACCTTTCCTTTCATTCTGGCTGATAGTCCTCTATCTCATAGTTGTATTGATAAAAAGTGATAATTAAACCATGACTGAAAAGATATGACATGAAGTCATTATGAGCAAACTGACAAGGGTGGGCGAAATTGGAATGACACAATGAAGTACCACTTCAGGGACGCCGGGTGCCCGCGTCATTGGAATAATGATACAGCATCGTCTCATTGAAAACCCACCCAGTGTTGTGGCTGTCCCGGGGGTTGTGCGACTTGGTGGTACTGTCAAATGGAGCATGTAGCGCATTCCAACCTGACCGCTGGGGCACATCAGCATCGACAAGTGGCACCGCCCTTCACAGAAAAGTTTGGGCTTTTGATGAGAGTGCTGCTGCATTTTCTGTCGCCACTTCTGACAGCCATGTGATCTCAGTGAATTAGCAGGACACACACACACACACACACACACACACACCACACACACACACAGCACAGGCAGCAGGTTCGAAAGCCTCACAAAGCATCTCACAAAGGGAATAATTGAATCCCCGCACCGCACCTTTCGTATGCTTTCGCCGAATGTCATCACATCAGTCTAGCAGCTGAGTCACTAAAGAGGATTGATGTTGAGGGACTTCAGCTACATTCACACAAAGCTTTGGCCTGTATAAAGACTACATATTTTGCAACAGAAAATCATCTTTTGACTATGTCCAGAGTGGTAGGGCACCATATCTTGTTACAGCTTACAAAATGTGGGATGTAGAGGTGTGAGTCATAATCTAAAAATATTGATAAAATGTTAGTTATCCTAAACATGAAGGAGAAAAAAACGCATACTGATATAACCCACAGACTTTCTAAAGTATTTTTACCAAGGCACGTGATGTCACAACACACGATGATCACACACACACACACACACACACAAGGCCATGAGCCATGTAAAACAATGTCCTGCCAAAGAACAAACAACCTTGGAATTGCTGCAGTGAAGATTGAGAAGGTGTTTGCTAGGAAACACAATGAAATTGTCAGGTCATTTAGCATCTTAACCTCAGAAAAACAAATACATTTATAGACAGACTACATGCTGGTATCCCCAGCTGCAAGCACGAAACACTAAAACCTTCAGAAGATGCTTGGTTGCTGCCAACAGAAGGCAGGGACTTTAGGCACTCTGGTCTCCACTGGTCATGTGGAATGCCTGAGGATGGAATATTACATCCATCCTGCAGCCTACATCCTTGTCCATTTCTAAGGGTTGTCAAACCTTGAAATTCGGTCCTTTGGCAAACATTTTAAGATTCAAAGCATTTATTGTCACATGTACACAGTGTAGAAACGTGTTTCCCTGCACAGTGAAATTCCTACTTGGCTGTCTGCAGTGCATTTGGATATGTGCTGATAAAAAAAAATGAGGAACGCTTCACAAATTTGCGTGTCATCCTTGCGCAGGGGCCATGATAATCGTCTCTGTATCATTCCTAAAATCATTTCTCTTTTGTTCTCTTTAACACGAGAGATGAACACGAAGCAAGTGATCAGACTTTCAAGAGCTGTGAGAAAAGATTAAAAGAACAAGATAGTGAACGTGTGGTTTGTTTTAGAGTTAGATCAGATTAATATTAGCTACCAGAATTTACAACAGGCTGGGATAGGCTCCAGCATCCCCCACGACCCTGAGTGCAGGATAAGCTGCAGAAGATGGATGGATGGATGGCCAGCCGTTTCAATACCATGGAGATGAAGGGCCCTTGTCAACAAAACCATTTTTCTACAAGAAACCCCATATAATTTTCTGAGAAATGGCAACGTGGAGTGTTTTGGAGATGAAGTATCTCTTTAGGGAAGATACTGTTATTGTGATATAGAATGAACGGAAAAAAAAATATCCCCATATATACCGTATACTTTGTGTCGCACTCATACTTGAAGTGAGAGCCTAAATAAATCACAGGGCTTAGAGAGGAGAACTTTTTCGGAATTTATGAAGAATCATAACAGCAGGTCTCCTGGGGTAACAGTTCCTCGGCTGCTGCTGTTGTTCCTATTGACTATTTCGAATTAATTCTTCAGAGTCAAAATTTGCAGGAAAATGTTAATGTTTGTTTGCCTGAAGGATGTACAGGTAATTCTGTGGCTTGTGCTACAGGTTAGTCCCTGTCACAATGAATGCCCTGGTTCTTACCCAACCCTGGAATCCCAAACCAGCAGATGTTGACATGATCTTGAGGCCAATCAGGTTCGTTTTATGACTGGCGGCTGCTTTGAGGTTTGTTTTTTTTTCCAGGTATCGACAATGCAAAATAGGAGGCAGTTGTTTTAAGAGTTTATGTAAGCATGGATTAGCAACAATGTGCTCCCACTGAAAATGATAAACAAGATATACTGGCCTTGAGACGAAACGTGCTTCAGTGTTCTTACAAAAGCAGCCTCTGCGCATCAAACCACCAAAGTATGTCGCCTGGTCTTAATGTCAAAATATTTCTTATATTCTGTATCTATTGTCATGACAAAGTAATTTGGACCACTTATCTGACACCAGCATACAATCTTTATTGTGAGGTTATGGTTGATTCTTTTTTTTTTTTTTTGTGAGATCGACCAGCCCTTAGGTCTTACAATTCAAGTTACAAGTCACTCTCCCTTTCTCCATTGTATTCCCCTAAAGTGCAGCACAGGTAACACAACAATAGTTTTATCTGTGATATCAGAGTGGAGGATAAAGGCAGAGTACAGATGGAGTTTCGATTCAAACTGACAAACATGCACGTAAAACATAACATAAAACAACCATATTTTTATACCCAAAGGATGCAAAATCAAGATAAAATGCACAGTAGAGCTTTAAGCTTGACTCCTGCAAAACTATAAACAGCCAAGGACCGAACTGAGAGAAAATCCTCATTTCATGATCATCTCTGCTTTCACTTGATCTTGAACCTCATGGGTCATTTGAACCTCCGCGGTGTTTTCACTGGTAGGGGTGGTGCTAAAGATGTGGAAACGGGAGGGCTCGCCAACAGGTTCACGTGGCTACTTTGCTGGTGTGACACATTGTGACCTCCCTAGGGCTTTGTTCACAGCAAAACCTCAGATAGGGGGAAGGACAGCAGAGCAACAGGGGAGGGTTGGAGAGGAAAAGAAGAAGTGCGTGTCTTCATAGTCTCTGTCATGATTAGACTCAGCAGAATCTCTGTGGTGGCAAGGTATTCATCTGCCTCTCAGGGCTGAGCACAGTGTTCCTGTTGCCACCCTCATGACCTCAGACCAACACACACCAATTAACCACCACTGGACTTTCCATTTTTCCAAAAGTCTCAAACAAACAAACAATCACATCTAAACCCCCTCTTCCTTCCGTGATGCCTCTTATTTTGACTTGACCTTCAACACCTGACATCGCCCACTTTTAGGCAGTAATAGGTTTCAAGTTAAAGATGAGAAAAAAAAAAAAAACAAGTTTATTTTTTTCCCCCCATCAGAGCACAGCTCATTCATCATTGCGTAGATCACTTTTATTACTTGGCCAGTTGCTTTGGCGATTAGCACTGTCACACCATGGTAAGGAAAGGTTCTGCATTTTAACCTAGAGGTCAGTTTCTTCTTTGTAGGTTTTCTCTAATTTCTACAGATAAACATGAAATGTTTAAACATTGACTGAAAAGTCACATTGTACAAAGGTTTGGATAAAGGGGTTGCCTGTCCAAGATGATAATGTGGCTACAGCAAGCTCGCTGCCTGCCAGGATTGTGGATCACTTATTGAGCAGAGGGCCTATGGACATTAAATGAAATTTAACAATTGAATGATTCGAACAAATTGAATTTAACTGTAAGCTAATGAATTGGGGAGTGTTTTTTCCAGATGAAATAGGTTTTAGTATTCCCCTTCTGGTTAAAAAATACATAAAAAGAATAATTAAAAAAAAACAACAACACATCACTGTGGAAATACATGATATTGCTCAATTCAGCCTTTTGGTTGAATAATTAACAAACTTTTTTTTTTATTTTTGGGTGGCCAACCTATTATTAATGAGGAGGCCATACAGTGACTAACGTCCCATATTAGACATTGTTTAATATGCTCTGTTGCCAGAACTTTTTTAAAAGGACTTCACCTTTGTGAGAGTTGAGATGAGATAAGGCAATCATTTGGCATTGAGCAGCTTTTGAGGTTGGTAGATTAAGCTGATAGGTCAAGCTTTGTGCCACTGACATAGTACTTCGCCAAATACAACTAGAGGAATTTTGCAAATGGCTGTGTGGACAGATGTGCAATGGAAATATAATGGCTGATGCGGATCCATCCTTGCGGGACTCTAACCAATGGCCGAGCAGAAGATGCCGGGCAATCATCTAATTGAATACGCAACAGCAGTGGCCTTAGGGACAAGAGATGAGCATGTTTCTTGAGAGAAACACTGAGAGGGAAAAGGTAAGTAGCAGCTCGTGCCCCTCGATACCCTCAACAAATCCCTTCCCCTAAAGGCCCAGTAGAATAGCTCTGGCATTCCAGGTGAAAGCATCTCACTCTCCAATCATAATCAGGCCATTACTATAAGTAAGCATGTCTCTCTCAGGGATCTTTATGTGACCTAAGTGTTAGGGACCATCATCTAAAACAATATCAATCCCATTACCGGCAATGTAGCATTTGGGTGTATCACTGGACAGAGTGGCATCAACAGGATGAAAGGTAGTAGACACGATTGTCTTCATTATTTATCATCATGCTTATAGACACTTCAATCAAGCATTCATGCAACAATTCTTAAGGAAATCTAATCGGCATTTATGGATAAAGTGTATTATGTTTAACCAGCAGCAGGAAATGAATGAAGCTCATGTTAGAATCCAACAATCTGGCACAATAACCTGACCACGATACCCACTGTAGAGCTTTAAATTAATTCAAATGGCTACCATTTGATGGATCCTCAAATGACAATCAGGATGGAATAATAAAAATATATACAAATATATTCAAAGATACAAAAATTGAAAGCAAGAATCAAACAAGGGATCTTCACACTGGAGAGCAGTGTTTCATGTTTTTGAGCCAGCACCTGAGAGAGCTTTTGTCTATTTGTTTTATTGTCTTTTTCTGTTTTTTTTTTTTGTTTTTTTTTTTCCAAATTGTGCTTACCCTATATTTTTTTTTCGTGATTTGATTGTCCTTACTCCAAAACCCTGTTTGTGGGTTGATGTGATTTAGCAGCAAAGATTCAGACATTGAATCACTCCATCAAGTCTAATCACTGTTTTCCTAACTTTACTTCACTGTGGTTTGAATTTGTTGAGTCAAGCAGATTGTGTATGCAATGCATCATTAACTCATATAGCTGAGTAATAACATTCAGAATGTGGCCTCAAACCAGTGATTGTGATGATAAAGTCAATATGAGGATGTCCAAACCCGTTCAGAGCTACTGACACTAGCATGTGTAATATATTAAATTCACTTTATTGTTTTTAAATTACAGAACACACATTGGGTCAGGACTTTGTTGCATTCAGAGCATTTTATTTCTTCTTTCTATAATCCGTCTCTGGTCTACTTTGCTGCCAGGGTTGACAAAGCTTTGAAATTCAGTGTGCATGTGGAAGCACAGAGACAGATCACCTCAGGGCTTGTGTTGTGGCATGGTTGTGTTAGGCTGTGTTGGGACTTGTAGTGGTAGAGTATTGAGACGTGGCCCTGCAGCACCAAGGCTCCTAAACATGTTACGGTGGCCTGTGTCAGGTCTGGAATCAGGAGATTACAGTAACACTTATCACATATGTTGCTCAACTAAGACATGGACAGAGAGTTACTCTTACGGTAGTACCAGTTATAGCATTTAACTATTCCCCCCCAAGAATTTCTACCTTTGTAATAATAAAGAATATAGTTTGTCAGTGGTGCTCATCCCCTGTTAAGCACGTGTTGGATGTAAGAACTGTGGATTATTATCTCTCTTACGAACAAATACTAAAATAAATGATATTCAACCTTAATAATAAATATGCTGAAGTTGAATAAAGTAAGAATGATCAACATCATCAGCTGCTTATTTCATCAAAACAATTTTCAAAAGCCTTGTGTCCTGAAAAGAAAAAGAAACTAGCAATGTTGCGCTGACCTTTAAGTTACGGAGAACATCAAAATGCAATATTTTTAGAGAAAGCGCACTTAAATTCTAATGTTTTTTGTCGTTGACAAGAGATGATTCAGCATAATATATTTCTCTGCTTTTAATGAAGCATGTAAGTTTAGGGTTTTGTTTTTTGCCTATGAGTTTTTCACAACTGTATTCAAGAGATACACCGATGGCATAAAATCAGGGCTGAGTTTAGGGGTAAATTATTAATGATACATGGAAGGAAGCAGCACGGGCAACTTGATGAGACACGTTGAAGGTGTATGCACTCACGTCCCATTATTAAGAGGATGTTTCGAAACCATGGTCTTTTCTCCCTAAGAGTTATTTTCTTCAGTCCCTGTTGGAATCAGTGACACCAACAATGACACCTGCATGCAGGACAATCCAAGCGAGATGGCATAACCAAGAAAAGGTCGCCTCAACTCATGTAAGCCCTGGGGCAGTTCTATGGCAGTGAGAATGCGATAAATCCCACTGTTCTAAGATAAATGAGCAGCTCCTGTCTTTTCTTTACAATTCTTTAAAGGAATTGGTCATCAAAAATGTAAAAAAAGCGCAACGAAAAACATTATCTTCTTGGTTCCTTTACAAAGAGATGATTTTCTTTTAATAGAACAGTCTTGGTATTTAAAAGGAAAACTCCAGAACTTAATACTACAAACTGTACAAGTTGGTAGAATTCCCATCCAAACATATGAAAAACTAATCAAACAAAAACTTCCATATATTAGATGAACAAAAGTGTTTGATGACAGCAAATCATATTATCTGCTCTTGGCATGTAGGTGATTTCTATTTTTCTTATATCAGTGGGCTGTTCCTCATATGAGAGATATTATCTTCTCATGTGAAAGATAACATTAACACAGCTTGCAGAAGTGAACTTTTTACAGTTTGTGTTTACCATGTAGTATTAGCTTGGTATTTACTATAGCCAAACTCAGCTGATTCCTCATGTTACAAATTTTCAATATATGGAGAGATCGCTGGGAAAAAGAAGACTGGATAAGCTGTCATCTAAAAAGAACATGGAAACATATGTGGTGTTACATAATGGCATGTTTCAGATAGTGTTACATTAAACCCTATTGGGGCGAATGAATAACATTTCATAGACTATGATCTGATGCCTAAAACAGTTTTCAGTGACTAAACTGAACAACTTTAACATCTTGCTCTTTGACTGCGAACCGAGATGCCAAAACTTTTATGACAAGAAAACAGGAGAATTGTTCAAAAGTCTGAGAAAAAATGTTGAAATAAGAGATTTTAATTAAGCTTTATTGAGGAAGCAGTATTTCTAATTGTCTGATAGTGTCAAGGGAAAAACCATGCCTCCATATTATTCCAAATATAATAACATTACAAGACCAAAAATAATCCTTTCAAACTCCAAATTGCAAGGCAAACAGTTTTGTTTTTCAATTGCTTATTAGCATTAGACCAAGTTTCAATGTTAAATAACATTAAGTCTGAGCAATGGAAGCTGGAATAAGTTGAGTACAGCTGTTGCATTCATAGCTTGACAATTGTGTCATTTTTGACTAATGATATTTCCAAAGTCAAAATGCACCTCACCTACGATGAAACAACAGAGATCACACCCAATGAGTATCGCGAAGACAATCGGGCAGTAAAGCAGTCATGCTTAGGAGATAAAAAGAAAAAAAAAAGTGCAAAAGGTAATGCTTTAAAAGACTGACAAAAGTAATGAATGGTGATATTTTACGTCAAGTTAACTTGAAGATAGCCACAGTGGTCAAAGAGAATTCACTAAAACCCCGAGGTACAAGTGTGTGGCTGTGATTCACAGGTGCTTCCTCCTCCAACCGAGCTTGACCCAAGGTGGCATCAGTGAGGCAGCTTGAAATGAATAGAGTGAGGCGGAAAATTGGATTGTGGAGGCTGTTTTACAAGTCTGGACTGATCGATGCGCACATGGTGCACACACAGAAAATCTGCTCTGAGGCTATCATTACAACATGAGAGACAAGAGGTGCCTCATTAGACAAGAACTGAAGACTTCAAATAAGCTCATCAGTAAACAAGAGCCATTTCAGCAGCAATTTCCATGACTTTCTCAACGAAAGTCAGAGTAAATGTGTTTCAGGTCCGTGACAAAGAGACAATGATATTTCCAGGAGCATGTGCTGAACTGTTTACTACAAGGCCAATCTCTCCGTTTGACACTATGGGTCATCTCCACGAAGGCAAATGCAATGAAGATGAAAATTTCCTCAGTACTTGCACAGATACTGATGCTTATCCCAAAGCTGTTGTGCTTTATTTATAAATCTATTCTAGACTGTGATAAAAAATAAAAAAAAAAAACTCCTACACTACAAATTCATGGACAAGAATGAGCCTCCACTTGACCCTTTTTTCCCTTTTTCCTCAATTCCGACATTGCTCACTCTCCTTTTTTCTGCTACTTTGGTGAAATGTGAGACTCGAGCAGCATTCCTTTCTAAATAGCCTCTGAGAGAACGAGGCTGAGTGTGTAAATGTGTGGGTGTTTGAGGAAGACAGTGCAAAAGATAAAGTCAGGAGATATTTTTAGGGGTGAGAGTATGGTAACAATGAGAGAGGAAAATTAGATATATTTATTGTAACACTTGAGACAGAGAACAGAGTTTTGAAGCTAAAATAAAAAGTAGGTTTGAACAATGACACACACACACACACACACACACACACACACACACACAACAGCTGCCACACTGGTTTCTAAATAGGAACACATTTATGTAAAACAAAAAATCTGTACATGGCGTGTCAGCAGCATAGCTGACAAGTCCACTGGGACAGCCGCCATTAATCAGAGCAAGATGTTTATTTTCATCTCTTTAATGATCAGGATAGACCCTTTCCACACGCACACCTGCATGCTTTCACCAGCATACATCTGTTTGTGTCATGATCAATCGGCTCTGACACATGCAACTCCCATCAGTGCCCCCACCCAGAATGCACACACACAAACACACAGCTGGGCCTCCCCAACGGCCATCAGGCTAAGGGACATAATTACCCAGGCTGCTTGTGACATTCCTGTTTAAGGGTCAGGGAAGGGGGGTTCCCTCATCCCCTTCACCCTTTCTCTTTGCAAACTCACACACATGCACGCAGACCAACCAACCAACCACACACAGACAAATAGGTAAACTCTGAAAATAAAGGTAATTCTTTCACATTAATGAAAACTTCTGCGTTACACGATTTGTTTTAATGGATCTTCGGTTTTTCACTGGTCCTGGATTTTCAAATCAGCTGTCACTGACACGTTTCCCTTTTTTGCCCATGTTTAATATCTTTAGATGGAGTAAACAGAAATTACCTGTAGTCCAGAAAATGTCTATTATCTATTATTATCGTTAAACCATTTAATACAAAATATTAAAGATTGACAGATCGCAAAGGTCACATAGACAAAGCCAACTTGTTCAAGACAAAAAGAGGTTTAAAATCACCATAAACAATAAATAATTTCTCAAACTGGAATACCTACAAACACAATATCTGACAGATATTCAGCCAGGTCATAAAATGTCTAGTACTGAAAGGATGACATAATCCAAACTATAAAAAGAATGAGACCCATATCATTTCTTTTCAACTTTGTATTTTATAGGAATTCTGTGATCATCCTGCCCGTGCTTGTCAGTGACATCCTTCTGTCATGAGCCTCGCTACACCGCGGCACTTGGATAGTTGAGTCGTGGGTAATCAGGGCACAGTCGGGGTCAGCGAGAAGCAGGGGGCCTTAGGAGGTGGATGTGGTGGGGGGGGTGATTAAATAGGAAAAGCATGTGGAGATAGATGTGACTGCAAGACAGATCCAGACACTTCCAGATGCCCAGGCGCTGAGGGGCCAAGGGCCGCAGCAGAGCCACCCTCCCGGGGGACATGACTCACCTGGAAGGAGGGCCAAGCGCTGCCAGATGTGGAGGAAGCCGCCTGGGTCCCTCACGCCAAGTCCGTCTAACACTGTCTCGATTGTGCTTCAGCATATGCTTCCAGTCAAGGGTGAAAAATGCAGGCACCAGCACATGCCAGAAGTCTTTCAAGCATAGCCCAGCAGTCAGCCTCCAGCCTCACACCCACGGCAGATCCTCCCAGTCAGCGCAGACATGTCACCACACAGCAAGTCAAGGCTGGTTAAACTGCAAAGCAGCTAGAAGGGACCCAGTCCAGACACCCAATCCTTGAGATAGCAGTGCGTGCGTGCGTGCATTCACAACACACACACACACTCACCAAAAATGGCAACCTTTGGCCAGGATGAAAGCAGAAAAAAAATGCCGAAAGTTAGGTGATGGTGGTGGAGGGGTGTTGGGACACAGAGGCTGAAGTGTCCGCCAAGATCCAAACAAACACAGATGCCACTGGATGAGGCGTCTGAGTCAGACCAGATGACTTCATCATTGTAGTAACAGACATACTCTACTAATGGACCCCGGGGTAAACTTTTCTCAGCTTTGATTGTATTAAAGAGGAGAGTGACACAATCGGAAAAAAAAAATCCCACAGACTCACACACACAGAAGATGCTGATACTGCAACACTGCAGAATCGTCACGAGGCCTGCCTGTGTGCCTTTGAGTGTGCGAGTGTGGGATATGCATCTTGTAACCACACATCTTTTTCATACAAAAAATCTCATCCAAAACCACCTCACCTGGAGTGCCGTGCACACACGTGTGCGCACGCACACACACACACAGCCTGTAAAAGTCGGAGGGCTCTGTGCAGGAATGTGTGTGTTGCACAATGACCTCATTGTGCCGTGATATGGCTTGTCTGAGCCGCACTCTGTGGCAGAGTCACACCTGTTCCACCTATGCCAAAGGGCTGACAAAGCCAGAGATACATCAATCAGCATTTAGAACACACACACACACACACACACACACACACCGTGCTGATGTGGCACTGTCTCTTTCTGCAGCAAGGTGGCTCCTAGAAGTCTTGTGTAAACTCTGCTGGGTATGAAAGTGTGACGAATCTCTAAGGGAGTCATTTGCTTTGACTTGTAGGGCTGTTGAAATTTCTTTTATCAAAACAAGGCATCAGGCAAAAAAAAACACAAAAATATGTCACAACTAAAAATACAGGTATTTGTGCAAAATTTACATTTTTGGGGTCTTGGCCGCAGGTCAGCCGCACACAACATTTTTCGCGACATTATCAGGACAAAAGTGGATCATCCAGAGAAACCTAATTATATTCCAGCTTGAAATGCCTCCATGACACACCAATAAGCAGAGGATAGCTGGAGGTGCAGGGCAGAAACACCAAGTGGGTGAGTAACTACAATTGAAGAAACACCAAATATCTGATTTTTGAGGTCCCACATAACTGCTGCAATAATTTTGCTGTTTCCACTTTCTCAGGAAGTTCATCCGACCAAAGCAAATCATGTCCAAACAAAGCTTGAATGTCTGTCTTTTGCACGGTGTGTTCTGTCACATGCGTATGAGACTAAATATGATGATCTGAATGATTGGGATGTAGAAATGGCAGTAATTCAAACAAAAGGTGAGAACACATTTGAGAGGAGAAATACTAATGGTTATTTTTCACAAGCTATTTGGGAAAATAGATTGATTCAAAGATTGGCCATGAAAAATTGTCTCCAGTTGCCTCACATGTCAACAAATAATAAGATCAAAATTGGAAATAGAATTACATTCGAGACCTAGCACATCATAGATATATGGTTTTAGAGGTAAAAGTACACAATACATGTACTAGGCTGGACTACAATAACAGAAAATTATCAAAGACTAATATGAAAAAAAAGGCCCTTATAATTAGCTTTTACTTAAATTCAGATGACTTTCCAGAGGTTGGCATGGAGGGACAATATTTGGCCATGGTTTGTATCTTAACGGTATATTTTAAATAGACACCATGTATGGGTGCATCCTCATTTTCAAGACATTTAAAAGTACATTACACAATGTAAACTGGTTTCTATACATCCATCCGTTATCTACGGTTTATCCTGCACTCAGGGTCACAGGGATGCTGGAGCCTGCCCCTGATCATTGTCATTGGGCAAGAGGCAGGTTCATCCTGGACTAGTCACCAGTTGATCACGGCATATAGAGACAAACAACCATTCACTCTCTCATTCACACATCTAAGCAATTTTTCAGAGCCAAAGTTAGCCTTCTGCATTTTTTTTGGACTGTGGGAGGAAACCAGACCACCTTGAGGAAACCCACACAGACAAAGGGAGAACATGAAAACGCCACACAGAAAGACCCACTGTGGTAATCGAACCAGGTCCTTTGTGCTGTGAACTGAAGTACTAAGCCTGCTTTAAACTGGTTTCATGACAACATTATATAAATACAGTCCGAAATTATTTTCTATACACAGATTTTTTACACACACACACACACACACACACACACACACACACACACACACACACACACACACACACACACACACACACACACACACACACACACACACACACACACACACACACACACACACATATATATATATACACATATACTCACACACACTGCACCTCCCTGCCCTTCCTGTCACCTTACCCACTTCTTTTTCGGCATTAAACGGGGTGAAAAGGCCTCTGTGCTCAGCAGGCAAGTCACATGGATCTGTTTCTTAAATCCTGATAATTGACAACAGCTCTCTGATGGACAATCACCGGTGTGGATGGATGTCGGATGTTTGTAGAAAAAATGTTAAAGAATTGACTGCAGTAAAAGGGATGCTCCCATCCGGGAAAATGCTATGACTTGATTTTTACTGAAAGCCACAATTGCACGATCCGACTTTTCCAACATTTTTCTGCAATTACCAACCAAGACTTGTCACTTCCTGCAGCCGCGACACTGAGTCATTAAGATAGTTGCCACTATGTCATTCAATCCACTGGCTGACTGATCTCATTGGTCCCCAGTTGGTGGGAGAGCTTTTCCAGGAAGCCTCTGATACTCTTCATGATAAAGGCTTTGCTGGTCGGCTAAAGTGATGTTTCAGTGGGAAATGACTGCTGTTTGTCACATTATCACCACCACTCTGAGAGGAATAAATCAATACCCATCTTATGGAGGTTCATCTGGGAGAGCTGCTGCTCGTCGGCACACTCAGTGATGGCAGCGCACAGCAAGCCCACGTTCTTGTCTCAAGCACGGCCAAAGATTAAGCAGTAAAGCGTTTTGAGCCTCGGTAATAAGCGGTAGTTTGAAGTGATTTTGTGACTAAATCTACAAAACTTAAGGCACATCAAAAACATTTATATGGCAAATGCCATCTCATTAAACTGTTTTATTCTTAATTACAAAATTATATTAGGCCTTATTCAAGAACAAGTCACGCACATGGTTTCTTCACAAAATCACTTATGCATGTAAGTTACAAGTACTCACTCCTTTTTCCTCTTCAGTGTAAAGAAAATAAATTCAAGACCTTCTAAAATACAAACTACCACTCACTATAGAGATGCTTTGAATATGGGACCAAACAAATCCGTCATCTCCTGATTTCTGTGGTACTGACTTCACTTGACCAGATATCATGCCATCTCAACATATAACAGAGGTAAGAAGCTATGAACATATCCTAATGTCATTACAATGTGTTCATGGTCAGGTTTTAAGAGGACTTGGCAGACCATTCAATGTGAGACTTAACTTGAGGAGAGTCCAGTATACTTCAGACGTCCACCTGTCTCCTAATGCTCTCATATTTTAAAGAGTATGTGCCTCCAACTTTGGAATGCTCAGGAGGAGAATGTGTGTCTACCACAAAAAAGCATTCTGGTAAAAAAACCACATAGCTTAGGATGCCAGATTTGGTTCAGTTTAAAAGTTTATTTGCCAAATGGTTGGGTCTTTGTGCTTTTAGTCAATGAGCTCTGGTAAGGTATATTAGTAAAAAGGCTGTGATCCAATGTCTATTAAAAAAAACTGTATCAAAATACAGCGGAATTTGGGACTAAACAAATTCCCCCAGAAGTTACGATGTGTGGTATTACCATGTCCAGTGGTGTGACTGCCGTGGCAGATCACTTTTGCTGTAGTCAGCTTTGATCATTTTTCTACTCCACGTAAATAACTATAACCGGATGTAAGTAGAACTGTGTGTAAACCAGCACCGGTGGTCTAGGAATGAGTACCTTATTATATCAGAGGTGATGTCAGGCAATAATGCAATGATGTGGGGTCTCACCTGCTCATTGATCCGTCAACTCAATAGTATATCCGGTATCCTGTCATTATAACAATCAATAGACTTGCAGCTGCTGATAGTGTTTGTGAAAAATTCTGGCTGGTGGAGTTTCCTGCCTAATATCTTTTCTGGAAAACTCCACTCCTCAGCTGTGTAGCAGCTGATTGCTGCTGCATGCTGCACATGGAGACAGTAAAACAGGGTACAAAATCCTGATGAATGTGCCAGTGTATTATCCAATTTCTATTTATGGGGTCATATAGCAGATGCAAAATGAAAAGAAATAACAGAATACAAAATTAGGTGACCAAATATATCCAGGTGCAGCATGTGTGTCACCTCCTTAAGACAAAACTGTCAAATTAGACACTGATATTTGACTTAAAAGTGCATTAATACGGACTATTTTTGGTTGATATGTGGGCCAGATAATAGTGCCAGTAAAGAAAGTGCCATGTCTATTGGATTATTTTGAATAATGTTGGCCAAAGAAAAGAAAAAAAAAAAAACTCTCTCCATTACAGAAACCAAGGGAAATACGTCATTAAGGAAATTGACCTCTCCAACAAGGATATATAGTTGCTTGAAATATCAGCTTTTTTTAAAACCAAAACGTACCAAGTGTTGTGTCTTATTGGAAAGTGCAACTAAGCTGCCTCTGATCCAGAACAATTCACAGACCAAAGTTCACACCAAAGTTGAAACCAAAGTAATAGTGATACATATCCTCAACTCAACTTTATTAAGGGTAGAGGTGAAAAACCAAGACATTTCTAATCCTGACAAATTAAACAAGCCATTCTGCTTGGATAGATACCAACAGAGGGAAGTGGGCCAACATGAGTTGTAATTTGAAGGACCTGACCCTTAGATTAAAACAGTAAATCATGCATAATATATTGCTCCTTCCTCAGCGCCAAAGTACAGTACAGGCCTATTTCAAATGTTGACAGCAGCCAGGTTCTTTTGTGCTGAAACAGTAATCTGGGAGGGTATGAGAACACTGTGGGTTAGTGGTGCTGTGGAGGCTGCAGCTGAGAGCTGTGGGATTGTGTCAGTTTGAAAGGGGATACAGCACAGGCCAGAGAAACGCAGCAGCTCCCCCTCACTGCTGGAGCACACAGCTGACACACTGCCAAGTTCTCAGGGCGCCTCACACACACACACACACACACACACACACAAAGTCAGAGGACAAAAAATAGGAATAACTACATATTCCAACAGTCACAGGGACGAACACATAAGCACTAAAAAAGAAAAATACACACACGAACACACACAAAAAAATTCAACCACCTACTTAAGCACACAGTAACCCGAATGACACACTGCAGCATAAACTCACACACTTTAAACTCGAACTATGCTGAGTAACAAACAGCACATATGATATCCTGTAACAAGCTCCTCGGTGACACAGCCTGACAGCCCTCTCTTTTTAAGAGATGAAAAAGGGGAAGAAGGTCAGGGAGGGAAAAATGGGGCGGGACATTTTACCAAAGATATAAACTAATTTCTTCTCTGACTCACCTCAGCTCACCACTGCAAAGTGACTCCACACACAGAGATAATGATGGTAGGACATATATTTGTCAGTGCATTTTCAACCACATGCGCTCACAGTCAGCGCCATTTAATGCAGTTACACATGTTTCATGGTCAAAAGTGAAGGTTGGGCCACTAAAGGTCCATAATGAAGAAGTACAGGTCAGATTTTCCATATCTGGTTTTGGGTGAGAGTCAAGGGACATCAGTCACCGTGGGAATCGAGTGAATAAAGCTAAATGAAAGATAAGGGGCCTCATTTATTAAGTGTGACACGTAGAAGTATGTGTAAATAGTTTGTACGAACATTTCCACACAAAGTGGAATTTATCAACTTGTATTTGTGCGTAGGAACATGCGTACATTTCATTTATCTTACATAATGGGATTTAGCAACACAGATTAACCTACAAGTGTGTGTCCATCTGGTTCCGCACGTTTGATAAATACAGATTTTTGTACTTGTGCACATTCTAAATTTCAGTGGTATGAAAGAATTTAGAAAGTTTTCACCCACAGCTGATTAATGAGGCCCCAAATCAGTGAGGTTGTTTGCAAAAGTACCTGAACCTTAAATCCAGCAAGGTTTTATGTAAAAAGTAAGATGTTGGGAAAAAAAAATGGAAAACCCTTTTGAAAATCAGATAATTAATTTAAAAAATTAATAAAATCACAAATAGAGAGAGAGAGATAGATAGATAGATAGATAGATAGATAGATAGATAGATAGATAGATAGATAGATAGATAGATAGATAGATAGATAGATAGATAGATAGATAGATAGATAGATAAGAAAATTTGGAAACACCTGTTTTTAAAAAAAAAAATGTAAATTTGTCATCAATCGTACTGTTGAGATTTGCATTTGTTGTCTCAATATATACGTCTAATAAGCAGCACTGCTATCCCCAATCAGACGTATGCCTGTGTATACAGTGCATGTACATACACATACATGCACAAACAAGTTCACACCTTTTGAATTGAAAGTATGATGAGGGGTCAGACTAAGGTAACACACTCAGTTCATCTGAGGCTGTTCATTAATTTTTTTTCTTTTTTTTTTACACAAAATGCTTGTATTCTTGAGTGTAGCCCAAGAGTAATGATTGGAAATTAGAGAATGCGAGCAGACAGGAGAAGTAAATACATAGTGGAATGTTTTTTGGGTTTGAGTGTCGCCTTTTGAAAGCCATCAGGGTGAACCCTCAGCCAGTCACTCAGTCCATGTGATGAGTTCCAGACAGCACCCCCCCCCCCCACACCAGGAGCCTGCTTGCGTACTCCCTTCATCCCTTTCTCCTTCACATTTCTCCCTTGTGTCCCATCCACACACATCATCAATACCCCTCAAGTCCTTTGTCACCCCCCCACCCCCCAACACACCTAACCCCAACTTTTCAGCACCCCTCTGAAGCACCTCACTTCAAAAGCCCGGCAGCTTAACATGTCATTGATCAGAGCAAAGGGGGCCTGCAGTCCTCCAGGGGTGTGTGTGTGGTGGGATTGGGGTATATCTACCCCTTCGGGGGAACCGCACACACACACACACACACATGCAATCATAAAACAAAATTTAAAAAATTGGACTCAGATTCAAACAGTCACAGTCCCGGTCTATTGTGTGGTAGAAAATAGTCCACTCATATTGAACAATGAACCGTAGAAAAAATATGCCAATACTGATAATACCGGTAGTAAGTTGTCACGTTTGGACAAATATGATCAAACATTGAATCATTTTTCATTTTCTTTGCTGCAAGTGTGTGTATGCGTGCGCATGTGTGTGTGTGTTAGTAACAAGGTGGCTAACGGCCAGGGCTGCGGGGAGAAGGTGGTCACAGATCCATCTCAGGGTGGTCTGCTGAAAAACATGTCAGTTTCTCCTGTGCACCTGCACACACAGACATGCTTGTGGACAAATGGAGGCCTGCTTTGCACCCACACACACACACACACATTCCCAGGTTGGACATGAGCGAGGCCACCCAGCCCTCCTGTTCCTATTCCTAAAAAACACATCTGGTAGCTCCATTAACACAGGAGTGTGTTCCTCCAAAGTCTGTGCCGAGTTGTCATCCAGACCGCACCACCGTGTAGAAGGAGATAATTGCCCTAATGAGATGTTTGCACGCTGCACACTTTGAATGTCAACAATCTATTTAACAGTGATTATGCCTTGAGCAATGATGTTTTAGTACAGGTTTCCCTGGATGTACTCCTTCCTGCCCAGCCCGCCCCCCAACAGGAAGTAGTTAAACGGCTGGTTGGGTCGTCATCACACATTCATGTCCACGATGCCCAAACCGTTTTTAGATACAGTTTGTCATGGTCAATTGGGCCAACATGCCATCAAAATATCAAGAGTATAATTGTACCACAGAAGTGTGTTCGTAAGAGCCAAACCATAGTTAACTCTTATTTCAACACTTTTGAGACAGTGATGTTCTTTGCCACAACATAGCCAAGTCCTGATTCGACGAAAAAGTAAAATCAACGCTGTGTCACAAATTCATGAAATGACCTCATCTCCATTCCTCTGCAAGACATGGTGGTGGTAACATGGCATGTCAGCACCACATAAATGAATTCTGTGCGGAGTGTTTGGTGGTTGGCTCGCAAGAAGAAGAAAAAAAAAAAAAAAGAAAAAAAAAACAGCTTCAAAACCATCATGAGATTGCTGGCCATGTTCCGTTTGTCTCTCAGAAACCCATTCAAGAATTATTTGTGGACTAAATGTCTTTAAAAATGACTTTTCCCAGTTGGAGAATAATCTATGATGTTTCAACAAAGAAACAGTCTGGCTCAGACAATTAAAGCCGAGTTGTTAAAACATTGATCTTCTTTCAAGATACGTATTAAATCATTCATATAACCAAGTTAAGAACTTGCCATATTTGCCAATTTTTCCATTTACTGCACTTAAAGTTGGAGCTGAATGTACATGCACAGGAAATCTGCTTTCGTTGGGTTTGCGTAAACGATAACACGCATTTTGACCTCGAATAAAAAAATAGAAAAAATGTACTGTGAAATTCAACCATCATGGTGTTCAACATTATACCATTTCCAAGACACATCATGGATTAATGTCCGCTCGCCACGAGAAATCTTAATCTCGAGTATTTAAATTCATACATACATTCATATGCTGATAAACATGACAAAATAAACCCTAAAATTAGATAGTGCAGTTGTCTCTGTGGTATTAAGATCTGCCACTGAATGATTCCACACTGTATTTTTACTAATGGTGTAGTTTATCGCCTCTTTGAGGAGGTTCTCAGTCATCCAGATCATGGTTAATTCCTGTCAAGATCTTCTTATAGTAACTGCATTGATTCGCTTCCTTTGAAGACGTTCCACCCCTTCTTTAGTTCGAAGTGAAGAAGACGATCAAATCCGATTGCTACGAGAAGATTTTGACAAGAATTTACCACCTCTTGTCATCACAAAAATACTCTACAAGGCAAAGTCTAGTAGAATAAAGTGTAAGTTGTTTACAAAACACAAGATCCCCACATGATCACTCAGGCAGTGATGTAAGCCCTCCATTCAAGTATGGATTTTAGTGTTAAAGTTGTTTTTTTTCCTCTGAAATCTATACATTAAAAGACCTCCTAAAGAATACTAACGAATATTAATGCTCTTTAAGAATATAAATAAAGAGCGGAGAAGCGAAAGGGAAGTTTCAGGCTGTAGGTCTTCCTAGTTTACATTCTCACTACAGCTTATTTGCTAAAGAAGTGCCAGTGTGGAGCTCGACAGCCGGATGGATAGACCAATGTCTCTGGGCTAAGCCATCAGAGATGTTGAGCTCTCCCTTCAGTGAAAGCGCTTCAGGTCAGTAAAACCAGCGGGGAGAAGGAGAGTCAAGCTGACCAAACCCTGAACAACTTTCATCTCTGATTACACAGCCTATCTCTCTGGAGTGTACGCTTCTCCACCCTGGAATACTGATCAGGCCTATCCAGCCCTCCATCATCTCAACAGCTCGCACACTGTCTGACTCGGGCACCTCCTCCTGTCTACTCCCCCACCCCCCAGCCCTCTCCTACAGCACCTAAGGTTATCGTCAGAAGTCTATAGCCCCTCCGAAGTCTCTGTAGAAATCAGCAGGGCTGGAGCGGTCAGAAGGCCCAGGCCAGAGGAGGCCTGGGAGAGGAGGAGAGCTGCTCTGGCTCTTAAGAGACTCCCCTCCCGGCTTTTTGAAGGGGGAGGGAGAACGGAAGGAAAATCAATAGGCAGGGAGCAGAAGGGCCTGTGATGGCATGGCTAATCGGGTTTCTGCATTAATGTTTCAGATGCTGGGAGAACTCATTGCCTGGCTCACTGTACTCAGGGCCTCAGCGCAGCCTTGCACAATATGCAGCAAACATACAGACACACAAAGCGGCAGTGCAGGGTTCACTCTCAAGCATTCAAACATCTGAAAAACAAGCGTAGCTTTACTTTGCGTAACCTTAAAACCAAAGATGGAGATCCCAACTCTGATGCAGAAAGAAACTTCAGCCATCCACAGCAGATCTGTGAATCACAGGGGTGAACATGTCACTATACACCAATCCAAAGTTGTTGACACACTCTGGCCGCATATCCTTGATGCAACATTTGACTGCTTTCTGATAAAAAAAAAGGAGGTCTGGGACAGTAAACCTTAGCCAAAGAGATGGAGTCTAAGAAATTACCCTGAAAAATGTAAGCCCTTGGTCACTCACTGTTGAGATAAGCCCCGAGAACTCCAGATTGCTGGTGTGTGTTGGTGCATGTCACTTTTGTGTGTGTGCGCCAGAGAGTTTGAGGAGCAGTCCTCCCAGACACTGATTCATAATCTCTAAACTCTGCCGGTATTTGGTGTTTATGCCACATTGCTTTCCTCTGACATTAGCTGTGCATAAATCAAGGTGCGACAGACAGGCAGCTCCCTTCTAGAGGCTGGTACGGGAAGGGGAGCTGCCACGGGCTGCACCCAGGGCCCCCACGCCACACACCCCTCCCCGCCACACCACCAGATGTGCTCTGCTATCTGCTACACACACACACACACACATACACACAGGCACCTTCATCCCACCACTCACGCTGACACTGCTAATACCTCCAACTATGTTGAAATATTCACTCTCTGCTCTCCTACGCTCAGGCTGCAGCCCCAACTGGAACAACAGTGCAGAGTTTAAGGCATGCAAAACTGATGCATCAGCCAGCTACGTGTCTTAAAAACGATATTTGAACACTACGCATGTTGTGAGAGAGATGCATTTCCAAACGGGAAACGCAAAATATCAGCCCATCATGTTTTTTTGATTCCCTCTAAAATTTCTGCTTGCTGAACATTTACAAAGGTTGTATTTGAGTAACTCAAACAGTTTGGCAAAGGTTGGGAATGAATTTCAATAGACCAGGGATCACCAGGCTTTACAAATAAGCAAGTCATTACACACACACCCAAAGAAAAAAAATCCTGTTTGAATGAAATTATAATTGCATTAGCAGATTTGGGTAAGATCTAAATGAACCCTGCATAAGACTTTATGATTACACAGCAATTTAACTGTTAATTAATACTTCCCCAATTTCTAATGTTAATTAGAAATTTTAAAAAAGGGGGGGGTTTGTATTTTTGAGTTTTGAGGTTTTGGAATACTGTTACAGGCAAATCCCAAAACTTCATATTATCAAGTGATTAAAATACATTTTGAGGCTTAATTGAAAATCAAAATCAAGCCATTTTCTGAGTGAATTCATAATTACATTTTTAGCAACAATATTGTAAGTTTGTGGAGGCTCACAATCATTAAGGTCATAGTGAATACTTGAAATCTTGTCTTGGCAACTGGACTTGAATATCTTATTGTAAGTTTAATACCATTGTGTAAAGTTTTTCTTTGAAATTATTTGTTCAGACAAATCTGTGTATTTTTAAAGAATTATACAAACCTACTGAAATGAAAATATGAAATTATAGAATCAATTTTCATATTTTGTTTTTACCCCAGCTGAAGGAAAGGAGCAAAAGAGGCCGGGTCTCAAGAGCTGCAGGTTGCTGGACCTTGATCCAAGCCGTCAGGCAAGGATCAGAAATGTCTTTGAAAATGTTGGATTAATTAAACATTAAAACTTTTTGAGAAATGCCAACCAAGGCCTAAAGAGATCTACATACTGCACAGTTTTATATGCCCGCTTCGGTTTACCAAACCAGAAACCATAGTCATACATCTATGTGAATACATGCATTTCTGCTGGAGGCTGTGTGCAGGACTCACCGATGCCATTTCTCCCCGAGGACTTTTTGAAATCCTGACATTTATTTATCCAGCAACGCTTCAGAGGAGCTGCTTTGGGACAAAGTAGTTGTTGGAACTGGACGGAGTTCAAGACTGAGGCACAAACGGCGACAAAGCCAGTCACAGCTGTGGTCATTTAGGTGATTAGCAGGGTGACAGTTCAACCTGAGTGACACCAGAAAGGATGCATGGACACAAGTTTAATTTCAAAGGTACTGGGGGCAAAGGTCAGCTGTGGGCCACCGAGGACTCCCGACTGCCCCCCTCCTGTGTCCTGCCCAGTCTGTGTGTAGGGTCACAGAACATTCTCTGTCTCTCGCTCTCTCTCTTTGTCCTTGTCACACACACACACACACACACACACACACACACACACACGTGCACACACATACAAGCGCGTATTATAAATTCTCAATCTTTTTTTGTCTGTTGGCCTTCAAAATCATCCGTCAATAATCTTATTCTGCATGTGAATTTCTAATTAATAAACAAAGAAGCCAGGAGGAAGTCAACAAGAAAACCTGGAAATCAGTCCTACTTACTCGCTAATTTAAAAAGAAAGAAAAAAATATAGTAGTATATGAGATAATAAGATAATAAGCGTTTAGATAATAAGAAAAATGAGTAATGAGAACCCCCCTGAATCCCGGAAATCAGCAAGAAATGAAAGCGAGCAAAAATGCTTTTTTAGTTAATAAGAATTGGCCTGAAAAGAAACAAGAGAATATCCCATGCAATTTCTTATAAAGTAAATAAAATGTAATAAAATAAAGGAAAACAAGAAACTGAAGCACCAAATCCTGAAATATAAATGACTAGAAATTAGAAAGTAACCCAAAATAAGCAATAAATACTACTTGTAAAAAAAGAGTAGTCGATAATTTAATGATATGATATAAAGTAGGAAAGCAGAATTAGAGATTGCATAATTGAGAAAGCATTTAGGAGACGATTTTCACAAACTTTAAATGTCCTTATAGAGGAAAAACAAATTGCTTTGTTGAGGATCCACCTGATTTTTGTGACAATTCTAGATGGATTCCAGCTTTGAGTTTGAGATAACCAGACACAACACTGAAATTACACAGCAATGTCATCAAATGGTGGATCCCTATTTTGAAAGGATGCGAGTACCCTCAGAAAATGCCTGGGATTAATGAGTGTCTACATAAATGTGACATATATTGTCATTATTTTTTATTTTTCCAGTTCTCCCATTGAGGTCATTTTTAATATTATGACACCAGTACATCAATGTTCTTTAAATTTACTTTAAGGCAGTTTACCAATAAACTGAAGCCTATTACAGACTTGTTAGCTGAAATGATATTTCTACACGAGCATTATCAGTAGTACTTTTGTTTTCACAGCTGCAAAATACTTCCTTGTGTGCACGATCAAGAATCATGCCAGGTTGGAGTTAAGCCTCAGGGACATCTTGAGTGTGACACTGTTCTGTAATTAAGGCTGTTTGTTCTCGCAGAAATCGAGCACTTCACAGTGCTGACAAAGCACACAGCGCATGAGCGCATGCATTAATAGACTGCACGTGTTCAAACTCGCACATGAAAAAAACCCAACATAAAACAAGCCCTCTGTCTACCTCACACAGACCTGTACACACTCAAGTATGTCCTGTTTCACAGGTGCACTCAGATCTTAGAACAGTCTGGTTTTTCAGTGGCAGTATCGATCGCTTCAGCTGAAGACACTCCAGTCTTCTCTTCTCTGATTCCCAGAGCAGCGATTCAGCAAACCTGAATCTCTTCAACATTGCTCTTTGTAATCTGTGTTTGAGTCTGTTGGTTGTTTTTCTCTCGCGTCAGGACACAGGTGGACGCGAGGATGCCTTTGTGTAACTCAGATGGCCGGTTGCATAGAAGCACAAAGATACACTTGTTCTTTCCTTTCTTATTTGACAATATAACAGCAATGAGGAACATTAAGGCTGAACAAATACTGACAAAATCCATAAAATACAGGCTGCATTCATAATGACATGGACTCATGCTCATAGGTCCAGTTTGAACTAAAGTTGGGGTTTGAAGATAAATTCTAGAGGACTTTAAGATTAATTTCCAAGTACACTCATATTGACCTACTGGTGAATATTGCATGACAGATCGCAAACTGCAAACCACAACAGTGTCTGCAGCTGAGAAAAATTACCGCCAATCTATCCAACACTTAACTTCAAGGAGATTAACATCATAGAATTTATGTAGCACTGTCAAACAGCTGAGCCATGTCAAATAAATCAGTGCAAAGTAAAGTCTGTTTACTTTATTATTACCTAATACCATCAGCAATGGCATTAGCTTAGTAACATTAAAATGACAGTTGTTTCTTAAGGAGGTAAGTCAGATAAATTTAGCAATCAAATATCCTCCCCTTGAAACCGGGATGACATAATTTACAAAGACAACAATATGTAATGACACCCAATATCAAAATATCCATAGAGCCGTCATCCGTCCACAATGAGGACTATAACCTGCATTTCATGAAGCGCAAAAGAGCGAACAATAACGCAATGCTAAATGTACTTGGTGTTCTATCTTTTAACTCAGGTTGAAATATTAGGGATAAATTTACTGCCCGTTATTTAGCATAACTTCAGATATCATGATTCCAGGAATATACCTCTAAGGCTAGTCCCCGTGTGGTTAACCTCTCAGCCTCAAAGTCCATTGCTGTCTGCACCATGGCCCCTACTCTCTGACGATGTATATGAATTAGGCAACGCCTGAGTATCCAGCTCGAAAATATTGCTTTTTCTTTAATTATTCAATGAGCCAGTTGGCAGCAGAAGATCTGAAGGCTGCACCTACACTTGTCCAGAATCTATATAGAATATGTTATATATCAGACCCCTCACTGAGCACAGAATGACAACTGCCAAATACTACCTTTACAAACATTACTGGATCCAGAAAGTTCTTTGGAAAAAAAAAAAACAAATGCAAAAAGAGGGCATATGGATGTCTGGAGGCAAATATTTTCTTTGCTTTTCCAAAGCCAAAGGCCAAGAGGATAAAGATTTTGGTTGTGGACTCAGTGTGTAGGATTTTACTGTCTTGGCACACATGTCTCCTTGAATGTACTCCTGGCCGACAAATGATTAATTTCCTTTCTGGCTACTTCTCTGATAATTCTGAAGTAATATCCACAATTTTATTCCTATGTTATTTATAATGTGTAACTATGCCATGAAATCTTGTGCCAAGTGCAACAGTTCAACAAACACATCTACAGTAACCAAAGAGAAGCGGTACTTGGTGAAAGGTGCAAGCCATCCATCTGGTACTGGAGCCAAAAGCACACCTAGTTGAAAAGATGGATTAAGTAGAACCAAGGTGAAGCTAACAGTGGAGCTGAGCAAAAGAGGCACTAGATAATGAAGTCGATGAGATGGTATGCTGCCGTCTAGCAATGAAAAGGTTACTTTTTTTTGCTCCCTGGCTCAGATAAGCAGGTTTTCCCATAGACGGCTGAACATCACATGGTGAAATTATGTGAATACAGCTGTACTCTAAAGTATTTCGAGCAAGTAAGATAGAAATAACTAATAGAATAAACCCATTTTCTACTGATGGTGACATCTCTTTTGACCTTCACAGCATTGGAAGACAAACAATGAAGTATTGTGATCAGGAGGTTACTAGTTGGAGGATGTCAAAGTGTCCTTGAACAAGATACTGGACTCTTAATTGCTCCTGACGCCTCCTGATCACCATATGAAATAAGATCCTGGCATAAATTTGGTTTTTAATAGGTTTCAGTTACCTGAAATGACAAAATGTATGTAAGGATATTAAACATTCAAAAATAGATGTAATATGCTCTGGCTCCATGAATTATACATCCATATGAATACAAATTAAAAAAAATGATAATTAAAAAGTCACACTACAAAAACACTATTTCTCCATATCAACCAAAGTCCAGGCATTAGGGTATATCAGGCTTTCTAGCACCGATTTTGCAGTCAGACTTCAACCCTAAAAGAACCCAAAAGCATCCAAGTCTTTCTTTGTTTGCTCTGCTGCTGAAAAATGAAAAACCTACAGCACTGATTGAGTTTCTAACCTCTTCTGCTATCATATACCACCTGCTTTGCACTTAGCTTGGTCAAATACAAAAGAAATAGCAGGAGAAGTCAGAGCGTTTGTCTGCTGTTAGACATGAAATTGTACTTGACGCTCAATAATACTAATCTCTGCTCAGTGGTGAGCTGTTGGTGTTCCTAATGTCTGTACTGGAAAAAAAACATCCAAATAAACCAGTAGATTTCTGGACATGGAATATACCGAGGAATTGGGGAAGGCTCCTAAATTACATCAGTTCTGCAACTCACTATTGCACCATGTTAACTTTACCTGAAGCAAAATCCACGTCTCAGACAATTCATGCATCATTCAATATGATCAACTTGCAAAAAATGATCGCAGTACAAATCGTCATCACCCTCTGGCAAAGTTTCTTATTGCAAATTAGTTGCATTTCAGACTGCTGTAGCAACTGGGGTTATCGCGATCAAATTTAGTTTAAAAAGTCAAAAATATCCATTATTACAGATGATGCATATTTTTGGATATGGCCTGATTTTGGAACCTTGGTTTTACATAACTTCAGAAAGCCAATGAATCAATTTGTACATGAATGTATTTATATATACATCTTGCTATGATAAAAAGAAAACACAATTACAAATGAATGATGTGTTCTCTTATATTCCTGATTTTCATTACTTGAGAAAACAGAACTTTTGCCTGGACGTTAAAGAGTGAAGTCAAGGCTTTTGGATAGTGGGAAGGTTGAGGGTCAGGTCAGGAAGCTGGCACATCCTAAGCCAGAGCATGTATTAATCCTCCTCAAGCCAAGGAATGCCACCACTGGCCCAGCCACGATTAGGTCCCGCAGCCAGCAGCAGGGGCCCTCCATGCTAATTGGAGCCTCTGAAGCGTTGGGAGGCATGCAAATATCTCCGGCTTTACTCAGATACCCTTCTATTTCACTTCCACTCCACTCCAATCCCATCATTCCACCTGACTGGAGGGGAGGAGGGGGGAGGAGGCCAACACAGCTGCTGGATTTCTGCCTCCATCCTCTGCCCCTGGTTGAGCAGGGGGGGCTGGTCTTTTAGGCCCGTGTCATGTACTGTATATCACAGGAGATCAGCAAACCAGCATGAAAGTCAGATGACACTGAGCACATGCGCAGCGCTCCTTAACCCTAGTCTCTCTCTCCTGACCCCCCCTATTTCTCTCCCTTTGTACCCAGCACCCCCCCCCAATCATATCACCTGTCTATCCCCCCACCCCCACCCCACCACACTCCCAAACACATGCAGCCTCAACCCTCCTTTGGGACCAGCAGGTTACCTTTTCTGATCTATCTGAAGGCAGGATGAAAGAGAGAGAGAGAGACATAAAAAGACGAGTGGTGTTCTGGTGGGGGCTGTCTGGGCTAAAGACCCAAACAGACCAGGCACGAGGAAGATGTTTAGACTTGGGCAGAGAGCCTGTCAGAAACATCAGGCTTTAGTCTCTGATGAAGACCTTTTGGTTCAAGACTTGAGAGTCACTTGACATTCAGAGGGTGTTAGAGAAATAATTGTCAAGAATCTGTCTTCATTATTCATCTGCAGGGTTTATATTTGCCTGTGCTGCCAGGAGTAGGACTGATGACCCATCATGTAATGTTGTAGAAATGAAATGCTGAAGACACAAACAACAAGTGGATAATGTGTTTTGGTTATATTAACATAGAGAACCACACTTGCTTTTTAGAAAATGCACCAGTGAGAAAAGCCAGAAAGATAGAAACACCTATATGTGCCTGTAGAAGAATTAGCAATTGGCTTAGCAGAATGAATGAAAGCCTGTGGGAATAATAACTAACCTGCATGTAAAGTTATTTAAATCACTTTCCAAGAAGTCTAAACCGCTGTTTTGTAGATGATATGACTTATGCAATCTCAGTAAAATGAAATTGTGATGTGACAAGACCATTGGGTGGAGTGATTGCTCAAAGCCCTCCAGAGACCAAAGAGCCGGCCGGTGAAAAACTTCTAAACACAGTTATTCAGTTAGGGGTAAAAAATAGACAGAAATGGTCCCAAAATAAAATCAACATGGACTGATTCTTACAAAACATTCTTGGTTTTACATTCTTTGCACATAAAGAGACGTAAATTAAGAAAAAGAAAAAGGTATCAGATAATGGGATGTAGATGATGCACTGAATGAACTGAAAATATATATATATATATATATATGTTGGATTTCTCATAACTTTTATTCGGTAAAAAATAACAGATGGCCATTATTACTGTTCACATAAAGCACCCTGTACAAAGTCGAATTAGTCTCAAAAAACATAGTTGGATGCTCAATTGTTCTGATGAAGGGTACTAAAACTGTTTCGGCATAGGCTGAAGGAGATCTGTCTCCTATTCTGGGCCTCTGCCTCATATAGCGCTCCAACTAGGTCTCTGACTGGAATCAGCTAGGCGAAAATCATGCAAACTAACCACAATGCTAAAAAGTCGTCAGCAGAATGAAGTTTAAATTTAAATAGCACATTGTCAGCATTCAAAATTTATTGCAGCCCAATGGCCCAGAACTAGTAAAAGTTACCCCATGGCCACCCTATATCCCGTGGAGGCATGCTATGGCCACGGTAGTTAAATCTGGATTCCCACAGTTTAATAAACAAAGCAAAGCCTTCCTTTCATGCTTTTAACTGCACTGCACAGGGAACCATCGTCCAAACGTAATCATCCACTTGTGATGACAGAGCAACTGAAAAATGGGGCATACCTCTGTCTCAGTCTGTTCACAGAACAGCTGAAAAACACAAACAGCCATGTACCTTGAAAAAACAAAACAATATAAATAGTTTAACAGCAAATTAAATGTACATTTTGAAGTGAAACATCAAGGATGCAAAGTACAAATGCTTGACTGTGTGCCCTCAACAATTCAAGATGTCCAAGTTATTTTAATTGGAAACAGTACTTGAGGAAACAAAGCATTACATCTCATTGGAACAGTGAACCTTGTTGGACTTGCCCAAGATTTGCCCATCGGACAAACATATGTCTTTCAAGTCATGCTGTGTTTGCACACAAAACTGATTCATGCAAAATGGAAGAATAGAATAGAATAGAATAGAATAGAATAGAATAGAATAGAATAGAATAGAATAGAATAGAATAGAATTTTATTAATCCAGAAGGACATTCTTTTGCCGGAAGGCTCAAACATTACATCCATTCACTTGAAATATGATATTGATTTTATTGCTGTCAGGTTTCCGTCTTGCAGAAAGGGGAGGAGTTATAATATTTGATGGCCACAGGTAAGAAAGACCTTCTGTGGCGTTCTGTGATGGTCTCAGTCTATGGCTGAATGTGTTTTGGTAGGACTCCAGTACAGCATGCAAGGGGTAGAGGCATTGCCCTTGATACCGAGCAGCTTCTTCAGCATCCCCCTCTCCACCACCGACTCCTCTGTCTTCGTTGAATATCAAGTGAGTATCAAGTGGTTTAGGCCACACCACTCCACAAACCTGTCCACCATTCTCCTGTACTCAGCCTCCTGGCCTCCGCTGATAGAGCCCACGATGGAAGAGTTTTCCCAGAAGTTCTGTAGGTGGCACGACTGTGAGCAGGAAGCTAAAGTCAGAGGTATAGAGTGTGAACAGGAAGGGAGCCAGGATCGTCCCCTGTGGTGCCCCCATGCTGCTCATGATCGTGTCAGACACAACCTTCTGCAACCTTACATACTGTAGGCGGCCTGATAGGCAGTCAGTAATCCAGGCCACAAGTGGAGCATCCATCCGCATGTCCAGTATCTTGCTCCCGAGTAAGTCAGGTCAAATGGTGTTGAAAGCACAGGAAAAGTCAAAGAACATGACTCACAGTGCAGCCTGCCTCCTCGGGGGGAGTGAAAACCCTTTGCAGCAGGAAGATGATGGCATCTTTCACTCCAATATGGGGCTGGTATGTAAACTGCAGGGGATTCAATGCTGGTTCGACAACGGAGCAAAGGTGCCTCAGGACGAGCCACTCCAGTGACTTCATGGCGTGCGATGTTTAGGTCACTGGTCTGTAGTCACTGTGTGTGTTAGGGTGTTTTTTCTTTGGCACAGGGACCAAGCATGATGCTCAGGCTCAGGTTAAATATATGCTGAAAACCACCACACAGATGAGTAGCAAATCCTTTGAGCACTCTGGGTACGAGGCCGTCAGGGCCCTCAGCCTTTCCCGGCCGAAGATCACTGAACTCTCTTTTTACTTCCTCCACGGTGATGACGAGAGAGGCCAACGGGTTGTCAGAGAGCCCGGATGGGGAAGGGGGGGGCAGGGCTGTAGTGAATAAGCAGGAGCAGGGCGGGTCGTTGAGGATAGATGGTGTGAAGAGGGTGCGGCTGGAAGGTAGGGGGGGTGGAGGTAAAGTGAATGGTAGTGGTGGGTCGAGGGCCAATCAGGGTTTTGGGAAGGGGGTGAAAGGAGGGGATGGACAGAGGGGGTTGAGGTGAGTGTGCAGGGGGAGGGGAGTCATGAGTAGAGGGTGAGCAGAGGCCCATCATCAAACCTGTTAAAAAACATGTTCAATTCATGATTGAGATGAGATGAGAAAACAGTTAATTTAGACAGAAAGTCTATGATATAACATGAGCTTAATTTGAATCAAGAATATCTTAATCCATACTGTAGATTGATTCTTTCCATAGATCAATGTGACAAACAAGGAAGTACAGTTTGGCTCTTGAAGTTCTCACGTAGGCCATCAAAACATTTGCTAATTATTTTACAGTTCTGGTGGCACATTTGATACATTTAAAAAAGATTTTTTACTAGTCTACTGGCACATCTTCTGTGTGTCAGAACGTGCCTTTCCTCTCCTTGTCATCAACACCATCAGATCTCAGTGCCTAGCCCGCCTCTAAGCAGATGGGCCACCAAGACTTTTGCACTGTAGAATATTTTTGGGGTGAAATGTTTGGGGTTTTTTGGGTGATTCAGAGGCAGCAGCTGGCAGCAGCATGAAACCAGCTCATTCTTTCTTCCTAAGCTTTCAGTTGCAGTGACCTCCTCAAGCATTGACCAACATGCATGTGACAGCCATAAGGGGAATGCAATGAGTCCTTTGTGGCGACTTTTTTTTTGGCATTCCAGGGCATAAATTAGCCTTCTCTCCTGTGTGTCTCTGTTTTCCTGGGTTTGTCTTTCTTCTCCCTCAGGTCCCTTCTGAGATCCTGCAGCACATGCACATGACCAGTGAGAGACATGCATTGAACTGTCCAGCCTCATAGCACTGCCACACACCATGCTTCCTGCCCCACTAATACCTAACCACCACCGCTCTGCTACCCTTCTCTCACAGAGGAAGTCCCCCTTTCCTGAAATCATCACTCTTGGCACTGTAGTTCAGGGCTAATATGTGACTTATGGGCTGAGACAGGGACAGAATCTGCAGCCTGTGTTTGTGCAGCAGCTAAGAGCAATACATGTGGCCGAGCACTGTGAGGTACTGCTGTCTAGTATACCGAGCTGCGGGCGGAAACCACCATGTTTTCTCTGCCTCCCCTTTGATTGAGAGAACTCTTCATTTATTTATTTTTCCACAACTACTCTCAGCCATTTGACCTTTCCTCGAACCATCATGTGCTTTTTGGACTCAAACTCTGGACCCACTGGAACTACTGCTCACTGTCAGCTGCATGAAATATGATCATACATATCCATTTTACAGTTAAACCTGTGTGTGACTGAAACAGATTGTACAAATATTTCCGTAGTGGAAATTAACTGGAATCAAGCAGTTTTTCTTGTTACTTTTATGCTAATCACTATCTCAATGTTTACTTCGCACATTAACTGTTTTTAAAACCATGCAATAACCTGATCAAATTGATTGGGAAATACCAATTTACATTGCTTTCAGGAGTAGTTTCTCAAAGAACATGATAACAGCCTGTTGATGATGTAGCACTCAAGTTCAGGACACAGACCGAGGCTCAAGTTTTGATTGTTTTATTTTATTTAAACAAAATTAGTTCTTGTGAAGTGCTTAAGTTAAATCAGTCATGCAACCCCCACCCCCAGCCACATGTAAACTGATAGTTATCAAACAATCAGAGTAAAGTTGACGACAACAGACTTTAAATGCAGCGCTGAAGTCTCTAATAAATACTTCAGACCAAGTTCACAACCACCTATGTCAGAGCAGCTCTGGGTGTTGACGTAAACAGTCACTGCCAATGAGGCTCTGCTGCTGCTGTGTAAAAGATAACAGTCTCTGTGATGTTTTCATGCTGAAAAAAGTCCCCCACACTTAGTTTCTTCAAAATGGATAAAGCGATGTAAAGAGTACGTAGTCTGTTGTTGTAACCATTGGCCCTGCTTCCTCAAGTGAAGTCTATTGATTCACCCTCCATTAAAGTAACCGTAAAAAAAAAGAAAAATGGAGTTTAGGACGCACCCCTACACTTCATATTTGAAGCAGGTTTGCTGCAAAGAATATCCAATGGGTTGTTGAATTGAGCCACTCGCTGAATCAGAAAACATATTAAGCAAAAAAAGAAATTGATTCTTGTATTGGTACTGTATCTGGTAATGGTATTTCATTGGGCTTTGGTTATTTTCTTGTCTAATAACAAAATTACCATGCTGTCTCACACATTCACACCAAAATAGACGTATGTCCCGTATTACTTTTGATCATTTTTTGTTCATTCTGCTGATGAGATGAATGCTAATCTTAATGTTCCTGCAGAGGTTTCTTTGATTCTTTATATGATTCAAGATACAGTACAGGAAATGCACACGAACACAAGTTTACTCAAGAATCCCTATTTATTGACTTAATGATTATTATTAAAGGAACTGCTGGTCATTTTCAGTTTAGAATACTGTTACTGTGGACTGATAAAAGTGACTTTCCCAATTAAATGTGTTTTTTATTGCATAAGAAAAAAATGTTGACAATTATTAATGATTACTAAGGCAAAAATTAAAATTGGTTCTCAAATTGTACCTTGTCATAAATCATGTCATTTGCTTCACTCGTTTGATATTCATGATGAATGGATGAAAATTCATAAGATTCTGGATTCCCTTCGTATATCAGAACAATGGGTTATCCTTATACTGTTGTGCCATTTTCCTTCAACTAGAAATATCAATAGGTGCAATCCTGACACAGCCATGTACCAAACAACTTAATGACTTTGGACAGAAACTCAGGCTGCTCCCCCTCATATGTAAAGTAAATCAAATATATCAATGTACCACCTGTAGGTAACCAAGTCAATACCCAGTCTCAGAACACGCTCACCTCAACAGTAATCATCGAGGGCATGCTGTTATAGACAGCGTCACAGCAGTAACATGAAGCCTGAGATTCCACTTTTTCCCTGAATGTCCAGTGTGTTCTAATTTTACAGCCTTCTTTGGATATTTTAAATGTGTTTTTTAAATTAACTAACGTTGTATTTGAAATACAACGTCACAGGCAAGTGGATTTTTGTGGGGAAATAGTACATGCAAATGACGCATAGTTTAAACAGTTTAAATAAATTTTCAACATTTACTTCAAAGCAATAGTCATTCACTGACGTGCCATTCTGGCCATGATTTTATTTGTAACCCCAATGATTTGATAAACCACATTTTTACTGTAAATACACTCATAAAAGCAAAGGAAAGTTTATGTCGTACTGCCATTTTTACTTAGACAGTGTAATTATATGATTCTCAGATATTCTCAAATATACTGCATCAACTATGTTTGCCCCCAGGAACGGGGCAAAGAAATTTAAGTTGTGTGTTGCCTTATGCTGTCCGCAGACCATAATAAATCAATCAATGCATTTCTGAAAAGACCTGGTAATGAGAAATTTATAGAATACAAAATAACAACCACAGAAACAATGTGAACTGTTCACAGCATGAATAACTAATAATCAATTACGATGATGTTTCACAATACAGCTTTAGCATAGTTTAGCATTTGTTTGGGGAGCAATTTGTGGGAAACTCAGAATGGGGTCTTTTAAAATGAATTGGAACCACAGCAGGACTATATGGAGTATCAAGCTGTGTCTTACAGCTGAAGTTAATTCAACTAAAGTGATGTTTTCATTGTCAGGGATTCGGTCTCAAGTTCTGCCTTTAAGGTTTTTCGACCACAAAAATAAAGAATGTTAGCAGGCATCCAGACGTGGATCACTTTGCTCTCCACATTTGATTATTTTTTTCATTACATCATTTTAAAAGACACTTCCAAACTGGCTCTCGAGTCTGGTGTGTACAGCTCAGGTGACGTTTCACCTAATTGTCGTGACCCGACAGGAAATAGTCAGAGTCTGGTCTGGAATCCCAGAGAGGAGTCCAATATGGAGACAATTTCCCCGAAGGTTGAGCCCTAAGTCAAGTCCCATGTCACCAGAAAATTAGTCAGTCGACTCCAAGTCCCAGAAAGACGAGTCATATGTGTGTCACCAAAGAAGACATCTGAGTCGAGAAACAGGACCAAAAAAGGAGCCAGTGGGGGATCTGAATCACTGGAACAAGTAAATCCCAAGTTAATTATTGTTATTTGTGTACAATGCAACATAGAAGCTTGATTTTAACGGAAGGCATTTGGTCAGAAATATTGCAGCATCTTAAATCATCACTTCTGTGTCAAGGTAACATGTGAGAGGATGTATGCTTGGGAGCATTAGCCGTCTGGCTACCAATAGTCCCATGACTTATTTACTCAAGAGTTTTTGTTACAGATTTATGTTTTTATTTTAATCTATCGATCTTTATTCGCTGTGATTCAGCCACAGGCTCAAAGTTCTGATGCTGAAGTCATATGTTGAGATACAGGCCACATTTTTTAAGTTCAGAGCGGCCCTTTCACACTCCTGCTGAACAGTCACTGTATGACAGCATTTCACCCATTTTACATAAATCCACTGTTTGTTCCACTACATGGGTCATAATTGAAATGAACTCCAGGAAGAGGAAACAAAGTTAAAGTTATTTTTTAAAATAACAATTTCATCTTCCAGGTCCCTGGTTAGATCCCAACAGGGGGCCTTTCTGTGTGGAGTTTGCTTGTTCTCCCCTGTGACTGTGTGGGTTTCCTCCAGGTTCTCCGGTTTCCTTCCACCATCCTAACACATGCAGCACACTCACTGGGGACCATAAAATGTGAGCGAATGGTTGTATGTTTCTATATGTGCCCTGCAATGGACTGGTGACTGGTCCAAGGTGAACCCCACCTATTGCCCAATGACAGCTAGGACAGGCTCCAGCAATTCTGTGTGCAAGATAAGCGGTATAGGTGGTGAATGAATCTCCTGTAATGCACCCAAGCATCATAGAACACCCTGCTGCAAACATGTGACAGTATCATGGAATGTAGCATGAGGAAAAACAAACAGGAGAAGCTGAGCTGTTGCTGTGAATTACTAAGAAAAATTGTACATCATGTTTTTTTAAACTATTCCTGCATGCAAAGTCCCTATCTACATAATTTTCAAGGATTTAAACACCAGTGTCATGTTTTAAATATTACTGCTTCACTTAAACAAGGATAATGAAAAACATGATGTTCTAGCAGTGAATCTTGGTTTTGGAGCAAGACAAGTATTACTGATGCTGGCAACTTAACAAAGGTTAGAGTAAGAGGACAAACAACTTTTAAGTCTCGTCAGTCTCTTTTTCTAATTGGCAACATTTGTTTGTGTTCAAGTCACCAATGAAAGGAAAATAAGAAACAAAGCAGAGGATAATGAAAAAATGTTGATGCATAATCCTCCTAGGCTTTTTTGGTCAGTTCTGTATTGAGATACTGGCTCTTATTACAAAAGACAGTGACATTGTGTGATACATTTGGATGAAGACCAAACACAAGATAGATTGCCTGGCCTTTTTTTTTGCATATGAACATTTTACAGTGTTCATTGATGAGTGCAATTTGACAGGATGTGACATAAATGATCCTTAAAATTTGGTTTGACAGAGATTACTTCCCGCAGTCTTATACGCTGTTTTATACGTTAGTTTAGAAATTGATGTCAAAGACTGAGTTGGTAAGTAGGAACTGTATGGTATCATTATTCATTGTTTTATGCTGCTGTCAGTATCATGCTTCTATGATTGATGTACACTACAACCTGACGAGCTACAGGTGACCCTCAGTGACTGCTCCTAAAGATTTTAACCTGGATTTATAATTTTTCTAGAGCCTTGGAGCTCAACTTGGGGCTCTCTGACATTAAGTTTAAAAAAAAAAAAAATGTCTAAGCAATATGTGCCAAGGCTTTAAATCAAATACAAAAAAATTCAAAGACAGTCATGTACTGAATTGGGCATGGAAAGATTTTAAGGGTGTCTTTGTCAGATTCAGAGTAGAAAGCCTTGAGCTTCTGTATAGTGTTGAGATTAGATAGAGGGACCCAGGAAGTCAGAGCAGACTGCATATCCAAGGCCAGAGTCTCCAGGCACAGGAAGGAATCAGAGGAGTGAACTGGGTGGAGGAGGGATGAGCTGATATGATGGGCTGCTGGATGGAAGAGGAGAAGAAGGAGTATAATGTAAACAGAGAGGTTGTGGTTGTCGGCTGTGGTAACCGGCGGTAATGACTGTGCCCCCTTTCATGTTGCATTGTCGGTAGAAGGGGGGTTTGGAGATTTATTTGGATGTCAGTATCAGGGGAGGGGGACCTGCAGGACATGGCCTGACAGAACAACCCCTGACCTCTCCTCTTGCCAGAGATGCTTGGGGTCCCATAAAATACCCAAGGGGCCCCAAGACTAGCCAATGTGTGTTAGGGCCCTCAGCAGTGTCAGATAGCCAAGGGCCCTTTTCAAATGTATTTTTCAGAGGGGGGGAAATCAATATGTTGGGTCTACAGAAACATGAGCCTGTGATATTTACTTTGCTGTGAGGCACAGCATGTTCAGCATGCTTGTCAGAGATGCGCTTCCAAGAACATGTTTCGTTGTGAGTCAGAAAATAAGTCGATAAATGAACCTGAAGACGCTATTTTTTTCTTTAAAATCACTGGCAAGTTTGGCTTATACTTATTCCAAGATGTCCCATTTGTTGCCTTTTAAGTGTTTCCTAATTAAAAATTAAGTTAAAGTCACACAAAAGCTAAAGCATGATCCCCTTCTTATAAATTATCTCTTATAAATGTTGTTGCTTTATCAGGACAAAAAGTGCATCACTGTATTTTCAGTCAACAAAAATACATAACAAAAAAATATATAATTGTCCTTACTGTCATGGCAGCTGTTGCAGATATAGCAGGACTCATAGTTGGTGAGAATTAGGTTACGTGATTCTATGGTTCGGTTGAAAAAAAACAACCTTGAATTAAACACGAATTCTTCTTTTTTCTCTTTTTGGCTTTTCTCTTCAGAGGTTGACACAGCGAATCAACCGTCTCCATCTAACCCTATTCTCTGTATCCTTCTCTCTCCCACCAACTAACTTCATATGCTCTCTCAATACATCCATAAATCTTTTCTTTGGTCTTCCTCTAGACCTCCTGCCTGGCAGATCCAATTCCAGCATCCGTCTACACATATAGTCACTATTCCTCTTCTGTACATGACTGAACAATCTCAGTCCGGCTTCTCTGACCTTCTCTCCAAAACATCTAACATGTGCTGTCCCTCCGATAGACTCATTCCTGATCCTATCCATCCTCATCACTCCCAAAGAGAACCTCAGCACTCCACCTATTCCAACTTAATTGAACCTGTCTCTTCACCTCGTTTCCACACGCTCTGTTACTCTTAACTGTTGACCCCAAGTATGTGAAATCCTCCAACTTCTTGATCTCTGCTCCCTGCAGCCTCATTGTTCCACCTGGGTTCTTCTTATTCACACACATATTCTGTCTTGTTGCGACTAACTTTCATTCCTCTCCTTTCCAGCGCATACCTCTACCTTGAGATTTTCCTCAACCTGTTCCCAGGTGTCACTACAGATCACAATGTCATCTGCAAACATCATGGTCCATGGAGATTCCTGTCCAACCTCATCTGTCAGCCTCTCCATCACTACTGCAAACAAGAAGGGGCTCAGGGCTGATCCCTGATGCCCACCTACACCTTGTTACCCCTGAAGCACACCCCATCACTGTCTCACAGCTAGCACACATGTCCTGCAACAGTCTAACATACTTCTCTACCACTCCAGACTTCCTCATACAATACCAGAGTTCTTCTCTTGGTACCCTGTCATATGCTTTTTCTCGGTTTAGAAAAGCACAACGCACCTCCCTCTGACCTTCTCTGTACTTCTCTATTAGCATTCTCAAAGCAGATACTGCACCTGTAGAACTCTCCCTCCTTACTGTTCATCGAGCATACAACTCATCATACGCCCTTTGTTTTGCATTTGCTCCATCTATCCTTACCTGTATCTCCCTGTACTCCTGTCTGTTCTCTTCAGTCCTCTCAGTATCTCACTTCTTCTTTGCTAACTGCTTTCTCTGTATATACTCCTGCACTTCCTCATTCCACCACCATGTCTCCTTATCTACTTTCCTTCCAGATGATACACCAAGTACTCTCCTACCTGTCTCTCTGATAACATTAGCTGTAGTTGTCCAGTCATCTGGAAGCTCCCCCTGACCATCCACAGCCTTTTTTAACTTCTCCCTGAAAACCATACTACACTCCTCCCTTTTCAGCTCCCATCACGTTGTCCTCTGCTCTGCCTTTGTCCTCTTGATCTTCCTTGTCAACAGAGTCATCCTACAAACCACCATGCTTTGCAGTCTGGCTACACTCTCACCTAAAACTACGTTGTAGTCACTGATCTCTTTCAGGTTACCTCATCTACACAAGATGTAGTCTACCTGCATGGTCCTACCTCAGCTCTTAAGTTACCCTATGTTCCTGACTTTTCTGTAAAAAAGTGTCCACTACAGCCATTTCTATCCTTTTTGCAAAGTCAACCACCATTTGTCCCTCTGAGTTCCATTCCTGGATACCAAACCTGCCCATCACTTCTTCACCCCCTCTATTGTCTGCACCAACATGTCCATTGCAGTCTGCACCAATTAGCACCCTCTCTTCTCTGGTGACATTCTGCATCACTTCATCTAACTCATTCCAGAACTTCCCCTCTATCTCACATCCCAACTGCAGGGCCTAGCCTCAATTTCCAGTTTCAGACTCATAAGTCTATCTGACATTCTTTTCACCTCCAGAACATTCCTAACAAACTCCTCCTTCAGGATAACTCCTACTGCATTTCGTTTCCTGTCAGTGCGCGGATAGTACAACTTAAAGCCTGCTCCAAAGTTTCTAGCCTTATTACCTTTCCATCTGGTCTTCTGGACACAGTATATCCACCTTCCCTCTTTGTATCATGTCGACCAACTCTCTATCTTTTCCTGTTATCATCGCAATATTCAAAGTCTCTACTCTCAGTCCCAGACTCTTGCCTTTCCTCTTCTCTCTCTATTTCCAAACATGCCTTCCTCCTCTCCTTCTTTGACCCACAGTAGCCCAATTTCCACAGGTACCCTGTAGGTCATCAATACCAATGGCAGTCGTTGTTGACCTGGGCCTTGACCAATCTGGTATGAGATTGTTAGGTTTGATTTGCATGTTTTAGGAAAAGTTTTACACCGGATGCCCTTACTGATGCAACCTTCTGCATTTATCTGGGTTTGGGACCGGCTCATGGAGACGCTTGCCCGTGCCCCCCCCCGAGGCTGGCTCAGGGAGACACGTGCTGTCCTGAGGCTGCATTGAATTAGGCTAGAATAATTAAAAAAAACAAAAAAGAATATAAAAATCTGAAAAAAACAGACATTTACTATATTTATTGGATTTTGTATACAAATTTGCAATGTCACAAACATTTTAACTTTCACATCTAACTCAGTCATACCTTGTAGTTGGCTTTTTGCAGCTGTGTTATGATGACATAATTATGTTTTCAACTAAATATGATTTGATTTAAAAAAATATCACATTGATTTTGAATGAGATGAGATGGATGGATGAGAATTTCACTGGTGTATATTTATGCATGCATGAAGATGTTGATTAATTGTTATTTCAATTAGGGGCAGACCTCGGAAATATACACCGGGTTGTTGCAAAAGTAAAAGAACAACCATTGTGACCATAGAGATTTGGGGTCAGATGAAGGGGCAAGAGGGTTTCGAGAATTTGATACTCAGTTATTTAAAACGTTAATAAGTCAGCTCTTGTCTCACTCATTGTAATCCCCTCCAATCTCACCTCTGGGTCTTATTATTCTCATGTGGAACAAAAAAAATAAGGTTTTGATAAGGTTGTTTCAGTCAGGTAGCACTGATTTGTTTCCAATCTGCCCCCTAGTGGATGTCATGTAAAATTATCCATAAACATTCAAAATCAACAAGGTTCAACAAACCTCTGCAAACATGAAACCTTTTTAACATGAGCCTAAGTTGTACAACTTTGAAAAACAAAAGTGACAAAACTTTTTGTTCAATTGAAGAAGAAAAAAAATAGTTTAGGTTGGATTGTGAAATCTCAATGAACACAGTGTTTTTCTTCCTCACACAGGGTTTCCCCACCATGCATCTTGGATTGCACTCTGGCCTGATACAAAATGGGTAATTGGATTCACATTGCGTCTGTGAGGGAAAGCATGGAACAAACCCCTCCTCTCCCCGGGCTGGCCCATGTAGGCCAGTGTGATGGTGATATTGCACTGACCCTGCCTATCAGGGGTCATGATGGGGAATTATAGTGTCGACTGTCAAGCTGAGACCCATATTCTGCCCAGAGGTAAGGAACATTTGCAGAGTTGTAGAGGACCGTGCCCAGCTCTCTCCCACATGCACTTACACACTTTCTCTCTCCTTTTCAAGTGTTCATTCTTTCGCTACACAGCCCTGCTCTATCAGGGTTTATGGGCCTATGGTTGCCCCCCAGGGGTGAGTGTTGGGAGAGAAATCTCTCTGGCTGAAGCAGAGTATAGCTGAGTCAGAGTGACAGACACTGAGAGAGGATGACCACTGGTATTCCACTTTATACTCTGGATTTCACCAATAAAAGACTGAGAGTGGCTCTCAAAATAAAAAGCTAGTTAGTTAGTAGCAAACACAAATCCAATCAATCACCAAAGAGAAGTCAATTGTGCTTCTTTGAAAAAGCTTATTATCGTCAGACAAAATTGTGGTGAGTAAAATTGAGTATTTTTATGCGTTGAAAATTAAATGATCATTATTCAAGGAACAATCAATAACCCCACCCAACCTCTGGTGGTATAAACCCGTGCACCTCACCGCGCTGCCACTCCCCTCAGCGGTGTATTCTTGCGCCATTCACCGAGCCGCCTGTAACCCCACCGGGCTTCCCTTATTGGTGTATGCTAACGCCTTTGACCAAAAACATGAATGAAACGAAGGATCTTCACTTACAGCAGGTTCCCCTTTACGTCACTAAATAGCTTGATGGTGTTCTTGTTTCCTGTCAGTAATTGTTTTATCCCTTTCTCTGCCAGGCTGAAAAGATTTTGATGGCAAAGATTTTGCATGTAATGAGACACAAATTACCAGTACCAATAAAAACAAACACCATGACATCTAAAAGGTTGATCGTTGCATAGTCTTGTGATGTGTGGCATCGAGTATAAGGTCACCTCACTAACTTCATGTGTCAGTTTTACAAGCCATTTCATAATTGATGTTAACAGCACCACACAGAGAGGAATGCATGTTTGGATGAGGTTTTGACAACACTTATTCACAGTACACTCCCTATGACCTATATTTGTCCTTGAATGACAGTGTGGCCTCAAGTGACCAACAGATCCACGTCACATAGCCTATTTTAGGGCTGAGAAGAAAACCCATTACATTTGGATTAAGTTCAGGCCTCCCATAACTGCCTGAGACAACATTTGCCAGAGTTGTAAGTGATCTTCAAGTAACAAAGAGCATGCCAGATTCAGCCAAAACTGCTCGAAGAGATTCGCTCTGTCAAAATCCATGCTTGCCTCTGCCTTACTTAACACAATATATCAATTCAATCCGTAATGTCGTCTTCTGATCACTCTGTTTTGTTATTCATTGTTTAGAGAATGCTCATTTCATATTCAGCTGTGCTGAAGAATTTAATCGATATGAACAATATGAACAATAAAATGAACAATAAAATGAACAACATGAACTATATGAACTATATGATCAATAAAAAGTGACTTTAATTGCATGGGATAGTTAACAAATCGCTTAAAACTTAATTTTGAGTGTGAAGCTTTCAGTAGCTGATGCAGCTCTGAGCAGATTGTGGTTTCCTCTGGACCGGCCACATCAGTCGCATTCAGCCAGCCTGTCAATTCTATTTGATGGAGTCTGTCCTTTATATCATTTTGAAACGTTACCTACATTATTATATTTGACAGTCTTCGACTGCTTAGGTCATTATTATTGGTAATTTAAAATCCTAAATGCCAGTTGGGTATAATGTCAACTTAAAATATGGACATAAAGACTAAAAACTTAAAACGAGTGATTCATTGAGCTGACTGATTTGCTAGAACAGGTGGGAGGTTGGTGTCAAGTAAAGCTGAAGCTGCAATTAAATGAGATGCAACAGTTCCACCACATCTATAACTACCGTCGGTCACAGAGACTTTTTTCGGTATGCAGTTAAGTACAAAACATCTATTTTTTTCAATCATATTATTTTCGTAACAGTACGCACAACAGCTAGGAAAACTGTCACGGGACAAGTCGTTTATTCCCTCTTCATGACTTTTTCAGCATCTTTGATTCTATAACTAAATAAAATAAACATGTTTTTCTGTTGTTCTATTTCTGGGAGCAAGACCTCAGTCTCAAGGCTGATGTTTTTTTGATTTTTTTTTACCAATTTCATGAATGGAGCTGCATTACACACACTACACAGGGGCTGGCTGCCCCACCTTGTCGGCTACTCTATCACAATAATTCATACATATTTATGACTCTTAAGAATCTGTAGTCATTCAAATCAAAATTGATCTATTGTGTTTGCAGTGTTAAGTGAGTGAAACCATTGTCCTGCCCAATTTGATGTTTCAAAAAATTTTAATCATAAACCCTTTTTCTCCTCCTGTTCAGATATTTCGGATCACTCTCTCATTCCCCTCAATTCTGTCATGTATTGTTTTTCTGTGTTAAAATTGAACTGGAGGGCCAGTGCAGACTTTTTTTTTTTTTTTAATCCAAGTGGTGACTGTTTAAGAGACGATCCCCTGACCCGTTCTTATTGAGGCCTTTAAGTGCACACAATCTCTCCCTGTTGCACGGTGAGCTGTGGGGTAGTTGACCTACCCTTGCAAAGCAGCCATGCGCTTGAAAAGAACCTGTCTCCTGTCCATTTTTTTTCTTTTTTTCCCCCTATCAGCTCTCCCATCACACGCTGACACCACAGCAGCACTTCAAAGAGGCCTGCTTTTGATGCTAACCATCAATATGCATTTCATCCTGCACCACTTTCTCCACAGCATTCCTCCTCTGTGTCTTCTCTCCGCAGTAATTGCCTTCAAAGCCAATTAAGGAAAATTATTTGCGACTGTGCCGGTGGTGAAAATCCAACTCTTGTTGGTGGAGGTGTCCTGGAGGTCAGATGTATTAGCTCAGTGGCTCTCATTTTCTGTGAGCACTATCCGGTCTGTACTTGTACAAATAGGCTATCAGCATAACCCATGTCAACCTTCCTACAATAATCTCCAACCGTGGGGTGGGGGCGGGGGAGCTTCTCTTTAAATGCATTATTATTAGAAGACCGGTGGTTCGCAATTTTTCAAGGCTCGGAGGGCATGCTGCCCTAAACATGTGAGACTGGTAAGTATGTTTAGTTAATTTGTCGAGTGCGCGCTGGTGCTTTGCATTCGCAGCTTAAGCCAATGTTTGGTTAAATCTGCCAGGGCCATTTCACCGCTGTGCCTGCCTGTACTCCCCCCTCGGAAAAAACATGTTTTACTCTGTGAGTCAGATCAAAGCATCGACGCCGGGATCAAAGACCGGCATCACGCCGCTTTGGTCACATCTGCGTTGTTTACATGAATGCTAAAGGCACTTATATCAAATATTACCAACTTTGAAAGATGCATGTGTATGAATCAAAGTATTTTGATGTCACTTTTGAAGTACATCAGTGCATTTAGGGATAATTTTGAAAATCTCAGCGCAATTTCACAACAATTTTGTAAGCCTTAGACAAGATGGAAGAACGGAACCCTTTGCATCTGTTGCACCCCCTTCTTGCAATCAAGAGCATGGCCCCCCCTGTAGGTATGTTTCCGACGAGCTTAGCCAGGCTCTGAGTGTCCATGCAATGGACTTAACTTCACAGGATCAAACACTCGCCATCTGTTCTTTACCATTTCTAACACCAAATATCATGAACGGGGCTTTAAAAGAAAAAGATGAACGCTGCATTTCTCCAGAATTGTTGTTTATCTTGTGACCTTAGATATTATCCCCTGTGTAATCTCACCCAACGGGAAGCTAAAAGGAGGGGGGACAGTGGGGGGCAGTGTGTGTGTGTGTGTGTGTGTGTGTGTGTGGTGGGGAGGTGAAGGAGGAGGAGGAGGAGGGGTGTGGGGGAGGGGGGGCCGGTTTCAATGACCTGTGAGCTGGCCTGCTGTTGGGCTGGGGGCTAAACACTCAACCAAACAGCGACCCCCTCTTTTATCTCTAACTGGATTATAGATCTGGCCATTCCCCTTGCTAAGCAGCCCCATGTACATGCAAACACGCACACACACACACACACACACACACACACACACACATATATATACCCACTCATAAGTATATACACACCCACACATGCTTGTGTGTGCACAAACACTCACGCTTCACGCATGTGTAATTAGGGGCTCATCTACAAAATCGCACATCCCCCCTCTCCTGTTGGACATCTCCTCCCTTTCACACTCTCTCTCTCTTTCTCTCTCTCACTCACACTTCTCCATCCCCTCCAGGTACAAGAAGGGTCATCAGGGGTATGACAGGACACAGTGCATCTACTCCCCTCAAAAACAACCCCCCCACCCCCCCACCCCCATCATCACCCCTCTCTTTCTCTCTGTCTGCCAGCAGCTGACCCCAAACAGAGAGGTATGTGTCGGAGATAAGTATGTCAGGGCTCAGGAGGCACGGCAGCGTCGGAGGTTTGAGGTGATCTGCTGCATCTGGCTCTGTACACCAGCAGCACTCGCTGGCAGGCCCGAGACTGCGTAAATGCACACAAACACACACACACACACACACACACACAAACACACACATACACAAAGTCCTCAAAAAGGTTGACAGACTTCTTTCAATTGTCAGATGAGTGAAATTCCAAATACAAAAAAAAAAAAAACATAAGAAAAAACAAGATAGTGCGAATGGGAGTGAAATAATGTTCTGAGTGAGACCTCAACTTTTCAACTTGTATTTTAACATAAAGGAAGTACCTCAAAAACAAATAAATCAGGCAAAAACATCTTGCACTTGTTAAAGCCAAATCAATTCCATCATGAACATAGATTGCAAATATTCCATTATTACAACAATGAATGAAAATATTGAATCACAAGTAAAACATGCAGTATAAGCACAACTTGTTTACCCAGATACTTCCTCTTTTATGTTATCTTATTATATCAGTTTATGAAAATCAGTCTTACTGATTTTAAAATGTGTAAAATACGTAAATAGTAAAACTAGTTACTAGTAGTAAAGTAACAGTCATTTAATACTGTAAGGTTGGACATTAGTAAAGGGACATCCCATGATGGCTAAAAATCACCTGATAACTGAAGCATTGAAAAAGTAGAAAATGTTGCACACCTAAGTTTCACACGTAAACCACATCTTTACACACACACACACACACACACACACACACACACACACACACAAACATACACATCTAAACACACTTTAACACACGCACACACACTTAAAAACACACTCACACACACACATTCAAATACATACACACACACACACACACACACACACACACACGTTGATATGGTCTTTGTCTGATTTGAAAGTGCTTAGAATATAATTGTATACACAATTTATATCCTTTTATATTACAAGTTAATTTCAAGCAATGTTTAAGGTAGTCTCTTTCTTTCTCTGGTCACTTTGTGTTAACTTTTAGGCCAGGTGATTTTATGTAAGGTATCCTTTGAACTGTCATTTTTTTTTTGAGTTGATTCATTTTGATTTTCCAATAAAGGTTTAAATTGCTCACCTTGACATCACAACATTTTCCATTTACCTGTTTCTTTCTTTTTCCACCTGTTGACAAAATCTATTGAGCGTTTCCAGGTCTATTGGGATTTCCAGGTGGCGTGTTTACCATGACAGTAGGTCAGTTTCCATCCATTAGCGTGTATGATCATTTTCAAAGTGTGCATAAGATACTTTAAAAGGAAAATTCTTACAAGTTTCCACACTTGGAGGGTGTGGCTGCTGACTTTCAGAAAAAAAAAACAACAGTTGTTACTTTGTAGGAGAGGGAAACGCCTTTCATGAATGAGGTTCTTGTAAGTCATCAGAGGGACATGCAGAGATTTGTTGTGAGCGTCGGGTGACTTCATGGTGTGGAATATTTGAATGCTCAAGGAAACCTCTGGTGGGCAGGAGCTACAACTCCAGACAAATGTCTGATTTTAAATCTGAGAGTGATTGTTCGCAAAACTAAACATGTTTTTTCTGAAAATGTTAAGTTATTTGTTAGTGGTTTGAATGTGATTTGTCATTTACATTCAGATTTTAATGTGATTATTTGTAGATTATTTCGAGCCAATAATAAAGGAATCATAAAACTGATTTGGGAATTAACTTTTACAAATTTAGGTTACTCAATAGCGTCCTGAATCATTTTTCGGTCTTCATAATTGTTGAATCACTGCGTTATACAGTTTCACATGATTTCTCGCTGAAAAGGAGATTTTGATCTAGGTATAGAAAAGAAGATTTTTCTTTAACGTTCAAAGAAAGACGAAGTTCAGAGTCATAGTAAATTGATATACAATGTAAACTGAAATACTGTGCACCTGTGTTTATTATTAAATTTACGTTCAAATAGAGGATAAGTGCGAAATCCGAGCTCACAATGTTGCCTGCTTATTTGTTGCACTTGAAATCGTCAGAGAGGAGTACCAAAGCTGCGGAGGGAAGGGATAAAAGGCACCGAGGCTGTGTATCATGTAGTGTTACTCCAATTCCCAGAGCTGGAGAGGTGAGCAGCGCAGCTCACTTCAGCAAGCAGGTCAGCGCTTCAAGGTCCTCTGCTGGCTGACTGACAGTTTGCTCTCACAGGGCTGAGTGGCCTGAGCATTTCATGTGTAAACCAACACTGCTCTGGCTACTTTCATATGTCATGAAGAGGAGCGAGCAAGACGAGAGCAGCCACAGCAGATGCGCTCCGACACTCTCAGGCCCTGCAGCCAGAGTACCAACATAAATGCCTGCTCGGGCAACCGGAAGAGGTGACAAAACACATCAAGTAACGCTGCTTTTCCGGACAGTTCCAACCCTCTCCTGTCACAGATGTGTGATGCCTTTCCATCTGGCAATAATGGTCATTGGAAGTGACAGGATCCTTCTGATTTCTGAGACATTATCTGGGCATGAACTGGTGCAGCAGATGCCAACTTGTAGCAACCAGTCAGTGAACAGAAGTGTAAACACTGACCTGGTAACAAAGCTCTACTATCATCCACAGAGGTCATTAAAGCAATTAGCTATTCATGTGCACAGCGGACAAATGTTAAAGTAAAAGCAGCTTAATAATAAAAAAAAGATTTAAACAAAGCTGAGTGGCCCTTTGAATTTTGAATGGGATATCATTGAATACTTCTCACAATATAAAAGCAGACAAATGTGCCATGTATCACCACCAGAGTAACCTATACAAATTAAACTACATCTTTTTAAATTCTTTGACAATATTGGACACTCTTTCTAAATGTTCAGATTTTTCTCCAAAATCTAAGAATGGATGAAAAAAAGACAACTGGCGCAAGACAACCATTTACATTTACCATCAGTCACTTTCAACCCAAACACCAGCCTTCCACTTGAAAGTATTGTAACACAAAAAGAATTTAGGGCCCACATTTAAGTATAATTGCATTTGCACGTCAACCAGTGTGGTCAGACTAATAAAACCATGAATAACTGATTTGCCCTGGACTTATATCTCCTAAGGGAAAAAAAAAAAACCTTAGTCGAGCAAAAGCTATCATTTTTCATATTTGCATTCAATCTTCTACAGGATTAGGGCCTGGATGACTGAATGCAGTCCAGGTGAAACCATTAAGTCATTTAAACCCATTATAAGTGTTTAAAGGATGACGTTTTCAGAAAACTATGCATTTAAAGCAATTTGATCAAATTATTTTCAATCCCAGCTGGTCCACTGCAAGGGGGGGTGTTATTGTTTCAGAATAAGATATGTTAAAGAATAGAGATGAAAAAAAATCTGACTTCATAAACAAATCCAACACAAGAAAAATAATCACTGGAATATTCTAAATAGTTCTTATGCGGATGAGGGTGGATTTGAGTTTTGAATTGTGGCAAAAGAGAATTCAGCTTCTGACGTTAACTGGGGAGACACCGCAGCTGATGTTAGCATTTCAAGTCACTTTACCTTCCGCCATACTAGACCAACTCACAACATTAAACATTTACAACAAACTGATATCAGCCTGATAAAGACAGCTCATTAATAACTAGGACTTGTGTAGATTTGAATGGCAGCACCAAACAGTTACTCTGATTAAACATGTCAGTGCAAGTGAACTGGAGCTCTGTGTTTGAGTCAGAGTACGAGAAAGCATTTATGTAAAACACGAGTGTGTGTGTGTGTGTGTGTGTGTGTGTGTGTGTGTGTGTGTGTGTGTGTGTGTGTGTGTGTGTGTGTGAGAGAGAGAGAGAGAAACTTTTGATAAGACCATCTAAAACTAGCCACAGGAAAAGCCAGTTGCCTTTACCTAGTTAGTTAAGAGTTAAAGCAGCTTTACAAATGCAATTATTTGCAATGTAAGTCTGCAGAGGGAGGAACACTTGACTTAAAATTAGCCGCTCACTTATTTGGTGCAAACAGTGTTAATCAAACGTGCTTTTTCATTTGTTGAAGTTCTATGTATGTTACAATACTGTATATGTGAAACTACTTTTTTTGCTTGGCAATTGGTTTTATTTAAGCGGCAGCCAAGAGCCAAAAGTCCAGAATGAGGTTTCCTTGTCTGTGGCAATTCATGATAGAACTGCATTTAGTTTCAGTCATGAAACAGTTGATCATCTGAGATCTCCAGAAAGTAACACGGGTACACAAGAAGATGTAGAAAATGGGAGGGCTATAGGATGATAATTAGTTAGTTTTATTCTCCGAGCACATGTCCTTGAGTTTGTATTGGGGGATTACATGTCGAACAGGGTGGGGGGAGAGCAGAGCATACCAAGTCCACTCATTAATCCAGTAAGGTTCTCTAAAATCCCTTATCACAGCCAGAGCCATGGCCGTCAGCAAGTCATCTCCACTGGTGCAATTGGTGACATTACACTGAAATATTAAAGACATGTGCGTACCATGCTTTTTATGCGCTGAAGCATATTTTGTGTAGTGCTTAGGAATATTAAAGCATAATTTATATTTCAGGAGTTTGACACCTTGACATTTTGGCACCTCTGTTTTGAATTTCAGCATGCGGTTTGACATGTTTGTATTAATAACATTGTGATCTCGGAGGGCCATGGCCTCAGGCTACTTGAACAAGACTACTAAAGAAAGGGATTTCAAAAGGAATTGTAGAGCAGCCTAGGGACTTGTCAAAATCAGCCCTGATACTCTTGCCCTGATAAAAATCCATTACCCGCAAACGTGAGGGGGGATGGTGGCCGGTGTGAGTTTTCTCAGGCGCTGGAGTGTGTTAGAAAGGACTTCAGTATTTTGTTGGCGCTTTTACAGTGAATTGTGGCCTAATGTGATCTCCTCACTACATTATGATCACATCCCATCTCCAAAACCAATCCATTTCATTCTCTCCATTCCTCCAGTTACTTTCATACACTGCTGTGATTAAGAAATGTTTCTCCACAATAACCACAGCTTGCTCCCAGGGCATGACACCTTTCCTCTGCATTTACACTTATTTGGCTTTTGCACATCTGTTGTTACCACATCCTTTCGTTAAGCACATATAGAAATACAGCTATATAAATGCTTAACAAGGCAATGGAAAAAAATCCTAATAAATCAATCAAACCAATCAGGTTAAATAAAAGTACTGAAAAAGCGCAAGAAAAAAATAATTTGCAGTATGAGGCAAAAGAACCCCTTTGCAAAAAACGCTGTATAATCCTAATTATACACTAAATTATAGCGTTGGTTTTTATAATCAAAAAATAGATGTGAGAACAGGTATGTGATGTAATCAATAGATCTATAGATCATTTTAGATAATGTTTCATAGTGCTATATTGGACAACAACATATATTGAAGTACAGGTATGTAAGCACATGTACTGTACCCCTTTTCTTCTGTAAATTAAGGTTTCAAAACATGCACAATTAGCAGAACAGTATGGATTTCGATGAAATATTCCTGTGCTTGAATGTATGCAGAAAAACCTGATCTATGTAGTTTGATAATATTTGTACACAGAGTAAAGCCAGGGGTGGCTCTGGCTCATTTGGGGGAGTTGGCTTCCCTCTAATCAGAAGGTTGGAAATTCCTCCTGTCTGCATATTGAGGTGTCTTTCGGGCAAGACACTAAACTCTAAGTTGCTCCGGATGGCATGGTTAACGCAATGTCTGAGTGTGTGTGTGAATGACTGAATATTATCCAGTGTAAAGTGCTTGAAGCCGGTGTGAAAGCACTGTACAAGTTGAGACCATTTACCATTCACCCTATTCCAACTGTTACTGGGTGAGGAGCAGAGTTCACCCTGGACCGGTTGCAATGTGATCCTGACTGTTGTCTATGTGGTCTTGGTTTCCGTATATGCAAACTAATAAGATGTGTTGTAAATAAGTTATTTTGCTGTTGGATTATTGCTCAGACCTGCTATTATCAGGAGTCCCTGAAAATTCTCAGCCATCCAGGCCATTGCACTTCTTATAATCATTTTGTAGTAACTGAAGTTCTTTCAAAATGAAGAAATCCCTTAGATGAGCAACAAGACATCTTCCAAAAGCTTAACTGTTACAACAACATTATACGATTACTCTTATGGTATAATCATAAAGTGTGCATAACTGAAGTAGATATTTCTAAGCCCCCATCGCAGTTATTTTCTATTTTTATATCTCTAAAATCTTGTTCCAATGTAGCTAGAAACCTGGAATGTTATTGTGCAACTTTTTGGCAATTCGTCATCATGGTCGTCTAGTCTTTCTTTTTCAAAGAATGAGAAATTTGACATAGAAATATATAAGCTACAGTTTCTGGAATAGAATGAAGTAGCTCTAATGGATATAATAAGATATAATACATATAATACATATAATACATATAATATATATATATAGTGGGGGGAACAAGTATTTGATACACTGCTTATTTTTCAGCTTTTCCCACATACAAAGCATGTAGAGGTTTGTAACTTTCATCATAAGTACTCTTCAAGTGTGAGTGACAGAATCTTAAACAAAAGTCCAGAAAATCACATGGTACGATTTATAACTGATTAATTTGTATTTTATTGCATGACATGAGTATTTGATACATCAGCAATATGGACTTTCAGCTCCCTCTAAAGATTTTCTATTGGGTTCAGGTCTGGACACTGGCTAGACAACTCCAGGACCTTGAGATGCTTCTTACGAAGCCCCTCCTTAGTTGCCTTGGCTGTGTGTTTCATGTGGTTGTCATGCTGGAAGAGCCAGCCACTACCAGTCTTCAAGGTTCTTACTAAGGGAAGGAGGTTATTGGTCAAGATTTTGCGGATACATGGCCCCATCCATCCTCCCCTCATGCAGTCGTCCTGTCCCCTTTACAGAAAAGCATCCCCGAAGTATGATGTTTCCACCTCCATACTTCACAGTTGGGATGGTGTTCTTGGGTCCATTCTTCTTCTTCCTCCAAACATGGCAAGTGGAGTTTAGACCATATAGCTCTATTTTTGTCTCATCAGGCATACATGACATTCTTTCATTCCTCCTCCGGCACATCCAGGTGGTCATTGGCAAACTTCAGATGGGCCTGGACATGCGCTGGCTTGTGCAGAGGGACCTTGGATGCGCTGCAGGATTATAATCCATTACGGCGTAGTGTGTTACTAATGGCTTTCTTTGAGACCATGGTCCCAGCTCCCTTCAGGTCATTGACTACAGTTCTGGGCTGATCCCTCACCTTCCTCATGATCATTAGCCTCAGCCACATTAGCATTAGCATTAGCCACAATTTTAGCTGCGATGTCTTACACAGCTCACTGGTCTTGGCCATTGTAGAGAGGTTGGAGTGTGTTTCATTGAGTATGTGGACAGGTTTATTTTATACAGGTAAGGAGTTCAGTTAATACAGGTAATGAGTGAAGAGCAAGAGGGCTTCTAAAAGAAGAACTGATAGGTCCGTGAGAGCCGCAATATTTACTGGTTGATAAGTGATCAAATACTTATTTCATTCGATAAAATCCAAATTAATTACTTAAAAATCACACAATGTGTTTTTCTGGACATTCACAGTTAAAGAGTACTTGTAACAAAAATGACAGGCCTCTACATGCTTTGCAAGTGGGGAAAGTTTAAAAAATAAACAATGGATCAAATACTTGTTCTCCCCACTGTACACACACACACAACACATATATACATATACATATATATATATATATATATATATAATTCAATTTTGTATTTTTTCTATATTTTTTAAGGGTGCCCCTTACGTCTCCTACATTGATCCTACACTGGGCTACTATCTATTCTTCCCGTGTTCATATCGACCCCTGTATTTTACTGTGGTTCAGTGATGACATCCTGCCTGTTGTTGCACGTTGCTTTTGACAACTGACGCAGTGGCTCCCATGACTATGTGCAAACATGTCTTATGAAAAGAAATCCAGACATTGAATGTGAATGGCGGCTAGAAAGTGCTAAAGAATCTCCATGATGGATTGTGAGGAGTATCAGAAACAAACCTTTCAAACATTTCTAGACTTCTAGTCAATGTTGAGCTCCTAAACATTGTTCCATTTATCCATTTTGCTGAACGTGATTAAACCTGCAAATACTTGAAAATGTGCCATGATGCTTTGTCAAGTTGGGAGTGGGGAGAGGTGAATCATCTTCATCAGAATGTAGAAGTGGCCTCAAAACTTAGAGTATCACTTCACTAAGATTGGGCTACACCATAAACAAGTGCCCTTTGTTTGTCTTCTCTGATTTGATAGTTACTTAAACATGTTTAGTGCAGTGAAGTTGGTTGCATGGAATTGTCCAAAATGTCTTGGTATGCTGAAGCTTTTAGAGTTTCTTTCACTGAAACTAAAGGGCCAAGCCAAGCTTCTGAAAAGCAACCCCACACAATAATACCCCTTCACACTTGGCATGATGCAGTCAGACAAGTACCGTTCTCCTGGCAACAGCCAAACCCAGACTCATCCATCAGATTGCCTAAAGGAAAAGCACAATTCATCACTCCAGAGAATGTGCCTCCACTGCTATAGAGTCTCGTGGCAACATGCTTCACACCACTACATCCAATGCTTTGCATTGCACTTGGTGATGTGTAGCTTGGATGCAGCTGTTCGGCCATGGAAACCCATTCTATGAAGCTCTCTGCGCACTGTTGTTGAGCTAATCTGAAGGCCACATGAAGTTTGGAGTTCTGTAGTATTTGATTGCAGAGAGTTGGTGACCTCAGTATGAGGTCATGTTGGAGACCCCGCTCCGTCAGTTCATGTGGCCTGCCACTTCGTGGCTGAGTTGCTGTTGTTCCCCAACATTTCCATGTTCTTATAATAAAGCTGACAGTTGACTATTGAATATTTAGGAGCAGGGACATTTCACGACTAGATTCGTTGCACACGTGGCATCCTGTCACAGTTGCACGCTGGAATTCCCTGAGCTCCTTAGAGCGATCCATTCTTCCACAAATGTATGTAAAAACAGTCTGCATGCTCAGGTTTTTGATTTTATACACCTGTGGTCATGGAAGTGACCACATGATTCCTATTATTTGGATGGGTGAGCAAATACTTTTGCCCACATAGTGTATATCTCGGGGCTTTGCCGAAAGAAATAAGTGCAAGGGTGCATGTGTTTCAACCCATGTTGGACTTTCCTCAATCTGTGAAGAAGCTGAATGACTGCGCCATCAGCTCAACATGACTCACTGTGCATGAGTCGTCTTGCAATAAGGAAAGTCCGACAGGGACTTAAATATCTGCACCCTTGCGCTTTGTGCTCATTTGCGCATATTTTGCTACGTGCAAAGCCTTGAAAGGCATTAATTAAAATCAAAGATAGTTATTGCTGTTGTCTGTCTGCAAGCCCCTTTTCATTGCAGTTAAAAAGACAGAATGACATGAATGTCGCTCAAGACCACAAGTATTAATCTCCTGGTGGTTGGGGTTTAGGGAAGTCAGATGGATTTTCCAGTGCTGTGTTGCCAGGAATCGCACTTACGAAGGGACACATCTGCTTTGATTTGCTTTCAGTACCAACAGTCAGTACAAAAACAGGAGGTGGTACGCCCTTTGTATCATGATATGGGACATGAGGGTGTAGAGCATTACTCCATGGTCCACAACTAAGCTGCCAGCAATAATATCTGGCCTGCCAAAATATTTGGATAAAATTTGAAGTGTTACAATATTGGTCTGACAGTCCTACATAGTGATATAACATCCAAATGCCCCCATAGGAAAATGGCTTGTTAATGTTTTAGCCATGTTTAGAGTGAATGACAGGCACTCTGGCTCAAATGTAGCAGCCTGCACACTTTCAGAGACATATTTAAAATGGGTTGGATATCTCACTGAAAACTTCCATGCCTGCATGTTTTATCATTGCACTGTATGTGCTGAATGTGTGAATGGGAAAGACTTATAATTAATCATTTATCCTTTATTAATCCCTTACTGGGAAATTTGTTCTCTGCAATTGACCCATCATGGATGAACCATGAGCAGTGGGCTGCCATCCATCAGCATCCGGGGAGCAGTTAGTGTCTCGCTCAACAACACAATAGGAGGAACCAGGAACCGAACCACAATTGTTCAGTTCCAAAGACGATTATTCTACCGCCCGCACCACCCCAAAGCTGTGGAGCATGTTGAGTTGAAAATGTACTTGGTATTGTCATGACCTACTTTTCACTTACCCATAGATAAGTTTATAACCACAAAAGATGTTGTTTTTACATCCTTGGTATGGTTTTTCATTTTTGTCCATGCATTATTCTGAAAATGTATTAAGGCAAATTATGCCATAATAAAAATCACAGTACAATAAAGACATCTTTAGATGCGGTTGCTACAGAGCTTGAATATATGTACAACATAAAATGGTAATTCTTCCATCTGTTTGGCCCACAGTGATCAATCTGCCATGCCTACACTGAAAATGTCCTCAAATCTGATAAAAAAATAAATAATTTGTGAGAAAATGTGTGAGTCTCAAAACGATTTCAAAGCAAACAGAAAGTACACTGCAATAACAGCTTCCCCAGAGAACATCGTCATTCAATTAATCATGAATAAATCCCACGACTTTGACCATTATTTGCTTGACATCCATTTACATTTGCATTTGCATTGAGAATGAAAAAGGTGGGGCAGTAGAATTAATATGCAGTTAGTATTGGACAGTCTGTGACACAACGCATGGGAGCAGAGGGGAGTTTACATTATTGGATTATCACCCTGCAGGAGATATGCACTCTATACATCAATTAAATACACTTCAGCACACATGTGACACCACATCAATTCAGAATTGCGCCTCAGCTGTGTATGTCTCTAACTATGCATATAGAAAAAAATATCATACACAAGCACAATTTATGTATTGTCTGAAGTTAAGCGTGTAATCATTAGTATCCGCGAATAAGTGAAGTGAATAGGGGAGTCAAGCATGTCATTACTGAAAGATTTTCAGGGTGCTTTTCATGACATTTAGGACTTCATATTAATTAACAATGAATTTACATTTGAATTTTTCCCCCAAAAAGATGTGCCTCTGTTTTTAAAACAGAATAGTCTTTCATCACAGACTGGAAATTCAGTTCTTGAATATCGCAACATGGACTATATCAACTAAAGTGTCTTGTTTTGGAGGAAAAGCAACACGAAGCATGAAAGTAAGAGGCACTCATTTTTCTAACAAAAAGGATAAGACAATTGTGTCAAACATGAAAATGTATGATACTTGCAAAAATTCTGGCTTTGCAATGTTAATGTTTACCAGAGTCTATCCAAGCCTCAGAGCTTATCTAAGTGAACTTACCTTTGACTTGTTTTCATTACATCTTTATACCTTACTGCCTTTATCTTTGGAAAGGAAATACAAAATTTTTTACCATACTCTGCAAAGTGGCAGAATACATAAGAAAATAATTTCAAACTATTTCTGAACATAACTGTTAAACTTATAAAGTAAACAAAAAAAAATCTGTAAGGTAAGTAATCTGCCATGAATTCAAGCAATATAAAAGTGCATTAAAAACAAATAAAAAAATCAGTAATGTGCTTTCATTATTGATTTTTTGATGCACCTTTTCCATACTGTATGCTTACAAAATTAATGACGTGATCCTAACTGCAGTGTGATTAGTTTTTCTGAAATACTGTTGCATTAGTTGATTACAGACCACATTGTGTTACGCTGCATCAAAAAATAAAATAAAAAACATATGACTATCAAATGATTATCAATCATAGTTTAGGGTATTAATACAAAGGTGGGGATCTTGGGCTATGTGTTATCTCATTAGGGGCTCAATATTAGGTTATCAATGTACTATTGTGATACTAAATCCAAGTTTAGTGTTAAAATACAAAAGGTCAGATCTCTGTCAAGTGTCATGTTTTTAATGTCAAGTCAAGTGCCATGCCTTTAAAGCCAAGTGCCCCATTGAGTTCAAGTCAAATGCCATGTGTTTATGGCTGTGCCTAATGTCTGGAAGACTCAGTTCAAATCAGGTGAGGTATGTTGGTCAGATGTCCTCCATTTGACTGGAGCGGAGTAATGTTACACACTTTAATTTACACTCGACTGGTAATTCTGAAAATCTTATTTTACATTACTGATATTCATTCTACAATAAGATCCTGAGTGCCTGTTCATTTCCTTTTAAAGTGACACTGTTCTTCATTATTGCGCAAAGCGTTCCACCTGTTCATGGCTTGACAGCAGCACGGCAACATCTTTTTTGCACTTTATTAATCTAAATTTGAATTTTTGTGTCAAGGTGCTGCAGTATTTTTCTGCACAACAAGCTAGCACTTGGTCTTAGATCATTACACTACCATCCAGGAGAATATGGACTCCCTATTTGCTTGACTCTTAAAATTACCCCCACAACCGCTTCGAATAAAACTAGTTTTGTTCTGTTTTGATGCAGCACCTTCTTAGCTACTGATGCTACCTTACAGTTGGGATGCCGAGTCTGGATACTGAGAACATAGATTGGTTTAATCTAATTTCCACTGTCGTCCAGTCTGAGTCATCGGAGTAGAGATAATTCCCTTATCCACATCAATGCAGGCCCTCTGCTGGGCTCAGTGAAAGGGGTGGTGGACCTGCTGTTTGCTGGCAGGATCTGCCACAATCAATTACACAAGCCTTGTTAAATACCCCCGCGATTTCCTGACTCCACTCACCCCACACTGACAGCGAACTAAGTTAAAGGAACCAAACAACAGCTACTGAGACAAATAATGTCCGTCTACAGTTCAATTTGGTGCTTTAAGATGGCTTAAGCTGGCTGAAGTAATGCCACGAGATGCTAGACTCGTGCTCGTTGATGCAAGCTGTCCTGCAGCCAACCGGGGTTATGAGGGGGGCTCATTACTCCCCCTATAGTAACCACCACATAGCTGTTCAGCCTAAGCAGCTGGGGGTTCCTTTCATCCTGCCCACTCAGCCAATGTGTCCATTCTGGGCCCTGGCTGACACCAACATTTGCGCAACCATTGTGCGTCTACATTCGAATGAGTGGTCACTTTGGTTTTCCATCTTCACTGTATTGGGGTGGGTGGCTGGACCAACCCGAGCTGTTAAAGATCATGGGGGAGCTTCACTTCTCTAGCGGTCAAAGTTATATGAATACATCAAAAATATCATACAGTTTGAACCCAGTGCTTGAACACCAAAGGAGAATACACAGCCAAAACTTGAGCTTGAACTTGAACCTACACTCATCTGAACTCTTCTGCATCATATTTCTAGACAAGTACAACAAACCATTATTATGCTGGACCAGGGAAAACCCACATCTGTACATACATATGCATGTGTGCGCAATCACGCACAAACATAAATACACACGTAACAGGATTGGTTTCTGTTCTTTTGTTATTTTTTCAGACATCATCCATCCATTATCTACCACTTTTCCTGCACTGAGGATTGCCGGGATGCTGGAGCCTATCCCAGCTGTCATTAGGTGAGAGGCCAACGAAAACCCAAGTGGACCAGTTGCCAGTCAATAGCAGGGTCACATATGGAGACAGGCAACCATCCAGTCTCTCATTCACACATCTGGTTTGCCAATTTATTAATCAGACCTCATAATTATTTGATATTTATTCTCCCACTCCAATCACAATCACAATACAAATCACATCACAAACAGCTTTTATATGTTCTTTGATATGCTTTAGTATTTACATTTAATAATGTTGCCTGTGTTAATTATTTCCCTTCCCACCCTTTATTTTCTTCTAAGTACATACATTTTTATAAACTGGTATTGATTAATTTATCAGAAAGGCAGTGGCTTGGGAGTTGGCAGTGTACAAGTATTATTTTTTTTTCCTTTCGTCTTATCCCTTCAGGCGTCGCCACAACAAATCAACCTTCTCCATATACCGTAACCCTATTCTCTGTATCCTCCTCTCTCACACTCACTAACTTCATATCCTTTCTCACAAATGCATAAATCTTCTCTTTGGTCTTCCTGTAGACCTCTTGCCTGGAAGCTCCAATTCCAGCATCCGTCTACCAATATATTCACTATCCCTCCTCTGTACATGACTGAACCATCTCAGTCTGGCTTCTCTGACCTTCTCTCCAAAACATCAAACATGTGCTGTCCCTCTGATGGACTCATTCCTGATCATATCCATCCTCGACACTCCATAAGAGAACCTAAACATCTTCATCTCTGTGACTTCCAGCTCTGCGTCCTGTCTTCTCGTCATTGACACTGTTTCTAGGCCATACAGCATCACTGCTCTCACCACTGTTTTGTACACCATTCATTTAATTTCTGGCTCTTTCAAAACACTAATCACCACACTGTGATTTTCAGAGAAACAAGCATACACATATGACATGACACTCAAAGATAAGAATTAAAAAAATGTATATGCTGCAAAAATAATGGAATGTGCCTTCCTGACTTCTGCAGTACACACATTCTTCAAAACCAAATTTGTTTGGGAAACTCAAATTTCAATAATTAAAATCCAACAGGGCATATAGAAGCAGTGCAACAGATCTCAACCACTGAAAGTTTACTTTCTGGAGGGAAAGGCAATGAATTTGTGTTTCATTAAGCTTATAACACTGCGGGGTTTTTTTCATTTCCTTTCAAGCTGCCTTAACTACAAATTTAGCTTGCCCATAAATGGGCCTTTCAGAGTGAAACCTATCAAACAAAAAGGAAATAGCATTCAACATTCTCTGAGTAGCGGTTCTCTGGTATTAAAAAAAAAAGAAAGTTTTAAAAGTTTCTGAGAGTTCACAATTGAAAGCCAACTGGCTATTTTACCGTGTGTCACAGTTCTTTCATGCAGATAAATGGGAGCCTTTTGTGTGTCCCACATTTCATGGTGTCATCTCGTCAAAGTTTGTGCAGCAGCATCTCTCATCGGATATGCTATCATTCCTGATGCTTAAGATGATTTTCTCTTTTGTCTGCTCTGTATAGAGACAGGTTTAAGAGCCTTGGTACAAACTCCTATTCACCTCCATGTTCGGCACGCTCCATGGCCTCTTCTCCATTTCCAGCTCCCCGTCATTGTGAACCCTGACCCAGCCTGATCCACATCCACTCTCCATCAGGAAGCCAAAGACATGCCTGAACAATTAACTCCTGCACTGCCATCAATTTAGCCCAGAGTGAAGAAAAGATTGAGTCACCCAGGTTCAGGCAAAATGAAAAAGAAATGGTAAAAAACATAAAGTATAAAAGGGTCTTCTTAAGAAAGAGAGAGAAAAACATGTTTTTAGTCCCTGCAAAGTAACTGTCGTTGGAGTGACAAGGAGACACTATTGAGTGCCTCCGTTCATTGAGCCGGTTTGTCAGAACTTTTCAACCAACAATTACAGGGAGTCATGAGGGTTATGTTTATCTTGAGGCCAGGCCTCTGAGGAGCTGCCTTAAAAGCCACAGCAAATGTAAAAGGTAAGTGCATCTGCTTCATAGGCTTGTGATGTTCGGTCTCAATATTGATTCCCGTTCACACAGTAGTTAATGGTCAGTGGGAGATTGAAGTCAGAATGACCCACTGTCTGTTAAAGTTAGACTGGAGTTACATTGTGTTGGCCTTGTATGACATCAGTGACCGCCAGTCATGGCCATGAAACTGCACTGAAAGATTTGTATGAGACAAAGGGGGAAATATCAAACCGTGAAACAATCATCTCTTAACACCATGGGGTCGTGAGGGAACATAACCAATGCCAATGGATATCAATCACATTCTATCTTCATGGTGCTATACGGTCAAGCGTCATGAGACCGCAAGAGCAGTTACTCTTGTTATTTCACAAAAATCAAAGGGGGCATTTTGCATCGGAAGGCAGCATGATGGCGCAGTGGACCCCATCCCTTGTCTGCATGGATTTCCTCCAGGTTCTACAGTTTCATTCCGCTGTCCAAATCAAGAAGTAGGTTCATCAAGAACTGTAAATTGCCGAAACATGTGAATGAGAGAGTGAATGGTTATGTGTTTCTCCCTGTGATCAACTGGCAACAAGTCCAGGTTGTACACCCCCTTTTGCCCAATGACAGCAGGGATAGGCTCCAACACCTGGACCCTAAGTGAAGGACAAGCGGTATAGTGATCATTTTAATGTTGGGATGGTGATCAGTAACCATACAGATTATATATAACAGTGGAAGTTTGGTGTTGTCACATTCAAATGTTCTGCACACCAACAGATTCCCAAACCTCAGCCACAAGACGCACAGATCATCTCCTCTGTTACTTAGCTATTTGGATCAATCCAGTTAAAAACAACATTATCACTGACCCAATCCAGGCGCTGATATGTGGAAATGGAAATAATTTGTTTCTTGGAATATCCGTTGCAAGGCTTCAAAAAGCGCTTAATTGTTGCAAAGTTATTGGCTATTTATCCAGTTGCTTTTTAAATGGAGGAGAAAAATGTGCACTCCAGAGTTGTCCTTTGACAAAAACTGGCATGTGTTATTTTGTTAATGTCATCTCACGCTGTCATCCATGTGTCTAAATTGCTGTCTGTCAAGACAAATGTGTGCGGTGAGGCCTGTCTGGTATCACGAGACAATTTTTAGGCTTTGTGGCGTAAAAAGAATAGAGCTCTGAGACCGATGTGACCTAAAATGGTAACATTTTCTGATGGTGAATCTGATTTGAATTAGCTCACCCACCCAAAATTGTTTTTTTGATGTGCAATGAGTATAACAGCCACATAGTGGTGCCAGACTTTTTTTTTCCCCTGCAGTACAGCTCTGGTCCAGATCATCTCTGAGGGTTTATTTGAACTCCTGTCTCTGTTTCTTCCTTTTTCTTCTTCATTCCCCATCATCGCTGGTTGCCAGTCGATGTCACTGAGGGTCAGTGGTGCCCTGATAGGGAGGGAGGGTTTGACACTGGAAGTGCCTTGCTCGCGCTCACAGCTTGGTTTTCTCCTCCCAAACCTTCGGGACCAGAACTGTCATTATGTTTTATCCATTCATGTCCTGAGGCATTTGAACTTTGCCATCATTAAAATAGCAAAGACACAATTGCCATTTTGTATGCAACATCTGCATACTTATAGTTTTCCCGCACAATGTGGAATAACATTTTATTTTCATTTAAATTACCATGTTAACCAGCATGGCAAACTATATAATTTCAAAGCGTGCCTTGACTGCAAAAGATTTCTATGTCTTCTTGGCTGAACTAGCTACATCTGTGCAGGCTCTGCAATCCTCAGATCACCTGTCACACAGGTGAGCCTGAATCCTAGGCCTGTTTATGTGTCGAACACCCCTCTGTTTTCACTTCTGGCCCAATGTCAACAGGTTACAATGACCTTACAATCTGAATGTCACTCAGTGCCTGTAGCTGTGCATCATCTCGAGTCTGAAATGACTCTCCAGATAGTTTCAGGCGAGACATGAGAAAAATATTCATCAACACTTCCTGTATCTCTTTCAAATGAAAAGCCTAAATGTCCAAAGAAGTACCTCACTGTATGTTGAAACATTTGCTGTATTGAGAAGCGGAAAATGAAGTGGTCCATAGATTTGGAGACCATGTGGAGACTTTTAATTCAGAAAACATGATCCAGTATTAATGGCAGTTTTAAGAGGTAGTGTCTGTGTGGAAACAGAAAGCTGTAGCGGATTAAACTGTCTGCGTGAACACAACAGTCCCAAAACATGGCACAGACTCCCTGCTCGTGTAGAATTTCGTGATCAGGCTTGAGAGTTGTTTTTTCGCCAAAGTATTTCATTGCATGGAATCCCATAGTATAACAGGGACATTCAGATTGCATTTCACAATTCTAGATCACCGGGGAGGTCATTAGCAACAAGCATTTGAGCAACAAGCATACCTCAAATGAGGAGAAAGTCTCATCAATGGCATGTACAGAAGTAAGAGTCATCATTATATTTCGAAGAGCTGATAAAACCCTATTTTTCACACTAAATCTCTACTAGAGCTTGGCCTTTCAGCAAACAGACACCTCCCAGATGGCTCTATCTGTCTCCTGTACAATATATATTGTATTTGTATGAGAATTTTGGCCACTGTAGGATATGCCCTCAGTTGTGCCACAAATTTTGTATTTTTTGTATTTATCTTTTTAATTTCATATTAATACAAATGTAATTTCTGCATGCCATCTTGGTTTTTACATGTGGATAATTTGTTTTCCTCAAGTTGTAGCCATGCCTTTCTTTTTAAACTGAATTAAAAGATAACCTGGGAGGTGTATTTTAGATTCTCATTTATTTAGAAGCAGATTTATTTATATTGTTGTATATGATGTATTTTGTTTGCTTATTCATTTGTATTTTGTATGCTCAGGTAATTTCATTTTTTCCTAAAATGGATGATGAGGTTTAACTAAATGTATTTATTTATTTACTAACTTACTTACTTACTTACTTACTTATTTAACCACAATCTTCAGCTCAAGGTCATCTTTAAAATTTCTTGCTGATGCCTTGCCTGGCACCCGAGAGCTTGATAAGAATGCCTTTTTCCCCAAATATTGCATTCAAGAAGACCAGATAAAATGAGAAATGTTAAAAATGATTATAAAATTATAATAGCAATTGTTGTACAGTACACTTTTGATTGCAATTGAAGTTATTTGTCTGATAAATGGTTGTGTATGTGCGTGTGTGTGTGTGTGTGTGTGTGTGTGTGTGTGTGTGTGTGTGTGTGTGTGTGTGTGTGTGTGTGTGTGTGTACGCGTCAAAGCAAAAGAGGCACCACAGCAGCCTTCACTGCCACCTCACCATCACCTTGGAGTCTTGGTTGCAACAGTCAGTTTGAGAACTCAAGAATCTTGTAGAAATTGTGCCTGATCTCTGTATTAAATAATGCATCACCATTTTTTTGTAATGTTAAAAAGCTGGCTTTTAGCAGTGTTAGTGGGACAGTAATGCCACCTGACAATCGCTCCCCGCAGTCTTGCCTGTGGCCTGCAGGAAAAGAGTCAGTACTCCTCGTGATTGACAAGGACAAAATGAGGAGTAGTCCCACTTCTGTTTTTAATTGTCAACCACAGCCATGGGATTTAAGAGTGAAGGATGAAACCGTGACTTTGACTAGAAGAAGTAAAGGACTTAAACATGACAAGTGTGATTACAATATCCGGGAAAGTCATTTAGGGCGCCAAGGTAAGAGACGGTCTCAATAGGACATTCAATTATTTATAACGACAGGGAGAGTGGAGATTTTCAAGGCCAAACAGCTTACAGCCGCTTCGAGATAGGCGCATTCTTATAAACCAAACTTCTCTAAGTTTACACTCAAATAATTTGATAGAAAATGATTTAACTACCCATAACCTCTGGTTTTTGGTGACTCCACCAAAATATTCTACTGTCATACATAGAACCGACCAGTCAATAGGGATGAAGCTGTGACTCTGTGTGTGGGGATGCCTGTGAACGCTGATCGATAGCAAAAAAGGCGTGTTTCTGTTTATAACATGTAATAACTTTTAAAATACACATTTCAGCATCTGTTTTTGATTCATTCTGTGCTGTGGAGATGAATACCATGCTGCTTCCATTCTGCGCTCTGGAAATAGGCCGAAGATTATTGTTGTTCAATTAACTTGTCAGAAGAAACTAGTGGTAGCAGCTTGTATGAGAGGGTCAATAATGAAATGTTCTCTGCTCTTCATAATTGTACATAAATGCTGAGCCAGATCTATAGATGTTTGAAAAAAGTGCTGAGTTATATCACAATTACGACCATAGTGCTCGATTATTTCTTTATTTCTTAGTTGTTTTGTATTGTTGTTACTCTGCATCATTCCCTGAGTTGCACTGTAACTTAATGCCAGGTTTATATTTAATCTTAAACTGTATGTATTGATTTGTTCTATATCATGATGATTTCTATCCCATTAAAGGGACCAGAGGACCTTTTTTTCTCCTCTTTTATAAATTAATTACACAGGGCTGACTGTCAGGTGGGTCAAAATACAGCTGATGCGTGCTCTAAGGTAGCGTGCTTACAATAAGGGCTATAGCAGGTGGCGTTGGAGGTAGCTGTAAGTACTTGATAGGGACTAGATCCATATGTGAATGTACAAAAATACATTGCGTTCACCTAAAACGCTGTCTAAATCCAAGGTAAACCAAATTATGTAGTGTGTCACTGTATATGTTGTGACTAATTATGTCGAAATCATTTGAGTGGCAAAGCAATTAAGAAGCACATTAATTTGTTGTGGGGCTTTATTTGTAGGATTTGATTGGGTCATCACTTACAATATGATTGGAAATCAAGAAAATTAATTATTGTTTGATTAGTAAACATACTGCAATTATGAGGGCTCGGGCAGTAATATGTTTCATTACTGTGTTAGATACAGACATAATTTCACTAAGAAGATATATTTCCCTGACATCATAATTAAAGCACAAAAATGTCCTATTAAAAGTTAAAAAAAAAACTTAGATGTCTACTGTTAACTATGAAGATATCTGAAGAGTAAATGTGCAGCTGGAAATGTGTAGACTGAGAATTGCCATGGTTATTTTCTTTATTTGTGTTACCTCTTTCTTTATTTTATTTGATGATGTTTCCCCCGCCTTTGCTTGCCACCAAGTCGGTGGAAGTTGCCATGAGTTTATAAATGTTTACCTTTTGAACGTCCCACCATGATTCTCCATAGTAACCATAGAATCTTGATGTTAACAGTATTTCAGCACTTAAACTATGCATTTTTCCACCACAAGAAAAGTCACGGATTGGCAAAGGAAAGTATTTCTTTCATACTGTTTTTCACCATTCTATTCTTCATCCGCTGACAAAGATGTTTATCTCTATTAACAGAGGATATTTTTGTTAATCTATGAGAGTCCTTCACCTTTCTGGATGACTGTTCTCTCAGTTGCCTTGAGCCCTAAGTTCCATCTTAAGTTTCCAGCACTACGTTAGAGCTACTTGATGTATGAAGCATTTTCAACATGTTTTTTTTTCCTCATCAGGCAGATCCAATAAACTCAATTTTCCTTCATGCTGAGTTCATAAATACTGTCTAACTCAGCAGAATGTAGATTTGTTTGGCTGGATGGCTCAGAGACTAAAATCTGTTACCAGGGGTAACAGATTTACTGTATATCTTTAAATTTTAGGGAAGTGCCATTCAAGATGCAGTATGTAGTATGTTTGCATTGATACCAAGAGTTGATGTTTCAGAGCAGAACGAACAGAAATATACATTTAGATGGCATTACTGGTCAGTGGTTGAATCAAAGTGTTGGGAAATATGCAAACATTTTTGACAAATCCCAAAACACTGGTTGGCAAAGAAGGCAGAAAAAACTTGAATATCAGCGAGATGGCAATGAATGTAACTGATGACCAAAATGTGGTTTAACCTGAGTCGAAATCCAAAAAGAAGATGTAATGATTGAATTGTTAAAGTAGTGTTACATTTTCACAATACATTGAAATGCATTGTCATTTCTTTTCCATTCTCGAATTTATATCTTATGTCACCAACTCCCAAGACAACAACTATTGCTGGAGATATTGAGACAACCATCACATCTGCTCCAGAGCTGTGTCTGTAGATATGCAGTAAACTGAGCACTGACCACAGCCAGGTTTGACCATTGGTCTCTTCTTGTTTTTCAGTTTCGATGGCATGATCTTTTCAATGCTGATAGGCTATCATGAAAAAATGTGCCTCCTCTTTGAAATTTTCATAATCAAATCATTCAAATTCTGCCACCCAGTTTAATTCTGGTCCCAAAAGTAGCCACATATTTGGATAAGAAAGTATTTGGAAAAAGAACCACTGTTCAAACACTTTCAGTGATTTGTCATTTAGGCAACAGTCAGACGTTCTTAGTTGCTGACAGAGTTGCAAGGTGACAAAGTTCAATGAATTGTGGCCTCTCTAATGTTTTTATTTAGTGTCAGAGACACAATCGTCCCTCAAAAGCCCTCAGCTGACAGCTAAATTCATTTCTGATAATGAATGAAGGACATTAGCCAGTACAATCGAGAGTCATAGCTCCCATTCAATATATTTATATAGTGCCAGATCTGAACTAAAGCAACATCAGAGCAATATATCTATGGAGTTGGAATAGAAAAAAAACATTTCTGGTGAGGCATTCATTATTACATAAATTCATGGATGAATAAGCAGTCAACAAGGATGCAAAGTGCTGACTTTATATATTTGCCCACTATTGACTATTCATTAGTGACTGGAGGACAATCACCGTTTACTATAAATCCAGACATTAGCCCATCTGCTAGAGATTTATTTCATTTTGTCAAAGTGTATATCTGGTGAGGGGAGAAACCTGCATATGATGTCATCTTTGCCGATACTGACAGCAGAAACATGACTACAGTGTAAATGTTGGTGTTGCTTGTAATGTTTCTGTTGAGCCATTCAGCATTTTTGAGCACTCTATTTCACTGTCTTACTAACTGCTGCAGGTCAGCTTCATGGGTCAGTTTCACACAGGTTGTTGCATACTTCTTAACCACTCCTTAAAAAATACACCCTACTGATGAAAGACATGCATTTACATTAAATGGGTGCCTGTGAATTGCTGCACTCAGTAAGTCAGAAAGCATTTCTTTTTTCACTTTTTTCCACAAAATTGCATTAATCATTTTCGCTATTACCAAGTAAATGTAGCAAAGTGGACACTGCAATATTGAGGAGACAGATAAACATAAATTTCTATAAAGACAAAAACACAGGCTTAGGTGATGTAGTTGTTATGACGTGTCACACGTGTGCATGTGTACGCACACACACACACACACATACACGCACAGTCACAAAGACAATGTTAGTGGATATGAAAAGTATCACTGTTGTAGTCACACTCTCTTAGGGCCGGCAGTATCATGGACAGACACCCCCACCAGATGCCGCATGTGCCCTGGGCTCAGAGGCATCACTGCAATGGGGAGAAACCAGTGCAGGGAAATAAGCACCTGTCATGTGCCAACTGAAGTGTTAAGTGCACAAATTGTGGAGGCGAGGGTGATGTTTCCGCAGGGGTGACAGCTCAGGGTCTGGGTGCCATGTCAGGCCCTAGCATATCATACAGAGCCCACCCCCCTCCAGCTCCACTGCGTGCTGAGGGGCACAATGGCAACTATTATTTACTGGATGTCTGCCTCATTTCCACATATTCATCCTGGCTGGCCATCTCGGGGCCACAGGGGGGGTTGCCCCGATCCCCTCCCTTTGTGTCATTGCTGAGGGGCAGCAGTGGCAAAACAATCTCTGACGAGCATTTAGATCATTTATTCAGAGCGCAGGGTGTCAGCCGCAAACCAAATTGCCCATATTTGTGCGCTGGGGTCCTTATCCTCACGCTTCGCCCTTCAGGTTGGGCATGAATGTGAGCCCAGGAAGGTACATCAGGCTTGGTGTCAGAGGGCCTCTTCACGAACTAACACTAATGCCACATGAAGGTCTTACTGTGAACAGTGTGAAAGTGCGAAATGTATGATAAATTGAGCGTGCCGGGGGGCTTTATGGCTGTGAAGTGCTGTGGCTGGTCACAGGCATTGTTATGACTACAGCTATTTAGGATCATGGGAGTTGGCAGTGCACTACTGGCAGCCATAGAAGCCAGATTTATCTGGGTTTTGTGCATCAGTGAGCAGCAGTCACACTGTGTGAGAAAAACACAAAGTTTTACAATGTCTCTGAATTTAACAGGACTTCAAGGACAAGATAAACATTGGTGACCGGGGCTAAAGTCATTATATGATGTGCCAACCCACCTTTCACCTGAGCACCTGTTGTCAAGGTGTGAGCCGCTGATAGGTATGAATAAAAGAATAATGGTGTATTCAAAAAAGGATGAATAAAGAAGATAATCATTGCCAGCCAATGGTTTCCTAATGTTAAGAAGTGTAACATGACAGTGGCTCAACAGCTGCTCCACCACTCTAATATTTGCAGAGCACAGCGAAGAACCGTGTGAAAGAGCGGCCTTGCCTTTCGTGTCACCAACAGGACAATTGGCCTAAGAGCTGGTGCTGCACCCAAACATCATGGTGTGCACATTGGGTGAGAACCCCATCCACATTAACCTTGACAAAACAACATGCTTCACTTTTGTGCGCTTCTTCATTCTTTGACTATCTTATACCGATTTACTGTAAATCTTTATTATGTTGCTGCCATCTATTGGACACATTTCCCAAGCACAAAGATTCAGAGACCGCAACGAAAAGTGAGTTTAAACAAGAACACTGTGCTTTCACAAGCCTTCAGATGTGTGCTCTTTCTGTTCTTCTTAAGGTTTTAAGAGGATCAGAGAACAGCCGCAAGTGGTTGTGTTTAAGTTCTCAGATGTATCATATGGAGCAAATATTCAAGCTGTAATCCTATTTGATGTTTTGCTTGTATTACATGTTGGTGGTCAGTCATACAGATTAGACCCTGGCCTCCTGTGACCAAGCACACATGCCTCAAAACAGCAATACCTAAAAAACTTATTAACGGTAACACATTAAGAGGTTGATTTGCCACTGAGATTAATTTACAACTTGATCTTAATCGGTCTGTAGCTTTTTCCTCAACAAAAGTTTGGAGGCACAGTTGCTTTTATATGTTCCACTGTTTCATTTCATATTCAAGAATAATGTCAACTTGAACTTACTGGATGCCTGAAATGAAATTCAAATTTCTACTAGAGTAAAAACTTCAAGTAAAAATACCAATAACCACCTGTAACCAATAACAGCATCAACAGACTTTTACTGCCTAGAATGGAGAGGTTTATTGCGAAATCATACCAGAGCTTTGATGCCATGGGTTTAATAAAAGATCTATGCTCACAAAATAACTGCCCATCTTATTTGTAATTTTCGGCTAATTTGAGACTTTGCTTACGTTACACCTGAATAGCTTAGGGTGTTTGTGTTGTGAGAGAATTATCAGAGTTTGGTTCAATTACTGCATCAATGCGGCCTGAATATGTGATGCTCATGGGGGAACTGAGTGGTTAAATTATTTAGCTATCGAAAGCTAGTCTATTTTCACTGAAGTCACCATCAGTGATGCCCTAATTTTATTAAACACATAGTATACCATCTTCATTGGACTTTTTGCCGTAACTAAATGATAAGCCTCGCAAATTTTTCTCCATTTGTCTTCAGCTACACTCACATGTCAAGGGTTGTTCAACAGTTTGGCACAGTTTAGAAATAGCAGTTGATTAAGGAGAACACTACTGTTGCAAAAAAAAGCAAACATTCTTTTGCTTATCATTAATTACTACAATACTGACGTGTCCCATGTACAATCCCATGCCTATTCCCAGCTCCATCTATAAATTCCATTAGGAGCAGATGACAATCGTATATCTCTATTGTTCCTTTTTATCAACAATAAAGGCACTTGCATATGCAAACATATTATTCAATTTGTCTTGCTATTTTAGTTACAGCAGAGTTAGCGAAGAAGATTTTTTTCAGGACTGCTCACATATTTATGCAGTAATTTCTTGCCATTATAATTGACTCTGTTTAATTTCAACAGCAATATTTGCCTTTTTACATATCATATGTTTCACCATGTCCTAAGTTTACATATTCTTGACTCTTCCACATCAGTAAGTACTCACTCGACCTTGAAGTCTAATTAAGAAAAACAATAAACTTGGAAACCAGTAAGAATTAATAATAAAACAAAATGCCAGTTCCGGATTCAACATGCACTTATTACAAAGAGTCAAGTGCTTTGGTTTGCTTGAATTTCTGAATTTTGCTTTCAGGCACTGCAGCCCGTAGCCATGTTTAGCGTCTTATATCAGTATTTAACCCTGTATCTATATTTAAGCCAAATATTATTTTAATCTGGACTAAGGCTGCCCCCTTGTGAACATGTTTAATGTGGCCTGTGATTTTCGGTAAAGAGCACAGCAGTTAAACTGTATTATGTGTCACAATGTGTGGGGTTTGCAGCTACATCCCCCTAACTTAAGCGTGTGTGTTTATCGATTAGCTGTCTAGTATTGTTAATAATTTAAAATGTCTTTTTTCACTTTATCCAAACATAGAGATTTTTTGTTTTTGTTTCGGATGGGAGTTTGTTTATTTTCTTTTTCTCAACGATTTCAGGGCAGTATTATTAAAATAATGATATACATTCACGTCCTGCAATGACCCAGCGTGTTGGAGTTCAGCTTTACCTCTTGTGTGATCTTCTTTATTTCACGTTTAATCATTTTTTGTCTCCACATGCTGTTGAAACGCTAGATGGAGCCAGTGCAACACTAAGCCGGAGTACATGCATTACACTGTAGCTACAGGAAATGAAAGAAATATGTAATAGGAGCCCGGTCTAGTGTGATAATACAGCTTGGTTTTGATGAAAGAAAAAAATCAGCTTTGACGGAGTCAATGGCAAGAGTAATTCACAGCACATGTTGAGATATGTCGACATTTATTTTGAATGTTTATAATTTGATTATTGACTACAAATCGAAGGCACTGAAAAGTCACATACTTAAATATATCAGTGAAAGCTTTTCAGACTGTCATTAGCTTGCTTTTGGCTCACCTTTTTTCGCTTGCTTTTTCCATGGGAAAAGTGAAAATGACGACACTGATCCAACTTTTAAATATACAGTACCGTTATACATATAATGATTACACATTAACAGGAAATACCAGCAAGCATGTCAGTGTTGATATAGACTTACCTCACATTGTAGCAACAGGAATCTTGGATTAAGTAGGGGAATATAACTTGATATTTAAAAGCCTGCCCTTGAAGACAAAAGTAGTGTTTCTGGATAATTTATTTGATGCCAAAGTGTGTACAAAAATGGCCCAAAAGTCATGCTTTTGAAGCTGTATAATAATAATAATAATAACAATAATAATAATAATAATAATAACAATAGTAATAATAATAATAATAATAACAATAGTAATAATAATAATAATAATCAACTGTTTAGGAAACGTAACTTTTTCTTTCTAGATGTCATTTTTTATAATGGATCAATACTCTCAATGTGAAGGGACTCAGTCATTGGCCTGATTGGATAGCTCGAGACTGTGTTGTCAGAATAAAAAAAGTCGTCATTCCGAAAACCAAATTGTGGAAAAGATGCTAAATTATTACGTAGGCCGGGCAGTTGGCGTTCAGAAATAGAATTTTAAAATTTATTAAGGAGACTTTTATGTGAAATCCAGTTAATACTTTTAATTTGAAGACCGGACGTAATGGACTGTTTTACATTGCGCTTCTCTCAGGTGCCTACTCCAACTTAAGCCATTCTCGATCACGTTTACACCTGAATATGTGCGTAAGAGAATAGCCCTGTTCCGGGTCCCGTTTTCCGCGTTTTTTTAATTATTTATTTCCGTCTAAACTGCGTTCTTGATATAAAAAACACTGATGGTCGATAATTTGGCTCTATTCTGAGAGTCCCGGCCACAGTTGCGAAGGATTTCAAATTGGTCTCCAAAGATCCGTTTATTTCCCCCCCTCCATCCGGCGACATGGCTCGACCACGGCCGCGGGAGTACAAGGCAGGGGATTTGGTTTTCGCTAAGATGAAGGGATACCCGCACTGGCCGGCGAGGGTGAGTCTGGGATGCGGCCGGGCTGGTAGACCGGGGAGGCGGGGTTGATTTACACAATGCAGCCGCTGGCTCGCTGGGGAACCGGAGGGATGCTACCCGTCCAGCCTCATCTTGGCTGCGTGTGGAGACCGCGGCGAGCTTTTCTTCTCCGTCAGCATCAGACGGACCGTCGGGGCTCCTCGGACGGAAGCGAAGACGCAACATTAATCGGTCTTCGGTACCGCGTTCATTCAGCTCGTCTTTAAGTTCCACATAATCGTGTTAGTGTCCTTTTTTTAATAGAAAACAGTTCAACACGTGTTCCCACACTCTTTTCGTCTTTTTAATTGAATGTTTGTGATTAACGAGTTAACGAGTGCGTGTTCGGAGATGCATCCGCGCCGTTTTGAATAAAGTCCGCCCGCCTGATAACATAAAGTGGAGCCTGACGGCGGGCAGACCCCGGCCTCGGAGCGGCAGGCTGTCAGCCTCCATTTGTAACCTTCCGCTAACAAGTTACTACCACAGCATCACTGCTTACCACTCACTTCCGATGGCAGGTACTAGTTTAACCAGTGTATTGGGGGGAGTGTATTAACTACTCTCTCTCTCTCTCTCTCTCGCTCTCTCTCTCTCTCTCTCTCTCTCTCTCTCTCTTTCTGTGTGTGTGTGTGTGTGTGTGTGTGTGTGTGTGTGTGTGTGTGTGTGTGTGTGTGTGTGTGTGTCTCCCTGCCCATCAGATTGATGAGCTTCCCGAAGGTGCTGTCAAACCGCCTGCCAACAAGTACCCCATCTTCTTCTTCGGGACCCACGAAACGTAGGTACCCTCTGTTTTCCCCATGAAGTGAGCCCTGCAACAGTGCAGGTCGGTGATGTAATGCAAAACTTTTTTTTTAACTTTCAGGATAAACCAAGTACATTTAGGAGTATCAACCTGAATGCATGCAAAAGGGCCCTCAGTTGTTCTCTATACCCCCGTGAACAAAATCATTTAATCAAACATTTACATATATGATTCTCTTATCACTGCATTTCTACATTCACCTCAGTGGACCTTCATTTAATGTCACGCTTCATGATAATTCACATCATATTTGCTCCAGAGAGTTACAGAAAATCTCTCCCCACTACAGCCTCTTATTTGAGGTCTTATTACAGGAAACTTTTCCCTTTTCTTTGAAAAACTCATTATGATATCTAATCCGGTTATCTAATTGTTTGTGACAAACCTACTGAATCCAGTGTTCAGGTGCATTCATGGACATTTCACCAGCATTTCACACTATTAAAATGCATCACAGTGTAAATTTGACCATAAACAAATCATTTCACTTATTCAACTACAATCTTTTTTTTTTTGATAAATGATCCTGAATCCATAATATTTAACTTTTTTCTAGATGATCTTCTTGCTGTAATTGTTTGTGCATATTATATAGTTAAAATTAGGCATCATTTTTTATGAGTTATAGTGGTTTTCAAAAACTATATTGTCAGATATAACAGATATAAGACCAATAACATTTAATCAGCTTTTCCCAGATATATCTGTCTCATAATACAAGCTGGCTTATGCCAAATAAGATAAGATAAGATAAGATAAGACAAGATAAGATAAGATAAGACAAACTTTATTGATCCCCATAGGGGAAAGTCCTTTGTGCATCAATGCATCATTTGATTTATGCACTGACATTTCAGTTGTGTTTTTACCCGAACAAATCTTCCAAAGTATACAAATGTGAATGTCAATCCAACCTCTCTTCATGGGGAAAGTTCACTGGTTGTAAGTCGAGCATTGGATTTTACCCCAGCCTGAATTTCGTCTCTATCTAAATGTTCACATTTGCTAAACTTTCTTGTTCTTTTATGGATGTTAAGCTGAAATCAATGCAGCTGAATAACATCAATGTAAAATAATATAATATTTTAAATTAAGTCCTGTATGACAACCTTTAGATGTTTCTCAGTGAAGTCCGAAATGCTGAAGCAAGACACAAATAAACATATTTTGAATAATGACTACTTTTGGTACCTTCATTTTGCTTATAGTACTTATGTTGTCAATTTCTAAAGAATATCATCGTTTTTTTTAAGTATTTTAAATAAATTATGACATATCACCTCCTACCCAAGAGGCTTCTTCAGTAAAAAAATGACTGAAGAACTGCTCTCACACGTAGTTCTGTCCATATTCTCATGATCTTACAAAATATTTGCCATTTAGGCTTGTGGTCTCCGCTTAGCTGCTCGGAGGGTGTCAGCGCTGCTTGTACTCAGACAGACTTTTCCTGGGAAAAATTTGAAGATTGTGTTTAGCTCTCCAGTAGACATGGTCTCAGTGATGTCTCATCTTTGAAGCGGAGGAAGACTGCCAGCATATAAAAATGGATGTAAACAGTGCAAGAAATAATAAGCTTAAACAGGCCTTCTAAAACGTACTTTCTGCATCATGCAAATACAATCTGTCCTGAGATGAAATGTTTATAAGGCTCTCTTTACTTAGTTTTGATTGAACAGAAAAGCCTTTAAGACATTACTTTTTATTACTGTTAAACTTCAAATCCACATTTTCTACTGAGTCAGCTGCTCTTTCATTCAGAAATATCTTCTGCCTGCTGCCATTAGCTTCTAATGATTTATTTGCACATCTATTTTACTGTTGGTCTGTCTGCATAAATCTATCTGAATCACATAAAAATCTCTTTGTTAGAAGGCAAGTAATTTATGTGAGCCTATTTAGGTTCTTACCAGGAATGCAAATGCATTGAAACCCAAACATTAGAAGTGCATTTCAAGACAATAAAAACATCAAATAAAGACTTTAAATGTAAATGTACTTTTTTTTCTTCAACTGTGTCACATTAATACTACTGCTTGGAAATATCCCCTCCTCTTCTTTAGAGCATTCTTGGGCCCTAAGGATCTTCTGCCGTACAAAGAGTATAAAGATAAATTTGGCAAGTCCAACAAGAGGAAAGGCTTCAACGAGGGGCTGTGGGAGATTGAGAACAACCCTGGAGTCAAGTTCACTGGCTATCAGGTCCGTCAGCAGTCTGTTATGTCTTTGGGTCAGAGAGAAGATGGAGGGAGTAATCATGTCAGGGGAAGGATTCCAGACAAAGCCACATTGACGCCCCGCCAAAACGACAAGACCTCAAAGCAGTAATTGTTTCAGAGAGAAAGATACATTATATCTTTTTCTGAATTTGCAATCTCGGATTTCTAAGTTAGTTTCATCCGATGTGGAACTCCCATTTAAGATCTAAGATGTCCGTTAAAGCCAAATGTCTGGCATTTCACTAAAGATTTTTGAAAGCAATCTTTTTCAGACAGTCATCATGTTCTGAGTTGCTACCTCAACCCCCTCCCAGAAATAAAGTGTTATTTTCCACACAGGCCATCCAGCAACAGAGTTCCTCAGAAACAGAAGAGGGAGGAAACACCGCTGAAGGCAGCAGTGATGGGGAGGAGGGTGTCGAGGGTGAGGAAGGTGATTCTGTTGAGGAAGAAGATGACGAGAAGAAGCTGAAAGGAGACAAGACTGGATCCAAACGGAAAAAGACGGGCGTCTCCAAGGTATTTCAGCAGGTTCAGGATCTTTGAATTTTGAAAGTATTTATAACAAGTCGATCTGTTTTCCGCTCGCTTTCACTTTCTCAAGTAACAATGACAATCATTTTTTACTAATTCAAAAGATCAGATGATATTGTTCAGCCCGTAATTCTCTCTGTCTCGCTCTCCTTCGTCTTATATGTGTATATAAAGATAGATAGATAGATAGATAGATAGATAGATAGATAGATAGATAGATAGATAGATAGATAGATAGATAGATAGATAGATAGATAGATAGATAGATAGATAGATAGATAGATAGATATGATATAAAGGAGTTGTTTTGAAGGTCATATAATAAACAATTTGCCCATTTCCAGGCAACACTTTTAAAATAGCAATGGGACAATCCCGGTAAGCTGTACAATGGGGTTTAAATTCCAACACAATATATCAATGTGAGTGGGCTTATTACAAACATTTAGAGATTTTTGTATCATAATTGAAAAGTTGACTTAATGACTGAATCATCACCTTTAATAAGTTGAAACTTGAAGTTTTATTAGGCAGTTTAATAGTGTAAAAGTTTTCAAGTTAATTGACAAACTCTTTGTAATATATCAAATATTTGCAGCATGTCAGTTTGAATGTGCATTGAATTCTGGTTAGTTGATAAAACCCATAGCTTCTTGGTGTCTGTAGCTCATTAACTTTACATAAGCCAAACCTTATGTGCTATCCAACAAAAGCTCAACTGTATCCAACTAAATCCCTCATGTGCTTGCAAAAAATTGAACGTTCTCCCTCCTGGACCTGACATCAATGTCATGACAACAAATTAGGGTCTTCACAGTCTATAGCGAACAAAATATCACATCCAACAGTTACCCATTAGCTGATTTTTAGCTGTCTCATGTACCTCGTAAGTACCTGTCAAATATGGTAACAAATAAAAGACAGGGTTGAATGTCAATTGGGCTTGTTTATATTAATCCTTTCTCTGTGAGCATTAGAACTGCTAACTGAAACACAAGTTTTGTCCTGGATGCAGGACATTTCATTAGTGATTTGACAGAATCAACACCCTCTTCTGGTCCTGGGTCATGAGGAGCTGCAGCAGCTTAAAGTCTGTTGATTTCAACTTTGAATTGTTAAAACTTTTTGAAATATCTCATAATTACTTGGCCAAGAAACAGCAAGCAAAGGTCTTCTTCGTTGTGAGTTTTTTATTTCTCCTCGCTATTTTAGATTAAGTTTTACACAGTATTAAAATAAGCTTTTTAGGAAGAAATTGTTTTTGCAAAAAAAAGGTCCTCATATGCAAAGTAGTGGGCTTATTTAGGTTTATATAATTTACACAATAATTACACATTAGTCATGTACACTCGGGAACATAATTTCAGATTTTACCCATGACGGAAATTATCCATTTAAATAGTGCAGTGATAGAATGTTGAAAGTAAATGGAATGAAGCCCTCACCATCTGAATATCTGCAAATAATCTTCCCACATGATACAATATCTGTGTATAATATGTCAATGAGGGCAGTGAGATTTATTGAATAGAAACAGCAGCACCTAGTAGTTGTAAAGTGTTTGAGACCTGCTGAATCATTTCATATATCAATCAAGCAATTACATGTGATCTGTGAGGGATATGAAATCATAGCTTCACTGTGTGGTACCTCTGCACTCATCTCATCTCAGTGTGTTCTATTCAGTAGGATTCTCTCCTCTAATCGACCTTCTCTTTATTTTTGAGAGAGAGAGGGAGAGAGAGAGAGCGGGAGAGAGAGAGAAACAAAAAAATAATGGGAGCTGCCAGGTTTGAAATGCTGCAGAGCAGAGACCGGCCGCTGTGTCTTACTGTATTCCTGCAGAAGCCATTTCTGTAAATATAAGCAGGCTGAAAAAATCACACTCATCCCGCTCCTCACTTAGCAACCACTGTTGCCTAGCAACTGAGCTCCATTACGCACAGTACATGTGGTGCAAGCGAAGGAATGTGGCACCGCTATGAATGTATGTGTGTCAAGTCACTCTGACTTTGTGTGCGTGAGTGTTTGTGTCTGTGTGGGTTTTTTTTTTGTGTGTGTGTGTGTGTGTGTGTGTGTGTGTGTGTGTGTGTGTGTGTGTGTATGTTTTCAGGTGTATGTAGTGTATGTTTTCTACCTTCGAATTCTCCAGCACGCACAGACACACTCACACACACTTGTCCAAGACTGTTGGTTTTGAAATTGGATATCATTATGGTAACGTCAACATATTCAAGCTCTCCTTTGTAGCGCTGTGCAACTACTGCTTCTATTAGCAGGAATATTAATGGTGAAATGTTTGTATTTTCTGTCTTGCTTGCTTTTGTTATAAATGTAAAATGGTACACTATAAAAAAGCAAACTAATAAAACTATAATTGCATTTAAGTTCTAGAGACATGCGGTATTAGCCCGTTTTAAATTATGATATCAAAAGAGCCTGTATTCATCATGTATATTTTGTATTCATCTATATTTTGATTTGTTTTGCCATCTCTCAGCATTTTCTGGAGCTTTTATCCACTTATTGCAAGGAAGATGCATGTTCCCTTCCCTCATCTGACTTTGCAGCTCAACATTAAGGTTAATTCATCTCAATCTGCCCTGAGGAGGGGGGTCTTGTAGTCATTAGCACAAGAAACCCTTCACTCCCTTTACTTAGAATCTCATTAGTTGCTTAAAGTCAATCAAATTGATTAGACTTTACTGAATGCCCATACTGTTTAAACTGACAGACCTAAGTCAAGTGTAAGTGGACTTAATTATTTTTCTGACTCCTTACTGAGTAGTGGAGGATCCGTGTTATGTACAGACAGAGTAACAAAGTCTGTTGATTATTTGTAGTGCAGTTTGATTCATGGGTCCTGAGGGGTCACAAGCTAAGTTTCTATCTGTTTTGAATCATGTTGTGCAGCTGAGAATTGCCTGTGTAATAAATTTGATAGCCCATTAAAATGACAGTAAGACACAGACATCCTCAGACATGTCCTATATGGTGAATTTGAAAAGGGGGAAATCTCACAGTGTTTTAAATATTTCAAGGGACTGAAGAGATCCACATTCATTCTGTGTTTGGGCTGAAGCGTTTCCACTGCAATTAATTGAATTATCATTACTCACCTCTTTCCAGAAACTACATTTTATGTGCATAATCAACTTTATGCATGAAGAGACCTGAGTGATAATGCCAAAATTACCTTCAAAGGTTGCACAAAAAAATGCTCGGGGGTAGCTTTTTTTATAACTTTTATGACAAAGAGCTAAGGGTCTTTAAGGTAGATGGGAACATCCTTTGTGAAACAGCACAACCATTATGCTCACATTGTGAAATAAAAGGGACCTCCACTGGCAAGAGGGACATGCAGAGATTTGATTTAGAGCTTAGGGTGGGTTGATGCTGTGAAATAATTGAGAGCTCAGAAAAATGTCTGATATTCATAATAGTATTACCTATGGATGGTTGGACTTGAGTAAGAATTGATATAGAGTTTCTGGCTCTGTAAGGCAGAGGAAGAACAAACTCAATGCTTTTCTAAAATGATAGACTTACTTGAATGTGGATGTAAACCCGATGACTGTCAAAGAGACACAATTCGTTTTCATTCAGTTTTGAACGACCAAAAATCCATTTAAGTCACTTCAGCTATAAGTACAAAATATGTATTATGACCCAAAATATCTTCATCGCAACTGTAATGGACTATTCTGTTCACATAATGAAGATGTTTGCCATGTAGTGTCAGACAGAATAGCAGAAATATGAATACAGATTTCCTAAGTCATGTTACACATGTATTGAAGATAGAAAATGTTTGTACGTGAGGCTGAAAATTGTCACGTTTTGAGGAAAATCATTGTAAACGCCTTCATGTCCCTCCAAATGTAAAATGATTGTACAAATGCAGGTGTTATTGTAACTCTGGCAGCACTGCATGTGATTTATCTGTAAAGCTGAATAAGGGAGAGTGAGGAGGTTTTCAATACCTTAAAGAACCTGGAGTTTCATTGATTTTCATGTATTGAGCTTGTACATGGGAATTGAGTTGTTCCCACAGTGTTCATTAGAGAAAATGTCTGAGAGGCTTTGTGTTTCAGCCTCTCCTATTATTACCAGTCATCAGACCAGCAACTGCTATGCTTCACTGAGGTCATTTAATGAGCATCCAAGTCTGCTGTTAACTGTATGCAGGGATGGATCGACTATGTATGATCTTTGGCTGACAGTTTTTGTTTGAGATTAAAATTCAAAGGTTTTTTCTATTCGTGTGTGTGTGTGTGTGTGTGTGTGTGTGTGTGTGTGTGTGTGTGTGTGTGTGTGTGTGTGTGTGTGTGGGCGCATATGGTAGAAATCCTCCAAGCTGTCAAGGATCTCATCTGGGGAAGATGATCTGGAGAAAGATGGCAAAGATGACGACCAAAAGAGCGGGTCTGAGGGAGGAGATCCCGACATTGACATCATCCAAAATACGGCCAACAATAAGGTGGTGTATATCAATACATTCATGGTATGAGGAAATATTATATTTATCTTTGAACTTTTCTAGTTGAAGACATAGACTGAAGTAATAGTAATTATCCACACTCACCACTCAGTGGCTAAGCAATACAATCAGTTGAATTTTACCCGTTGTAATTGACACGGTACATTTACTAAGATTGGCTCATGTGTTGTCCCTCTCTCAACCTCATTACTCCGTATAGCTGCAGTGTCGCAGTGTACAACAAAACTAACTAATCATTCAGAAATCTATTTCTTATCCTGTTTTGTTTGCTAAAATTATACAAAAAGAGAATGTGTATGCGTGCGAGAGCACTCTTACCCATCCCATTATCATCCCCCATGCAGGCAGTGATAGCAACTTTAGTCACAGTTTGAACAGCTTCGCAGCATCTTAGTCAATCAGTCTCGTGTTCACTTAAGTGAATAATAGTAATGTATACTTTATCAATCCCTCGTGGTGAAATTCATTCTGTGCAATCCATCAACGCCTGAGGAGCAGTTAGGGGTTCGGTGTCTTGCTCAACAACACTTCGACACACTAGGAGGAGCTGGGAATCAAACCAGAAATGTTAGGTTCAAAAGACAATTGCTGAACTGTGATTTATGGTTCTGTTTCCTTTGTACATATTCAATGTGTTTAATAACAACGGCATACTTAACAACTGGAACTTTGCATTAAGACAATAACAAGATTTCCACAACAAGCATCTTGCTTTTGTCATTATATGAGTGAGGTTGCCTTGGCTCCGATGCGGCAACATATAAATATCTTTGAAAATAAGCATTAAAAAGTAATGTAAAAACCATTAGTCTCAAAGCTTTATTTGTAACATTGTAAGCATTTAGCATGTTAAGTTTATTAGCGGTTCTTTTTTGGCTCATAAAATTGGCGAACTGAATTCTGCAACGCATTTCAGTGAAACTTGGTTCACATTAAGACTTGCGCATAACAAATTATAATAATAATGGTTTCTCTTTGTTTCCTCTGATGTCTCACAGAAACAGTTGCTCATAGAAGAACATTAAGTGAAGAAAGCAGAAGACAGTAAGAAACCCTTCTTTGTAGCTGTGGAGAGGAGAATCTGCCACTTGATTTCACCATAGACTCCATTCACCGCCCGCCATCATCACCTCCACACCTCATCCAGGACGTGTCTTTACGAAGAGATTGCACCCACACCAGAGTAAGACTGGATTTAATTTCACACTTCGACCTAATGCGAGAGTCACACTTCTGATCTTTTTCTAAAATGAATGTAAATCAGGTTTAAGGCGTGTTATTCTGAATGATTCTATAATTTATTTCATTTTTTTTTAAATAAATACAACACATTAATCTCAATTGGGGATTTAAGCACTTTGGTATCACACTTCTGGTGAAGGATCTAATGCAGTAAAACTGACGCAGCAAGAGCAGATTTGAATCTTCTTTTCTCACAAGGAAACTTGATTGACTTACATATAGTATGAGTTGTAACAAAAGTTTACTCCTCTGGTTTTAAGGTTGGATTTCTATTAAGTCCCACTAAACCCAAAGAGTTATTATTATTATTATCATCAAGATTATTCGTCAGTCTCCTTGAGCTTTCTGTCAAATGCCATCCTGTATGTCGATATGCGATACGTAATTGCTTGTGACACAAAAAACACATGAAGTACAGAAGTACACCATAAATTGGGGGCATTACATCTCAGCAGTTTTCCCATTTAATTATACACAATTGGTTGCATAAATACAGTATCAATGCTTCAGTCAAAGCAATATTTATTGTGTTACTACACACTTCATTTTTTTCCTTTTTCTCTGTGATAAGACATCCAGTGGAAAAATGATCTCTGACACACAGCTATGAGGGAAACAGGAAGTAGTTCAGGGCATCCCTTAAGATTGTGGTATGTCAAAATGCCTCCAGTATGTTTAGTTTCAGGTTCTTGCTATCTATGATCAATGATTCACAAACTTTCTTTATCAACAGAGAAACAATTGAGCACAAGTAGATTAAGTTGAGCATTACATAAAAAATAATATCTTCAAATAATTCAGATCTATAGCAGGGACATTACAACATTATAAGTTTCAAAACCAAGTGAAAATGCCATGAATAAACCAGCTGTAGGTAAACTTTAAAATAATAACATTGTCTGAAAAATCAACAAGAAACTACCAGTTACGTAAAAAAGTATTGGGAGATTATCAGATAATTAAAGCTTCCTTCTCATTGTGGTCAAGACGCTCAGTTTATGTGTTTGTGTGTCTGTTATGTGATTCTACATTCCTACGCAAATATAGTGAGTAAGCCTTAATTATATTTGGGCTAATTGAAAGCTCCAGAATTCAGAAAAAAATTCAGAAATGGTCACATTTAACTGAAAAGTTAGTCTTAAGCACATCATTGTTTTCAGACCAAATATAAGCTCACTTGCCGCTTTGTTGGCCCATTATGCTATCCAGTTTACAAATTCAGTGTCAAATTGATAAACCCTATATTGAGTCACCTAATGTCCGTCAGGTCAGTTGAGAGAGGTGATGGTGGCTGGTGCGTCATCACCACGGTGTAGATAGTATTTACAGGTATATCGGCCCGTGTTTGTCACTCATCACCTGTAAGTGTGTAAAAACTCATATATACATTATAGTCTTCTACAGTCTATCATACTTGTTACAGTGTACTGATCATGCTAGTTGTAGCCTGAGTTTGTTTTCACCAGGATGATAATGGGAGGGAATGTTCAGTAAGAAAAATTATCCACCATGCTATGTTACTCTTTTATGTAACCAGATAATGACTAATGGAACTTGATAGATAAATGTATGATGTGTTGTGCACAAGTGGGTTACACATTGTAACTCAGCTTTAAGTATATCTGTATATTTTATTTTGGTTGTAGAATGTAGAGGCACTATTCTATGGGACTTCTCAAGGTAACAGCTCATCTTTTTATGGAGTGACACATCTGTTCTGTGTATCTGTGATATAGATCATGGTATCTTTCAAAGCTTTTTATAGTGGCATGCTCTACAGTTGTATTCCACGCCATTCTTGGGTCCCTCTTTTAAAATCGGATGTTCAATAGGATGGGATGAAGAAAAACATGGAGTCCACCCTTTTGGTTGCCTTTCTCAGTATCTAACTCTGACTGAAGTAGAACCACATCAAGAGTAAGTTGATTAGATGATTTTAAGCTTAACTCTGTAAAAAGGGTAACAGTGTAACAGTATGATTACACTTCTCAGAAGTAAGGTGTCATTGATACTTAACTGCAGAAGAGAGCTTGATGCCTTTACTTTGCTTCCACGGATCCTGTCATGAAATATAACAATATACACAATATACAGTATATAGGTATTTATTTTTTCAGCCACCATCTGTACGTGATTTCATGCTTGATTTCCTTCAAATCTTTATTATGCTTGTATTTGGAACACTTGCATTTTCAAGATTTGTAATTTACTGTAAACTGTTTTTGTTGTTTATTGACAAGACTTTTACAAAATAAACGTATTGGAATGCACTGTGGTTGTAATACTTATCTTTACATTATGTCAAAGCAAACCTGAATTAGAATAAGCAGAGTTCCCTGATGTGCATGAAAACTGCACATTTGATTTCCTTTTGATGTAACAGAAGGATGAAAGGCTAAATTTCCTAGAAAATTATTGAACCTCTATCCTATTTATCAAGAAGAGTTCCAAATATTTGGGGTAACACATGTCATTGTCATTAAAAATACAAAAGTACACATTTACACTGAAAATGTTACTGCAATATCAAGTCAATGAAAATAGATTGCTGCTGCATTATAGTAAAAACTATATGATTACTTTAAAAAGGAAATTACTAAAATCAACAAGTTAATACATTATAGCATCACGAAATGACTTAATATATTCATAAAACAATTTTTTCCATTTTCAAGCTGACAGAATATCAGCTAAAAATTCTGGAATAAACTTTAAATGAGCGAGAAATAAACTGAAACGCGGAAAAGTGTCAAAAATGACCTCGTGAAAAGAGTTCAAGGACGGAAACAAGACAAGCCTCGAAAACAACAATGTCAGTATTATATTTTAACACTAGGGGGAGACAAAGCCCTGAAAAATCTATTCAACTCGGTTCATGCAAAAAAAAATGCATTTTTTCAATTAATATCGGAGGCCAATGCAGAATATTTTATTTCCTACACGTGTCTCCACACTTGAGAAAAAAAAAATTGAGTATATATTAGAGAAAATTAATATGAAAAGAGAAAATTTACCATGAATAGTTTATGTTTGAATGTGATGAAAGGATATAGCGATAATATGTTACTGATAGATAGATAGACAGATAGATAGATAGATGGATGGATGGATGGATGGATGGATGGATGGATGGATGGATGGATGGATAGATAGATAGATAGATAGATAGATAGATAGATAGATAGATAGATAGATAGATAGATAGATAGATAGATAGATAGATGTACGTTGTTGACTGATATTCATTGGTTGATTAAGTGACTACTGTACCTTCAATATTTTAATTCATGTAATTTGCAGCTTGGCATAATGGGAATGTCATTGACAATTAAAAGTTGGGAACATTTAAAATATATTGGAAAACTGCGGGAAACGTCAAATTATTTTACTTACTAATGGAAACTGCAGTAGTTTTGCTTCAAACGGGAGGAACTTTGATACAAAAAACGGCTTTTCTGCAGCGCTGTCGTATGTTACTGTTCAAAGTGCATACTGTTCACTGAAAAAAAGGGAATATGAAATCTCCAAATTGTTTAATTTTTATCATTTGAAAACGTTTGACATGAGTAACCTCTTTTGCATACGCCTCATATCCCGTCTTGCTTTTGAGACAAAAAGTAGATAATAAGAGTACGCACAAATAAAAGTGCGCTACATAGCTGCGCAGTCGGCACGCAGTGTTGACGTGACTCAGTTTTACGTTTAACAACGCATGCGCAGGAGTTTCCGACGGATTCCGCGCTGAAAAGGAAGGAGCGACTTTAACAGGGCTTCATCCAAATTAAAGGAGTACAAGAGTAGGTCCGGCAACGGCCGCCCAAACTGTGCCCACACGGTTACTTTGCTCCCGAGCATCGTGACTCAGCGTGAAGTTCGGAACATGGCAGATAAAGAAGGTAGGTTCACTCGGAGGAGCCGCTCTTTGAAGCGGTGGCCCGTACGGCGTCAAACACGGTGTTAGCATGACGTGCTAATTGAGTAAAGTCCTACGGGAAAGCTCATTGATTCAAAGCAGGCAGTCTGCTGTTGTATCTTGCTCTTATAATAGTGGACGTTGCTGTGTAAATTCCATGTTAAAGAGTACCCCCGTTGTTTCAGCGTCCTACCACCTGCCTCGATTTACGATACTGGGATGGCAGAAATCAATTAACACCGAGAGAGCACAACTTCAACCATTCTCAAAGTTATTAGCTTGATATTTTCGACGCTTCCCTGTAACTGACGCCATGCTGTTGTGTCGCAGTGTATGATGACGCAGTTGAGGAGAGGGTCATCAATGAAGAATACAAGATATGGAAGAAAAACACACCGTTCCTGTACGACCTGGTGATGACTCACGCCCTGGAGTGGCCCAGCCTCACGGTCCAGTGGCTTCCAGATGTCACCAGGTACTTGCAGGACTGGAGAAGACCCCACTCTCAATATAGATCCAGTTGTCCAACAAAAAGATTTATCTGTTTGTATACAACAGCTTGTCCAACATATCCTCCAGGGTTAGCGGCATGGTTATTTCTAAAGTTCACTATGCAATGTGCATTATGATTAATGGACCATGACATGCGTGCACATACATATTTCCCATGTATTATAAATATACGTCTGTGTGTGTGGACATATGGATATATAGATATATCTATACACATGTAGATGTATTGATTCGTGGATATATCCAGCAGTGACTCACTTAGTTACACTTGTTTTTAACAAAAGGTCAAAAGAAAATTCAAAATCAAAAGAAATTGGTTTCAATTCATGAATAATTTAAAAACTAAAAGAAAATAATATTGTACATGGAAAAATAAATAAATTACTTGAATGTTTTACCAAAGAAAATTTTGTATATTGTATATTTTGTAGTGTCTTGTATTTTGTATATTACAGATTTCACTAAGGAAAGAAACTCTGCATTAAAACAAACATCTTTGAAGGCAGCTTAAGGTTTGCTCTATATGGCCAGTAGAAGATAACCTTAGTTCTTGACCCTGCAGGCCAGAGGGCAAAGACTATACCATCCACAGGCTGGTTTTGGGGACACATACATCAGATGAGCAGAACCACCTGGTTATTGCCAGTGTCCAAGTACCCAATGATGATGCCCAGTTTGACGCCTCACACTACGACAGTGAAAAAGGAGGTTAGTCCTCTCTCTTAAAGCAAAGACTGAATTGTTCTGTATAAAAAGCTGACTATATAACTGTTATCTGTGTAAACCAAAAAGTTTTGCGGTAGAGAGGTTCAAACCTAATGTGCATGCTCACAGCAAAGACTTTAAGCACTACTGCACTTATAAATGCATTTTATTGTTAACAAGAATAGTAAACTTGAAAAAATTGTAAATCTATGATTAAAAACAAAACACCAATTCAACAATCCCTATGTGTGATGGCTCATTTTGGTAAAGAAAGCTTGCTCTTATTCAGAAGCCTTATAAATTTGCATATGACTAAAAGTAGTGAGAAGTTGTACAATCTCATTTAGTCACTAATCAGTTAGGAAATGTATTTTGATGTTCTCTTCCACATGCAACTAAAATGGTCTTACTCTGTCTTCCAGCAGGTATGTTGATGGACACCCTGCTGTGTCCTTGTGTGTCAGTATGGACATGCGACTAATGAAGGTACAATCAGTGTCTAAAAGTGGAAAACCCAACCTCTACGCTGCGCCAGCTGCCTGCTGGTGATATTTTATACATGATATTTTCAGGGACAACCTGAAAATCAGCAAAGTTAAAACTTGGACTTAAAAAATATTAAATCACTGGATATCTGTAGATAATTCATGTATAAATTAATGCCGCTAGCATTTATCTCATTTATTAGTGCAACACAGAAACCAGTGCAGACCAATGTCTTAAAATCATGTAACAATATGGTTGATGTGATTATTTCGGTAAATTCTCACTACTTTCTAATCTACTCATAAGGGGTAATGGGATGCTTTTCAAAGTGAGAGCAAGTGACAATCCTTTTTTCCTGAAAGGAACAAATCCAGACTTGGGCAGATGCATTGCTCTTTGATTACAGTGAGTGTGTATGTGTTGAAATAAATAACTCAGTATGACCTGCAGTGATAAATGTTCCTGATGCCATGATGTGCTGAAGTCAGGCTGGTCTGTTTCATCAGAGTTCGGTGGATTTGGCTCAGTAAGTGGGAAAATAGAGATTGAGATCAAGATCAACCATGAGGGAGAGGTGAATCGAGCCCGTTACATGCCCCAAAGTCCCTGCATAATCGCCACCAAGACCCCCACCTCTGACGTTTTGGTCTTCGACTACACCAAGCACCCTTCCAAGCCAGGTGCGATCCTAGCTGAGCTTCTATACCACGTACAGTTTTCATAATGACTACACTCATAAGACTTATGTGTGTCAGTCATCTGAAAGCAGTCTCTATATTTCTTTGTTTCAGATCCAAGTGGGGAGTGTAACCCAGACCTGAGACTGAAAGGCCACCAGAAAGAAGGATATGGCCTATCCTGGAATCCCAACCTCAGTGGCAACCTACTCAGCGCTTCTGATGACCATGTGAGTCTCCAAAAGTTCTGGACCTTCATTTAAAGACAACTTTGAGTTGAGGATTCACCTCTTTGGTCCAGTGTTCCAACATAAACACTTCTGATTTCATGCAGGCCAGGTGGAATATTTTGTTATGATATGTTCTGGCAAGTAAAGAAAATAGAAGCCTGTTGTGTCAGTATTATGTTGGTCAGCGCTACTTGCTTTAAAATAGTTATAAGGTGATGAACATCTGTTATGATGGCGTATAATTGAACAATTAAATATCTTTCTAAGGAAAGCATGAGGATTTGAGCCTACGCTTGTTATACTTACAGTCATAAGATGTGTCTTTGATTCTCTCACAAAGTGGCGGAATATCTGGAAGTACATTTTAGCAAACTAATGGGATAGAGTTGGATAGAGTAAAATAGAGTTGAAAAAAGCTAAGTTGACATACAGTAGCACTATTTGCACAAATCATCAACATATGGTATTTAATCATGAGGGATCCTTTGGAGGGTAAACGAATATTTCACAGCAGCTTTAACCATTGCAAAATGTGATCCTATCCCTATCCATAAGTACTTTTCATTTGCAGGATTTACATGTTTTTCCTGCAGTTCTTTCCCATTTTTATAATACTCTTGTGATCATCTGCTGTTGTAGGCCTTTTATTAATAGGGTTTTGCTACATCACAACTTATTTTGATTGACAATGAGCATTAAGTAACTGGTGACTGTGGGACTAGTTATTTCTTCTGACGATGGATTCCCAAAAACAAGGAATCAATAATTGAAGCGATCAATCGATCAATTAAAATACTTTTTATGTCCCTCCCTAGAGTGTCTGACAGGTGGGTGAGAAAACACCAACATGGAGATCTCAGTAGGTGTGAATTTTATCAACCATGTAAAACATTAACCTGGGGACATATTCAGTTTGTTTGTGTTGTTATTTTGACTTAAGAGTTGCCATCCTTCTACACGTGTAGCAGACTCTGAATATTGAAATTTTAATTTATTTTTTTTTATTTTTTTTTTATTTTGCTGGCTTTTAATTTGAAAGATAGAAATATTTAGAACCAACTTGACCCAGTGTAAGGTGGATCCACGAGCCAGTCTAAAAGCAAAGTGGAGAGTCTTGAAACCAAGTTGTCAGACAAATGGGAACCATGCTCAGTGACACGTTCTCCCCACTCTGTTCTTTCTCAAGACCATCTGTCTGTGGGACATCGGGGCCAGCCCAAAAGAAGGGAAGATAGTTGACGCCAAGACCATCTTCACCGGCCACACAGCTGTGGTGGAAGACGTTTCCTGGCATTTACTCCATGAGTCCCTGTTTGGTTCAGTGGCTGATGACCAGAAATTGATGATGTAAGATCCGTAGGTGATACAAAAGGGTTCAAACTTTTATCATTTTCACCTCTAAGTAATCCATTTGTTCCCCCTATGCTCAATCAGATGGGACACCCGGTCGAACAACACATCAAAAGCCAGCCACTCAGTTGATGCTCACACTGCCGAGGTCAACTGTCTGAGCTTCAACCCCTACAGCGAGTTCATTCTGGCCACAGGATCAGCTGACAAGGTAGGAAAATACCACAACAGGCCTCAGCAGTATGATTGTAGCTCCTCCTCATGGGGAGACCATGGCAGATGGGCTACTGTTGCATGTTCCCACTAAAACAAAAAAGGAATTGTGGCGTATTAAACCATCTGTATCCCTCAGACATAATTTAATAAATTCATTTGACATTTTTAATTTGATAGAGTGCCTACAGATAGTTTTTTATACTTCAACCTCCACACAAATTAGCTTTTTCAATTACTTATTCAATCATTTCAAAATTTTTCATTCAGAGGAAAAGGAGCAACCATGGCACTCTAGTCCCCTGGAGTGAAAATAACTTTTTGTTGCTGTCTCTATTATCTGTCTATCTGTCTAATATGGATAACTTGATTCAAATACTACTCTTTGCAAAATTAATTCCTGCTATAATATTTGAATGGAATACAGGTCAGGCCTGTGATGAGGTCACTGCAAAATCCTCCATTTCTTTCCTCTGAGCTCTTTCTTGTCTGTCTTTGTGTATTCACTAGTGTGCTGGAATCATTTGTTTGATAGGGAAGGTTTGATTCAAGTTTCTGAATGATGACCTCAAATTTTCTTTAAAAACTTGTTAAAATGGCAGACAATTCATTTTTGACTGTACATATCAAGTGTGATGGTTTTTTGTTTCTCTCAGACTGTTGCATTGTGGGATCTAAGGAACCTGAAACTGAAGCTCCATTCGTTTGAGTCCCACAAAGATGAAATCTTCCAGGTAAGCGTTTTAATTATTAGCTGTTAGCTGCTATAGCTTGTATGTGATCTTATGCTTACATTAAATGTCTTCAGACATTGTCGGTTATTTTTCATATTAGAAATCTGAGCAAGTTTACTCCTAGGTTCATATCCACTCAAGGAAGAAAAAAGATTGCTGACAGTTTGAAATAAAAGCAAAGAAAGGAGGTGTCTAGACCTATTGATTGGTGGTCAGCTGCTTTGAAAACATGCCTTTATAAACCCTCTACTAGGAATTTTCCCAGTGGGGAGTATTCGACAAAGATATTCAAAGGTGATTGTTTGATGAATGAGTTGTGTTATTGTGGTGTTAAGTTGCCAACTTTACCCCGATTCAGGTCCAGTGGTCTCCTCACAATGAGACAATCCTGGCCTCCAGCGGCACTGACCGACGCCTCAATGTCTGGGATCTCAGGTAACTGTAGCTTCATAGAGAAAACCACAATTGTGTTTTTTAAATTTTTTTCAAGCAAACACACTATAGAGGATAAACTAAATTTAATAAGCACATAGCCCTGACTCTTTGGAACTCTTAAAAAATTGAGAGATAAATCTCATGATAGCTGGTACCTGCCGATTTAATACCTGATCTAACACTCATATCTGGATCTTGCATTTGAAAGTCCATTTTCTTTTTTCTTTTTATTTTTCCAAGAAATACAATTATAATTGGAGAATAGCAGTTTAAAATTCATGTGAAGGTAACAAATGTACAATCAATATTAATTTCTCCTCACATCATAGACCCATTGAGAGGGTTCAAATAAATGATTAGCAAACTACTTAGCTGGATAGTGATTCATTTGATTTAGACAAATACTGTTGGCAAGTGAGAGGGAATTCTCTATTAAAACTTATTGATGCATTTCCTTGATAAAATCTGGCTGGTAGAAAAATGTAATCATACTGATAACTATTTTGCTTCCCTTTACATGTGAATGAGGACCATATGAGTCCGAAAAGGCTATTGTTCTACTGATCAGTTTCATTTGTATTCATTTAGAACTGTTAAAGGGATAAACTGATGTTTCTGTCTAATTTTATGGTCCAGTAAAATTGGGGAGGAGCAATCGGCAGAGGATGCAGAGGATGGACCCCCAGAGCTGCTGGTGAGTCAAATGTAGAATCATCATGTTGGCTGTGCTTCAGGGTCTTTGTGTGTGTCTTTATGATCCACCCCTTTCTTCCCATCAGTTCATCCATGGAGGACACACAGCCAAGATCTCTGACTTCTCCTGGAACCCCAATGAACCATGGGTAATCTGCTCTGTGTCTGAGGACAACATCATGCAGGTCTGGCAGATGGTGAGTGCAGCTGCTATCCACCTTACCATAATCTCATGTTCTTCAGCATGGGCCAACACCCCCTAGACCAATGTGGTCACAAGTGAATAAATGTGGTTTTGATGATTCATGTCCAAATCCGCACAAAATTATTTGAATCTTCCATACGTGTCCACTGCCCTCTACTGGGGGAAGCTATGCGTATTCTGTTATCAGGCTGCCTGACTACTGGAGAGCTTATGGAACCAGCTGTCACCCCTAACCCTCGCCCCCTGTAGTGGGGATTAAAGCATCCTAGTAACTGACAGTCCAAAATTTTTCCAGGAAAAATGAAAGTCAGGTTGTAAAAATCTGATAGCACAAAGTAAAATATGCACTATTAAGTAATTGCACTGCAAGGATATTTTTGTCCAGTATAAAGATGTTAGCACCAGCATACAATCTAAATTAAACTGGAGTGTGAGTCTGGGGTAACTTTCTATGTCTCTGCACCACCTGGTCGAAAATTAATACTTGACAAGGAACAACCCTTTGTAGTAGCTGACACAAAAATGCAAACATTCAGTCAGGAACTGGTGCTAGCATACATGATAAAACCTTTAAGTGGTTAAATAAGAATTAAGATTCTAATATAAAATAAAAATAAGCATCCAGCCAGTTACAGCTAATCAGTATTAGACTTGATGTATAGAATGTGCCTTCAAATATCCCACAATAGAGAAATTTCAAGATACATCCAAAAAATCCCAACTTTGGAAAACATTAGAATGTCATTTTCAGGTGTTAACTTTGGAAATGTCGACATTGTGTAGCATTAACGTAAATCTAACACAATGCCAATTGTCAGCTGTTATTGCCAATGCAGCTCTTCAGCATACTGACGTTTACATCACAATTTACAATCGTTCAATTACAAACATCAAAACAAAGTTAGTCTCCAGCTAGAAATGTAGACGAACCAGTGTAAGGTCTTTGGAATGCAAAAATCGATCAATAAAGTGCCTTATCAGCCAAGGCATGAAAAACTGCAGTTCGCACTTGTGTGTTGGCTCCTTCAGGCAGAGAACATCTACAATGATGAGGAGCCGGACACCCCTGCATCAGAGTTGGAGGCCCAGGGATCATAACCCAGCTGTGCAGTTTTTTCCCCCTGTCCCTCAGCGATCCAGCTAGCCTGCTGCCCCACCACCCCACCCCCAGGTCTTCTCTGGTCCCCAGCAGCTCGGACTATCAGTGTCCCTTTGCAACAGTTAGCATCACCCTGACGCACTAATGCACTTGGAATAGCCATTACATCGTGTGACGTTTCCTACCCACTCAGGTGGTTGCAGCTCGAGTGTGCGAAGAATTCGATTTTATGAGTGTGTTTGCACACTTACTGTAATTTATGATTCCAAAGGGCTCCTGAAAGGAAAATGCAAGTGTTATTTTACATGTTTTATTTGGACGGAAAGATAAACCAGCATGTATGACGTGCACCCATCTGAAGTGCGATTGGTTGGTCCACATCAGCTCGCTGCTCACGTCCAGGGAAGCTTTCTATCACGCCATCCCTGCAGTTAGTACACACACATACACCGGCTTTCCTCTGCTGAAACATTCCCCAAAGGTTGCCTCTGACAAACTAGAGGCTTTTTGAGGTACATTCAGTATTTACTTTGAGTGGAAGGTGTGAGATTAAACAAGTGCATTTGAGGGAAGCATCTTCATTCTTCTATTGTTGTAATGTGAAACTGCCATGTTTTGTTTCCTGCCCCCACAAATTGCAATAAATCTTTTGTAACTTTTCAAACAATTGTTTAATCTCAATTTTGTTGAACACAATATTAGTTCCACCTTTTCAAAAAAGAAAGACTATTACTGCATTTGCAGGTTTGTAATAATTGAATTCAGCAGCTGTGGTTCGTTGAGTTCAGCTTTAGTAATCACAAGGTTGACTATAGTTTTGAAAAGTACATCAAACTGAACAAGAAGTGACCAGGCCTTTTTTTCCGTCACCTAGCAATAAGAATGACGAAAACGAAATGGTAAATGCACATCTTTGTTGGAGAAGGTAGAGAGATCATTTAGAATTCACTAGCGATGCACATGAAGAAAATAACTCAAACGGGAAATTAAATTGGAAACGTGGCTCAGAGCTGCTTCCAGAATTCTGCACCTAGATGAAGGCCTCAGAAGGGCTTGTCCTTTTAAGTCTCCTTAGGCATTGTGTAATAAACACTGGCAGCTTCTTAACTCCTCATGAATCATCATTAAGTGTTACTGATTCCTCTTCTATACTGCAGCTAAAATAAAAAGTTTCTTTAAAAAAAATCTCAAGATGATTCAGATTCAAAAATACATAGCTATGATTGAGGTAGATGATGTTTTGGTCTGGTTTTTCTGATAAAAGTGACACTTAAAGTTGGAAACCCACATTTTGAAATATTTAGTTGGAGAAGGGGTCAATTCATATGTGCCCACTCTGGAGCTCAGCTCTTAAGTTTCTTGAGGCAGCAGATGAGAGTCCAGATTGCCGAACAGTCCAGAACTTCCCACAGTTGCCTGAGTGCACCGTAGATGCCATACGCATGAATCATGGATGGAAACAAGCATGCTTTTGTTCAACCATGACAGAAAAGTATGATTACGGTCAACTTCCAGTTAAAATGATTGTATAAAAGTGGGTTTTGTATATTTTTCTTCTGGGGGGATGGAAGGCAGCTCAGGTTTCCACCTGAGTTCTAGGAGTTGACTTAGTGGGAGCCTTATGTCAGTAAAGGACCCTGACCATGTAAATTTTACTATATTGTATTAACTTCAGTGAATTTTGAGTCTGTTTTGTGTTTTTCTCATTCATTTAAAATGTCTTGATTTTCCTGAAACTGGTGTTCTTCATATATGCGAAGCACATAGAACGTCTTTTTTTTATGTTGAGATTAACTTAATTTGCGAGGGGATTGGTCGCCAACGTTGTTTGGACGTCTCTTCGAATGAACGTAGGTGTCAATCTAATACCTCCCCTCAGAACTGACTGAAACTGTCAGTGATTTTTTTGTTTGAAATTTGTTAACTTAAAGGTTTACCTAACATATTCTATTTTTAGGAATGTTCAATGGCTGCTAGACAATCTTGGGATTGACCCTACATAGCAACATTAAAATGTGACTTGTTTGCACATGTTGGTATGATTCAAAAATTCTGAGGCATCATTCTGCAGGGGGTTGTGATGATGAAATGCCAACCATTTAACAGTCTTATTTAAAAAATATATTTCCTGAGAGCAGTTAGGTGATGTTAGAGCTGTCATTATGACATGCAGTTACTATTGTTGTATCTGTGCCCATTTTGTCCCTTGTCCTGGGTGATCTTTAAGGGAAGGACTTTTGAGACTGTGTCTGTCACATGTCCTCTAGAGATACAAGTTTAAATCCTCAGACACTTCCAGATATCTCTAAAGATCCTTCTATATTTGACTTTCACAGTGATCAGATCTACCTACCCTGAGTCCCGGCACCAGGGCTGCCCCTCATTCTCACTACTTCAACCACACTGACTCTGCAGGGGGAAACCATTCATAGAAACATTCAAAGACAGACTGACTCTGAACAGCTTTAATCTGATTACATGGAAATTTCCTATGAAAATACAGTTATGGTAGAAAACAGGGAGTACAAAGTGCTCACCACAAAGCCAATTATTACAACCAACGGAAACGTGGGCAAACCTTTAGAGCAGAATCCGATCAAACAATTATGATTCTTCTTTTACTATCACAAACATTTCGCTTTATTTTCCACATAGCAACCTGGAGAGGCAAGTCTAGAATTTAAAAAAAAAAAAAAAAATCTCATATCTCCATTGAAGATGTTTTTCAGACTAGTTATGGGACCTAGTCTGGAAGTGTGTGTCGCCCACTTTTCAGACATTCGCACGCACACATACATTCATACACACACACAGACGCGCGCACACACACACATGGAGTGTGGGTGCCTCAGTCCTGCATTGTGGCAGCAGGTTCTTCAGTTGGGCTGGGTGCAGTTCCAGCAGAAGTGGTTTGGACAGCCGATGCGGCCTCTTCTTCAGGGGGTCTTGGGTCTAGGTGGAGACCCTCTGTCTCAACCCTGTCATCTGATACAGAGCCCTCCTCATGCTCATCCCTCTCCTCCTCCTCTTCTTCTTCTTCATCGTCCCCGGCAAGCAGGACTCTGGGCGTAGCCAAAGAATCCTGACCTTCCTGCTCCTGCAGGAGGCTGAGGCGGTTGTTGAGGTCGTTGCGCTCCTTCTGCAAGGCCCGACACAGCCGCTCAAGCAGTTCCAGCTTTCCTTGCAGCGCCTTGAAGTGGCCATCACGCAGCGTTTTCTATACAATACAAATGTGTCATCAAGATCATTATCTTCAAAGAAATGACACAAAAACACAGACAAGGATTTATAAACACTTAAGACTATCTTATATCAAATATACATCCCGCATGCTTTAATTCCAATCAAACTTGCCCTTGCATGTGTCTCTGAGTTGTCCTATCAAACACACAAGTCATGTTTTGTCACATTCACCCAGATGGGTACAGGACATCAAATTTGATTTGACATGATGTGTAAGAATCCCGCGCTTTTAAAAGTCAGCCAGGACTAAAGAGAACTGCACATGTACATTTGAACACACAAACATCACAACCACAATCACCTCCTCTGCCATCTGCAGCAGAGCCTGGTTGTTGCTCTCCCATTTGGTTCTCCACTGCGTGGTTTCCTTCTCCAGTTTCTTGATCTTTTTGGTCATCTACAGGGTGAAGACAGACAGAAGTTTACATTTACGCCATCATTGACGGGTGGAAGAGATTCTCCTTGATATTCACCTTCTCCATTTCTTGTCTGAAAGTGGTGAACACCTCGTTGCTTTTAGCCAGTGTGCTCTGGAACTCTTCAAACTTGTCCATGTAGAGGGAGAGCTGAAAGACATGGATAAAAAAAACAGTGACGCTGGAAGTGATAAAACGCAACGTCACGCAATGCACCAAAAAACGTGTCAGAGAGGTGCGCTTAGCAACATTCTGATTATTAAATCCTACTAAGCTTGGTTGCATTATCCTGGGCATTGCTAATGGTGCTGTTCCTCACAGATCTAGCATGACTCAGCTTGACTTGGGTGTTTTTCCATTACTTCATAGTACCTCGCCAATGTGGAAAGGATTGTCATAGCACATCAGGGGCAAAACCACCGTGATGTTTTATTCGCGACACTAAACACAAACAATACAGGACATTGAATCAGTGGCGTACTTCGGCTCAGTCAATGGCTTTTTGTCACATATAAAACAAGAGCAGAAGGCCAGAGAAGGCTACATTAAGTGGGACACAGAAGCGATGCAAGCATGAAGTCCTCTTTGACTCTTGCAGTGTCTTTGGATGGCACGTTTGATTCTTGTGTTCAGCACCATGCTCAATGACAAAATTCACAGGCCAAGCAGGACAGGCAGTCTGTTGACGTCACTTATTTAGTATTGGCTCAACACTTGGAGCCTCACCAGAGCAGGTACTAAAAAAGAACTTTTTGGAAAAGCAAAAAGAACTGAGTTGTGTTGTGGAAATGCACCACACGGATTTTATGTCCAAATTTGTTTAAATAGGATTAACAAAAAAATAACTGTACGATTCACTGTGGAGCCCAGGATTTCTCTTAAAAGAAAACCAGAAAAGAGCAGCCCATAAAACTGCCTGAGAAGAGCTTTATTATTGTTGGTGATTTAACTTTTTTAAAAGTGGTTTATCAACACATTTCACCTCCAAAACTCAAAGACACTAAATGTGAATGGTTAACAGGATGACTGTAAGAGCACTGCACAGTAATATTTAATTGCAATCAACAGAGCTTTCAAAAAAAAACATGTTATTGACCAAAGACTGAGCTGGGCATGAAGACTGATGCAACAGTGGTATGCTTTTGAAATGAAATACATGTCACATTTGTGTGAACAGTGCACACGTCCAGGAGCCTACCATTCACTTAGCAAATCATAAATGGTTTAATTTTGTCAGTGAGATATCAAACACTCATGGCGGCTCCACAGTCATGCTAGAACAGAACTGCTCCTGGCAGAAAACCCCTCAGTCAAATCAATTAGAAGAGTTTTTTAGTCTGTAACAGAAAAGATTAAAGTGCATCAACTTACCTGAAATTAAAAAAATTAAATCCCTATTTAACTGTAACATTTTTTGACCGACTAAACTATTTGATACTGAAAAATAAAATTAAATAAAATCAATAAATAGCAATAATAAATTCAAATTGATCAGCAACATTAGTTCTGGAGCACAATATAGAAAACACCTTAACCTACAAAACAAAAATGAATAAAACAATTTGTGCTGAGTTCTTTTTAATCAAAATGAGGAAGTCAGTATAAATGGCTACAATGAGCACATTTTTCAGTGCACAGCTTTTCGAACCGGGGTTTGAAGCATGGCACTGTAACTCTCAGCTCACAGTGAACATACCGGTCTTTCTGAAGCACTATATACGCTTTGTCATATTTCCTCATCTTAGCTTTCGGGTGACTTTCGTTTATCTCCACCGCTCAACGCCTTCCTTTTCATCCTTTCAATATTTTTCCATGGTGTCTCTTGAGGGTTTGTTCACTGCACTTATATCTCCTGCTCTGTGCTCTGTGCGCATGCTTGGCTCAAAAATAGACCTACACTATACAGCTAATACTCTGCCCACATACTGACAATGAGAGTGCCACTGCCACCTATAGGGGATGTGCAAGTACACTTTATTCTAGTAAAGCAAAAATAAGCATGTTCCCCGGGGTCACACACGCCCCCCTGGCATCGCTCCACTATTTGAGAAACTATGATATATAGGCTGGGGCAAACCCTGACTGTGGGTGTGTGCGTTTGTGTTTGTGTCTGTAAGCATCCGCACCTAACACTAACCTGCTGCTTTAGCTGTGTTTCTTGCTCCTTCATTAGTTCACACTTGCGTCTGGACTCAGTGGCATCTTTCAAAAGCTGAGACATAAAAGAAGACCGTTAACAATGACAGGTAAACATGAAACACATCCATCACACCACCACATTACCTCACACACCCATACACGTCAAACTGATGTGATATACGCCCAGTTAACAGGGCATCACACACTCCATTGATGAGACACTGCAGTATCTCACACTCACAGGTAAAGGTGCCTCTACTATGTAAGATCGTGCACTCACAAATTCTCTCTCTCTCTGCTGCTTCTCCTCCACTTCTTTCATCATTTCTGTAATTCTCTGCAGCTTGGCGTCCATCAGTTGCTGCTGCAGCTCCTTGTGTTTGAACACCTTGTCGATGTGCTGCAGGAGGGACAGTTCCACATGTTACACATCAATTAAAGGTGTGTTATGTAATTCTCTGCTGATTAGCCCATGTTCTGGGGAAAAAAAAATGTTGTAAGCCCTTGCTCACTGAGAGCTAATCCTGACTGAAATTAGAGACTCTTACTTCCTCTCGGAGTTCGTATTGCTCAATGAGCTTCTTAAGCTTCTCAGCAAGTTCCATGTTCTCCTGTCTCAGCTTGGTGTTGTGAGAGCTGTGCTGTTCCATCTGCACCTCAATATCACTCAAGGTCATCTGGAAGTGCAGCATGGCCTCTTTCCGCTGCTCCTCGTACTCCCTGGAGCGCTGGCCGTTCTCCTCCTATTTGGGGGGGGGGGGGGGGGGGTTAGTGCCCTTTCTGTTCCAGTGTAGTAAAAATAGGACATGATAATGTTACAAAAAAGTCCCCCTGGACTTAACTTTTCACCAGGTTTGAGGGACAGTGTGTAATTTCTTCTAAAACCATTTTATGGTCAAGGCAAAGCATGACTCAGGTATTAACAGCGATTGTCTTGGAATCTGATTCGATTCCCAAGTGGCTCTCAGCCAGTTTCTGACCAAGAAACTGAACCTCTGACTGGGGGCTTTGCTGTTTGCATCGCTGAATGTCATAAAATAAAGGGCTTCTTTCTCCTTCTTGTGAATTTCATGATGATTGTTTGTCAGGTGGCAGAGCTTTGACCAAAGATACTTAATCTGCTCATCTTCTGGATTGAATGACAATTGTAAAATAAAATGACAAAAACGTTTCTGGGTCCTTTTGTAACTTTGCATTCCCGTGATTGAAATGGACAGACAGACAAGCTGAAATATCCAGGCAGTGTGTTGAATGTATGTGCCTACCTTCAATGTTTTGTTGTGTCTCTGCAGCTCCCTGCAGAGGCTCTCCAGCTTGCTGCGGGCCAGAATGGCCTTACTGTGCTCCCCCTGCAGGTGGATCTTCTCCTTCACAATCTGGGACTGCTTTTTCTGCAGGGCTTTCAGGCGCTTCTGCATGCAGCGGCTCTCCTCCAACTCACAAAAAGAGACAGACCATGTCAGATTTATTTTGCTCTGAAGAGATGTAAAGACTCTGAGGTAAGATGCAGGCTAACACTCCACTCAGTTTGCCATTTTTCAACTTTGACTGGAATTGTTGCAAGCCTTCTCAAGTGCGACCACTGAGGTAACTGTTGAATGTGACAATGAAAGACAGTGGAAAAAAAGAGCAGACACACACTCCACCTTGCATGTTCAGTATAGGTTGAGAATGAAGAACTTTGGACACTGATTAGCAGAAAAATGCTTTCCAAGTTTTTTTTGTCTAAAATTAAATTGATCATCCTAATTTCAGGGACAAAATGTTGCATTTTAGATCATCCTTGTCAACGAACTTGACACTTGAAGAAATGCCACTTCAAAGCTTAGATAGTGGAGGGTCTTTACCCTCTGCAGGGTTGAGATCACATTCACTTATTGGCTTTGTGCCTCTGATTGTTGTTGGAACTATTACTTTTTTCAATTCAGACAAACTGTAAATACTACACTTGATGTACATGGAGTCACCTGGGGCTGAGGGCAGAGCAGAGAGGTTGCTAATATGAATATGTGTAGTAACACTTGCAAAAGGTTTGTCCAACAGAACTGCGTTCCAGACAGGATTTTCCACATGATCTTGTAAACTCTTCCACAAACAGTAAAAGGAGAAAACAAGTGTTGACAGTCAAATGTGATAACTCGGCAGCAAGGCCAGACTCGTTCTTCAGCTTGGGGGGAAACACTTGCTACTGTACATGCAGCTGCTAATCTTAGTCACCTAACTTGTGGCTGTTGGTTTCCATCTTACCAGGTCTGCATATTTCTTGCACAAAGCAGCCAGTTTCTCCTCAGGAGTGGTGAGGGAGGTCAGCGCCTGCATCAAGAGAACCACCTCCTTCCCTGGAACACACACCAAAACCACATAAGTGGAATCTAAGGAGAGCTAAGTGCAAGATCAATAACACTTAAGACTAAGCTGCTGCTGTCTTATGTTGATTAATAGTAAGCGATAGTAATTTAACCCTGTGCTAGCTGCAGGTATCTCAGCCTGCAAAGATGATTCATCTCTACTGACTTACAGTACAACTGATGACAGTTTTGTATCCTCGTGCCTTAACCCTTAACCCCCAGACATTCCAGAGCTCAAACATTCCATTTTTCAGGGTCACCTGAAAAGGATAATTCATTTAAAGGTTTTGTTCTTATTAATAAGAGGGGTTTCCTCTCCAGTGATGCTGGAGCAATAAATAGGTCCCTATTTACAGCAATAAATAGGTCCCAAAAAAGCCTGTGGTTGACTTGCTCTATTTGAAAAGTGCCCTGAAATATCTCATTCTTCATTTAAGATTTACTCATTCATTAACTTTAATTGGTTGATGACATCCTGTTTCAACAATCTATAATTGGTGAAAATCTAACAACCATCAAAAAGTGTTGGCATATTACGAGCTAACTACACTATGGGCTAGTATTGATCAGGACTGGGACCACCTCTTTCATGACCTGAGAGGTCTTCAGCATCTGCTATTGCATTCAATATGTGTGAAAACCAACTAAGATTGCAACTGAGGACTGATTCAACTGTTCGACTGTTGTTGAGAAAGCAAGACCACAAATGATACACAATGATCCTAATGAAAAGTGGCTAGGTTCCTACCAAAAGCATTGTCCTCTGCAGTCTTAGCATCTCCTCCAGGGTCCAGCTCTGCCTCTCCCAGGTCCGTTGGACTGTCCTCTCTACCTGGAGTCTCTCCTCTTTCTTCCACGGCACAGCACAATCCTAAACCAAACTCGGCAACTTCCTCCTGTCACAACATCCAGAAAACTCTATGAAGCCATTTTGAGTATACAGCTGTTTGAAGACAATATTCAACACATTTTGAGGGTATAAAGTTGCATTTTAAAATTTCACTTAAATGTTTCGTAATGTTATTGAGGAAAAAAAGCAAAACAAGAGAAGTACAAGTGGTGAAATGTCATTATGAGAGACATATGTTACCAATGCAAAACAATACATGTAAAAGTAATCTGAGAGGCATAACATTAAAAACACACTCAACATAAGCTTGCATTTACCTGAGAAGGGCTGTCCAGCTCAGAGGGTGAATCACTGCCTCCAACTATTCTTCTAGTCGCTACATCAAGCTCACAAACTCCCGCTGTCTCCATTGGGGTCAGCTGTTGATACAAAGTAAACCTGACATGGTTAAAAACTACATATGATTAATTAGAACAGCCCCCCTACCCTTTTACAAATTATTAAATGGATTCCAGTTTATATAAATTAGTTATTATTTAGTCATCAGTGTTGATGACTTATCAACCCCCTGCAAAAAGTCATGATGTTGCCTCCCTTTGATGGAGTCAATGACAAAACTACAGATGTCTGAAGTCAAAAGGGATTGTACATTTTGGACTCCAGCTGCAAGTTTAATCATTTTATTATCTGCAGAGGATGTTTTAAAACACTTGGTCATAGTTAGAACATTCTTGTAGGAGGCAAGTCTGACATGTTCAGTAATTGGTTTTAGTATCCATCAAATATCTGGAAGTGGACTTGACAAAATTTTGGTGCAGCACCTTATTAATGAAATACAATTGATTTTCTAATTTAGTATTTAAAACTATTCAAATAACCCCCAGGTTAATGCAGTTATTGATTTTGCTGAAACACACTGACCAACCACTTGTGTGTCATGTATGATGGAATCAAGGATGCATCAAGTGCAAACAATTAAATTGAACAGCATGATTGCAACTCATCTACAAAAAAATATGGGTCCCGTAAGCAATGGGCCTATTTGCTGCTGCAGCCACAAACACGACCTCTCTTTGCAGCTAGTGCAGCTAAAAGTGTGCAGTGATACTTAAAGTAATCTAAGATGCAAGGACATAAGTATCTCCCTGGCTATGTTAATGTTTTCGTTTTTTTTTCTCCAAGTCGAAATTACAGGATTAACCAAAAGGCTTGATATTTTTTTATTCTGATTCAGGCCAATTCCAATGTGTCCCTGACTCAGATACAGATCTGATTTTGTACTGTGAGACCTAAGTCTGGAAAGGGAATTGGAAACATTTAGGACAATTTGGGGGTGGTGGCAGTCCTAAAGATTCCATAAGGCTCTTGGGGTACTTAAAATTTTCAAGACATGAGTAATGGTAGTTTTTGGGGTACAGCATGCTATGTGACTGGATATGTATTTGGGGTGAAAGTAATCTAGCTTTGAGGGTTAAGAGTTCAGGGAAAGAAATAGTGGAACAAAGCCACAGAGGAATGTGGTGACAATGTCACTGAAAAGTTAGAACGGCTGAACTCTACAGAAAAAAAAAAAAATGATATTCCAGTTGAGCTTCTGTCTTCTGTTAGGCATTGTTGACTTCTGAGCCTTTTGTAAATTGTTAAAATTGGTTCAACCATTTTCATTGACCTTAGAGAAAGTGTACTTTTCATCAAATGTATGTAAAAACATGAGCAGACCGCACATCTGTCACGGTATAAAGAAACATGTAGAGTGTAGCAGCAATAAATAACTTTTTGCCTGAAGGGGAAGTTTAACAACAATTTTCCCCAGGTTAGTTTAAGGCAGGATTAGGTTGCATCTGTGAAGATTCAGTCATCCTGGTCATGGTCATTGCCAAATCTTATTGTGGTTACTAAACTTGGTTTCTTTGCCTGAAGACAAATCACCTCTTATCTGCAAGGCATATTAATTTCTGACAAGGTTATGTGGAAATATGTGTTTAGGTACAGAAAATTCCCTTTTCAGATAAACAACAATAATGTCTCCACCCCAATCAGTAGTATAGTTTCTTTCCTTACCGGTTAAAGGTTTCAGAATGCATCTATCCACCCCCTTCAACCTATTAAATATTCTTGTTGAACAAACGCTCCAGCCACCACTTGTTTGGTTTTGAGCTTATCAAATTTGGTTTCTTAAAATTTGGCTGGGTCGTATAAGAAAACTGAGTCTCACATTGCCAGAAGCCAGTTCCTGATATTGATAAATATCACATCTGCCCGGGAGTCATCAGATAAGCAACATGAATAAATTGAATAGGTCTCAAGTATGACAAGGACCAGTTTTGGTCCACATCACATTTGAAAACATTCATGTATTTTACTTAAATGTTTCAATTTAGTAAGTTTTTAGAAAAGTTTCATGGTACTTAAAAAACAATTTTACATTTATGACTGAATAAGTGAAAATCTACCAATCTATCTACGCATAGGCTCAATCCACCCCTGATCTGTACACATTCATTTAGACAACACTAGGAATTCTGACCGAATAGCATCTCGATGTCAAGCAGCGTGGTTAAAAACAACGCAAGCTGCCTGAAACTGTCAGTGCAAACTCGTTGAAATACAGATTGCGAAAAAGGAAAAACGACTTAACAGTTGTATGATGAGACCCACACAATAGCCAGGTAACTGGCAAGCTAACTTTCCCTTCAATACGGGCTGCGACATCAGCATTCGACGTGTTCGACTACTGTGCTTTAACGGCAGGGAAACAAAAGAGCGTTCATTTGGTTTAACAGTAAGCTGCATGGTATTACGTTGGATTTTGTATCTACTAAGCGATGGTTAAGAATAGGAATCGACTCGTAATAGGAGGAAGTGCCGTCGCCTAACTTCGAAAAGTTGAAAAACCACACGGATGCGAAGCAATTCCTGCGATCGTCAGTAAAGCAGGTGTAAACTGGGATTAGTCACTGTTGTTTTATCGATGTGTCCCCGTAGATCAACACATAAGCGTGGTCAGAGGGATGTGGTGCGACGTCAAATCAAGTCAGGTTGGAACGGCGCGTTCGGATCCCCGGTCATGTTAGCTAAGAGCAACGGCAAGGGTTTCCATTTCTAAGCGTCACATTTCACGCTAACGTCAAACAGACCAGGTGTTAACTCCGATAGAAACGTGATGCTGAATAAACACCACACGTTGGCCTTGGTGATGTAAAGCACATTTCAAACGGCAGCTTCTATTAGTTTCCTATTGATAGAAGCGCTAATCCTGCGCTAACAGCTAACAGGCGAGTTGGTTGCTAACCCCACTGGCTAACACTAAAAGTGAACTTGTTACTTCGTCCAATTCCCCGTGTGTTGTCATATAGGATAAAGCTATACAATCAGACTAAATGTGGCGTGCCATACTACCTCGATCTTAAACCAAGACGTCACAATGTTGCTGAAACAAGCGTTGTTGAAAGAGATGAACCATTTACCTGTGTTTCCAGTGTGGATGGAAGCAGGGTAGTTGACAAGTTGCTTGAAATGAGCAAATATTGAATTTACATCCGGCTACGTATTTTCAAAATAAAATGCATGCCATGCGTGAATGGAACTAAGTCCTCGATTTCTGATAGATCAAAGATTTTATCATCTCACAAGGTGTATATAAATTGCTTAATTCCCTTAAAATGTGGTATAAATTAAATGATTTATAATAGTTTTGATTTTCTCTCAAACAAAAGGCATAATGTTAGATGTGCTATTTTCGCCTGAGAATTTCCCTCAACTATTTCAAAATAACAATTTGATGTTTGTCCATTTCTTGAATTATCATCAAGTAATCAAAATATGGTATGACAGGAAATAATTATTACGGTGATTATTCAAATACATACTTCGATCGTCACCGTTCTATACTATATGTACTACGCCAATTTTTTTTTTTTTTTTTTTGCTATTTTAATTTGAAGGTGCAGCATTAGTGTTTGAAGGTGCAGCATTGGTGCAGCATTGGTTTTGGCTTCAGAATAAGTGACTTGATCTACCCAAAGTCAAAACCAAAAGCAAACACTTGCAGCTCCTGTTTTCCGGGACGTCAGAGGGGAAGCAAAACAAGACACTTGACATCCAACGTCACGCTCTTAATTGTAGTGTGTTACACACTCTGTCCAATAAGAGTTTGGAGTTTCTTTAATATAACAATATTTTAGTTGACTTACCACTGTCTCATGTATTCCACCTGCATTATTCACCTAAATGTTTGCTACTTTGCTGTCTCTTTTCTGCTCCCTGAATGATAAAGACAAGGATCCTTTTTAATTTAACTCAGACTTACTGTCGGCATTTGGAACCTAATGGAGGAAACAAACCTCATTATTATTATGGCTTTATCATCATGTCCAAACAGAGGGGATAAGATCCAACAGGCAAAACTACGCGGGTATTTGTAGGGCCCCATTAACTTTTGTCATGTCAAAATAACTTATTTCTCAAATTTACAAGAAAGGCACATACCGTGTGTGTGTGTGCGCGCACGTGAACGCGTATGCGTGTGTGTGTGTATATGTGTATGAATGCGTGAATGTCTATATAAATATATATATATATATATATATATATATATATATATATATAAAGAGAGAGAGAGAGAGAGAGAGAGAGAGAGAGAAAGAGATATTTTTTTAGAGACCAACTCTTTAAAAAGACCAACTGAAAAAAATCTCATAACAATTACAAAGAAATTACCTCAGAATTCAGATTAATACTATTTCAATGTGAGCAAGAAATCATCTAAACATGTTTAAAAATCAGTAAATTCTAAATTACAAAATAAAAAGATGCAAAAGGTGTATCCAATGCTGGTTTAAATTCAAAAGGACCCTCAATGTTAAAGTTGAATTTAGGTTTTTTGCCCAATAAGCATCAGCAGGGAGGCTGTTCTGGCTCAGGGCCACTCGTTCCATTTTCTCATCAAGCCGTCTGTGTAACTGATACTGATGAGCAACATGGCTGAGAAAACCCTGACACAACAATTTGGAATCTCAGCCTAAAGAATTAACTCCAGCCATCTAAGAAAGTTCAGTCTAATGCAGAGGCAAAGGCACTAGGGTAGTGGTTGTGGGTGGTATGGTGGGAAAGGGGTATGGATTAATGTGGTCCACATAGCAATAGTGATAGAGAGACAGTATTTACAAATTCAATTTAAAAGATCATGAAAATGAGAAAGGACCAAAAAAGAAATCAATAAGACACTCATTGATGTGTCACCAAGGTATTGTCTGTTACCTTCAAGTATTTGACCCCCCAAAAATATGTTTAAGTATAAGTATAAAAGTAGCAAGCACTTCTATGAAAAGCAAAGTAGTATATCAGAAAATATGACGCATCAGGGATCTTTTAACAAGTTTATTTTAATTTAATTATGTCATCCCATGAGAGGAAGCAATGCAGCCTCAGGGCGGCACTGGCCGGTGTCTCTGTGAGCCAGCCTCGGGGGGGGATAAATGCAGAGGGTTTCGTCAGTAAGGGCATCCGGCGTAAAACTTTTGCCAAAACCAAACATGCAAATCAACCATAATTACCGCATCAAACCACCGGTTGAGGCCCTGGTTCACAACGACCGTCATTGGTACCGTCATTGATGACCTACAGGGAACCAATGGAAATTGGGCCACTGTAGGTCAAAGAAGGAGAGGAGGAGCTGAGACTGGGACTGAGAGTAGGGATTTTGAATATTGGAACTATGACAGGAAAAGGTAGACAAGTGGTCACCAGGGTGCAGCGAAGGAAAGTGGATATACTGTGTGTTCAGGAGACCTGGTGGACAGGTAGCAAGGATAGAAGCTTAGGAGCAGGCTTTAAGTTGTACTATCATGGTACTGACATGGACGTAGTGAGGAGGATATGAAAGTAGATGGTGTGAGAGAGGAGGATAAAGAGAATAGGTTTAGATGGTGAAGGTTGATTCACTGTGGTGAGCCCTGAAGGGAAAAGCCGAAAGGAGAAGAGGAAGATGCCGTGAGAGGAAACCTCGCACTTACTCCTAAATAAAAGACTATCAAACCGCTAGCCTGAGAAAAATTCAGTGACAGTTACCATGGCTGGATTAAAAACCAGGCCTAAGAATCCAGGTTTCCTTGTTCTCAGGAAAAGATTTTTGAAATCTGAATCACTGAATCAGTTGTTGAGTTTTGTTTCATTTTAATGATCACATTTAACGTCTATACTTGTGACAGCTATAGTTAACTAATCTTGTTTCAAAATGACTCAAACTATCACCAATAGTTCCACACAGCAGGTTTACCAGACCGTGACCTATTTAGAGACCTACAGCAGAACTGTTATGGAACAGAACTTTTAGAGTGCCAAAGATGCTGCCACCAGAGGGCATCAGTGTTTCAGCAAGCGTTTCCTCCAGTCTTAAAAAATGTATTGGCATTTCATTCCGAGTGTAAGATATATATAGTTGAGCCTGTACTAATAATATTGTATGTAATCGTTATTTTGTATACATACAATTGTTTCAGGACAATATAAGACTAGAAATCCATTAATCCAAAAATTTAGCCTGCAGAAAAATGTGGCAAACCAATGAACATGGTACAAATTGAATGGATCTAAAGTGGGTCCAATGCAGTAATCAATTTATTAGAATGTTGTACAAAGACTTGTAGTTCATTTTTTGCATGCAATCAGTAATCTGGTAATGTTATTTTTATCTATACTTAAGTGCTATTTTTCAGACATTTTTCATGCACATATTGATTTTTTCAGGTGTTTCTTTCTTTCTAGCTTTCTTTCTCTCTTAGCTCTAATATTTCAAAATTTTACTGCCATGCCTACATATTTCTTATGTTATTTTTTCAGTGACTATTCGACCTTATCGTTTGGCATTTTTGATTATCTGCATGTGTTTTAATGTATATTCAGTCAATGTCTGCACAGAATTAGTGATCTGATTAAAAAATTCAAAGGGCTTTTTTCTTCCACGAATATTTCCCAGCGGCTTAATTAATTGTAATACGGTTGTCTCTTCATGTGCTACCTGCTTGCGTCCCCGATCCAGCAGACAGTCTGGAAATATAAATGTGCGCTAAAACAAATAGGTTGGACAGTGAAAATTGAGTCAAAGTGCAAAAAGGATCACATTCCAGCAGCAGCATTTGCTCCCAGTGCTGAAATGTTTCAACTGGGTGGTCTCTTATCAGGCAGCCAATCACCGCACGCCTGTTCGATAGTAACCTGTCCTTATTGGCTTGCTGTGGTAGACTGTCACCAGCCGATTGGTCCACGCAGCTGTCTAACACCTTGGAGATCCGCCCGTTATCTCTCTTCAGCGGGGTCGACGTTTCCAGACTAGTGGAAAAAAATAGCAGCGAGAAAGCGAGCGGCGGACTCTGGTTTGGCTCACTGTTCTGAGGAAACCTCGGCTTTTTCACCGGGACTCAAACACACATCACAGGGGCGACTAACGGCGGCCGTTACCCCCGTTCACCGTCCGGTACGTCCCTCCTGCTTTTGTTATTATAGTGGCTTACGGTTTGACTGACCCTTTTAGACACTCAAGTGTCAAATGACACAAACATCATCATCATCTTCTTTTTCTCCTCTTTCCTTCCCCCTTCATTTGTGTCTTGACTCTTTATTCCCAACAAAATGGATCTATTTTATAACGCAGCGTGAGGGAAGAGTTAGCTTAGCCGGGTTTCTCCACATCTGCTCTTTCAGTTGCGTGAAAAAAAAAGAAAATTGAACTTTACACAGTCGGGCTTATCGATCAATTAATTGGCGTTTTGAAAAGTTGAACGCGCCTTTGTGCATTTCTAACTTCCAGGGGGAGGTAAACGAGCAGAGAGTGAAGTGTAGCAGGGTTTCCCGAGCAGGGGAACCCCGGTGATACCGGAGAGGGAACCGTTGGCTCCTCCATCACAGCGCCGTCAGATTAATGTCACACATTTCCTAGGCTCCTCTCTTTGATTCAGTGTAGCTCATCTGAGACTACTGCAGGGCGAAAGACAGAAAGTGCCACATGTTGCATGCATTTACAGTCTTTTGTTGTTGCTATGGTATTGTGTAAATAAATGCACACTTGTGTGTTAATGTTTGTTTTGCACATCGGACGTGTGTATGGTGAGATAGTTTTGTTTACAAATACAATGGGGATTGTGGAATAACAAGATTCTTGGATTTAGAAATGGGTAAAAATAATAATGATGATGACTATATTTTGATATACATTGCAAACTCTTCGTCCTGATTTTAATTCACGACAGGTTACATCACGTGTGATTTGAGAAAACATTACAATGCATTTAGCAATATATTTGATGCCTTACTTAAGATTTATAATGGTGGTTATATTCCCTAGTGATACATTGTCCCCGGTCCAGGTTGTAGACGCCCCCTACTCTTGTTAAGTCTAGTTTTAAGAAATTAATTCAAGATTTTGCATTATTTTCTTGATCCCTTTCACCTTATTCTGCTGTAATTTTCAAGTGAAGCTTTGAAGACAATCCTCTGGTAATACCATTCCTTTTTTTTGGTCATTTATAAAAATTGCAAGTGATTTCTTGCTGATTTTTAAATCTGTTCATTTTTTTTTTAAATTTAGATTTTTTTTCTGTCTTTGAGTTAATTTTAAATACTTTAAAATATTTAAAAAATAAAATGAACATTTTGACAATCATGAACATTTTGAAAACCAAATTAAGGTTAAAAAAAGATCAAATTTAGACATTGTTTAGACACAAATTTAACTATTGAGGACATGAACATTTTTTAAACAATTACCTGTGTCTTTATTTAGAATGCATGTTGAATTCTCGTGCAACCATGGCTCATTTAAGATGGTACCTCATTGGGACATTTCGGTCAAGTCTCTTTTGTAGGCAAACTTTGCTGTAACTTCAGAGACAATAGTCTGTCTCTTTGTTCAACCATAGCAGTTTGAAGTAAATATGATTTTAAGGAGGTAATTGGTAATTGTAAGCAGCAAGAAATCATTCAGTCACATTAGCTTTGATGATCAGAGGTCTCTCTTTTGTTAATGAGGCTGTGCAGTGTTGGACACAGAGAGATATTGTGTTACTTGGCACTTCCCCCCCTCATTACTGTATTGATTTTCCTGCCCTCTGTTTGGATTGTGCCCCCTGGTTTTTAGCTGATTATATGAATAATATTTGCAAATTTTAGTTAATTTGATCTATATTTTCATACATTTTGAGTTGGTTCCGTCCTATATTTTAGCAATTTTTGCACTGATTTTTAGTTCAGTGCTTTTTTTTCCTGGATTTTGGAAGTTGTTCGTTTGCTAACTGTTGAATGCAACTTCTTCAATTTTAGGACATTTCTCAAGGATTTTAAAATCATCAATTGATATTCAACTTGTTCTAAAAACAATTAAGCAAATTTACAAAGGAAAGAAATGAGCAAACAGGTACAACACTTTAACAAAACAATGAAACCAAATTCTGCAATTGTCTCCAGTGACATATTCAGGACACTCAACTAACATCCTGTGACAAAGTCTTTTAGTACGTATTCAGTTCTTACAGTTGGTATTGCCATTAATTGTGTACTGTCATCATTGCATGTTGACACTTCTATCATAAAGGCATTCTTTCTCAATATATCTGGACATCTCAGTCAGCTAAGTTAGTTATCTTCAATTTGGGGCTCCTCAGTGATATATTCCAACATATACTTAATATCACAATGGATTTAATGATTGATTGATTGATTAATCAATTAATTTTAATTTTCTTTCTGAATAGGGAGCTACACCTGGCGGCCCAGTGGTTCAATTCTGACAGGGGGCCTTTCTGTGTGGAGTTTAAATGTTCTCCCTGTGTCTGCGTGGGTTTACTCCGGGTGTGAATGGTTGTCTGGGAATGGGAATGTGTCTCTTTATGTGGCCCTGAGATTGACTGGTGACCAGTCCAGGGTGTACCCCGCTTCTCGTCCGATGGCAGCTGGGATAGGTATCACCCGTGACCCTGAGTAGTCAAAAGTATTTTATGTGTCTGTATCACTCCTCACACTCCCTTTCTCTTTCCCACTCACATGTTCATTACACACACTCTCCTTCCTCACACACTGCCTTCTCACTCCCCCCTCCTCTCACCCATGACGCTCCCTCTCCTGCCTCAACCCTCATCCTCCCCCTCAGACTCTTTCATCTCTGCCCCCATACCAAGCCACTCCCTTTTCCCTCCATCTGTCCTCACCTCTCACGTCTTCATGTGTATGTCACATTTCCTTGTCTTTCTCTGTCCTCTCTCATTACACCCCTATATCTTTAACTCCCTCTTTACACCACTCACTGCTTAATTTTTTTGCCTCCATCCTCACCTCTGACATTTCAGCCCTCCTTTTCATCAAGCTGAGTCTGCTTTACTGGCCTCAGTGACCCCTCTTCCATGTAAACACAGAAACATTTGCAACACACACACACACACACACACACACACACACACACACACACACAACACACACACACACTTACATTTGCACAAACACACATAGGCATGCATGCAAGCACACAAATCAGTTAAGTAGACTGCAGCAATGTATATAGCTTGTTCAGAGAAAACTGTTTTCATGATGATGACACACCACACTTACTTTTCAGTTTTGAAGTAATTTAAGTGCGATGGGGTCATAATAGTATTAATCAATATTTCAAAAACGCTGATGACCGTTGGCAGATGCTCTTTCCTTTTCCTATATTTATCAATACATAGCAATATATTGATTCCTTCTTTATTGTATTCCTCAATACAGAAGAAAGAAATACCTTGTAATGCCATATCCAGTACATACAGCACAGCAAAATTTGACCACTGCATTTAACCCGTGATGGATGAATCATGAGCAGAAGGCAGCTAATGCGCGATGCCAAGGGAACAGTTATGTGTTCAGTGTCTTGCTAAACAACACTTTGACTGGCTAAGAGGAGCGCAGACAATGAATCAGGGTCCAAGGATGACCACTCTAAGGCCCTAAGCCATGCTGCCCCCACAAAGGGTGCCCCCATAAAGGCCAATTCTTTAATTCTCTAAAAGTTTATTTTGTTAGTTTTTTACATTGGTATTTCTAGCAATACAGCAAAACTCACGTTTTACTGTTTGGAAATCAATTACATTGTTTCAAAGTAACACAAAACGAATTAATTGTGATTAACACAAAACCATGTGTTTCCATGTTACTGAGGGGTGGCTACAAACCACAGCTCTTACAATGTAATAAATAACTTTCTCATTTCTGATTTATCATTGAACCAGCCCCAAGCCCCTGGAAATAAACCGGTGTTAATTAATATTGCCTCCTGATGGCCTGTGAATAGAGATAATATAAAACACTGGAGAAGGGATGCCAACACACCATAATGTTCTCTGTTCCACTTCACCCACTCAACATTTTCAAAATACTGAGAGCAATGTGACTGAGGGGCAAAGGGTGATAAAAAAACACATCCGGAATCTTGCTGAATTCGAGTGTTGCCGCTTCAGTCTCCAGTTTTATTTGTTATATTTGTCCAAACCTTATTCAGTTTTGTCCACCAGATCCACCTCTGGACCTTTGTACTTGTCAGATAAGAAATGTGAATATTCATCTAAAGTTTCAAATAGTAATGTTAGGGCAATGAAAATAGCAATTGGTTAAGAAGAATCCAGTTGCATAAAGATGACATGCTGTTCAATGTCCATCCAGGTATTATTTATATTCAAAGCCATTTTAATGTTTGGACAGTGGAATGTATTAGTTTAATTTTGACTGTTACAAGGGTGAATACACATGATCAGAAAACTGATGTTACAAATAATACGTGTCAATTTTTAACATGTGAGTGTGCCACGTGAACACATATAGATATTTTGTTGATGTAAACATATTTCATGCATTTTAAAAACTGTAGGCTCATTGTTTTAGGTTTTGCATTTTTCCGTGAACTGGTTGTTACGTTCCCCTCCAACAAGATGAAGTTGATTATTTTCACAATCAGAACGTCATCATAATTTTCATGAAATCCATACAAATAATGTGCAGAAGTTCCTAAAGACCAAATTTGAAATCATTTCCAAAAACTCATTTGAAATGTAACAATTCTGGTGAATGCAGTCTTAAAAAATGAGTAGGGGTAGCAGTATGTACACACCTAAAACTCAATCTCTCATTTCAAAATATAATTTACATTCAAGCAAAATGTGCTAATATACAAGCCACAAAAGAATGAACCCTTCAACTTTAAAGATTCAGCCAAGAGTCCCATGTCTGCCTGAATATCTAGATCTGTGGGTAAAACCCAAGTCTAGTTTCTCTATCAATTGAACATTTTTTGTTAAGTAGAGCTTTTGTCTTTCTTCCTGTTTGCAACACCAGCATCCTCTCATTTGTCCCCCCACCCTCTGAGAATTTCCTCCACACAGCCTCCTCTGTCCTTGGCCACTGCTCCCCACTCTGTCTGCAAACCTCAGGAATCAGTACTGTGACAGCAGCTTCTGGTGGATTGCTGTCATATTTGCTCACAATCTGTGTATCACACACATTCCTTAATGCTTTGAAGTAACACTTTAGTGGATTTAAATAGCTTCATTTTCTCCACTTTGTCATCTGAATAGATCAATGTTCCACAAGCGTGTCCCACTGCGGTCACAGAGAAAACCAAAAGAAGGAAATAAAAAATATTTCAATGATCAGGGAAAAATTAGACTTTTTAGCTGCCACTTTGTTTTGGGCTTTGTAGATACCACCATACAGGTATTCTTGGGTATGAGAATTACAATTTATTGTAGGTACACAACACAAAGACATGAGTGCCTTCCCCATGTAATGGGATCAAGTTTAATTCCATTCTGAGGTCGTTTGCTGATTTTGGCTAATTTTACCGCTGATTTTGTCGGGTAATATCTTGCAGCAGGCTCTTGCAGATTTTTAGAGATTCCCATTGGTTTTAGGTTTGTTCATGACATTTTACCATGAATCTGAATTGATCAGTTTGCTTAGCAAATTAGCTTTTTTAATCAATAACTGAATAAACAATTTTCTAAAACAATACGAGTTGTCATCAAACAGTGTCGTGATTCTAAAGGAAATATGCATTGCAGATAAAAAGATCTGCTACGATATTCAATCAATCTAGTATTGATTCCATCCTTATGCATTCTCACTCAGATTTGAATAGTCTTGAGAACAAGACAGATGCACAATGCAAACATCCATGGTGTAGAGTTTCACCCCTGCCCTCCACCTTGTGACCCACCTTCTCTTTGACTATCCAGCCTCTCAAGGTCAATGAAGTCAACTTGCTGTCAACATGGATCCCAGTTACTGATTTACTGATGCCTGAAGAGTCCTGCATCCTGAATAATGTCACCTTTGATATCACCATCTTCAAAATTCATCTCATTCATACTGTCAGTAATGTCACAATCTGCCTAGCACTAACTAACACTAAGGGTTGTATAAAACACGGGCAGCAACCTTGACGACCATGATTTTCTATTAACATTGGTAAAGCGCTGCAGAAAAATTTTGGTGCAGGGATTTCCAATCGTTAATCTTACATCGTTAATCGTTAATCTTAAGTATCAGCTGAGCTTCAGAGAAATCACATTTAGATGCACAAAGCTAATAATCAGTGTGCAGTTTATGTCATAGTTGAATTCCAAATTTATTTAAGCTGCATCTAATGAAGATCTCAAGAATGATCAGACCGAATATACTGGATCTGGAAGTAAGAGGCCTATTTATTTTCTCCATTAAGATTTTGCTTATGAGCAGTAATCTTGAAATCATTCACTTTCCATAAGATACCAGATTCTAAAATAGTGGACCTGAATAGAACCAAAACTATTTCTGATCATAACCTCGTTTCAAAGATTACACAAAATGTAACAGAAGCACTACATTGCTAAAAATGCAAAAGATCAACAATTATATATTTTAATGAAAAGCTCTGTGTTAGCTAGCCTCTTGCAGCATTAAAGTTTTACAATTGTTGAAAAAACATCCAGTGCAATCTCTATGTAACATTAACCTGCCAAGAGCAACCAGGAATCTGTCTCTGACACTGTATTTGTGACAGACTCAAGACTAACATGTTTGAGCTGCCTTCGTAATTCTTTCAGTTGATGTGGTGGTTTAGGGATTTTTTTTTTCACTCTACTTCCCTTTTATATATAGCCCTCTACTTTGTGCTCTGTATGTTTACTTTTTTAGGTTAAATCTTTTATAGTACTGAGTCTTCTACTCGCTTTACTAATTCCAGGACTAAAACCCTTTTGCAGTATTCTGAAGTTACTGCAGTTGGATAAAGTTGATGGATAAAAAGATTTGACAATGATGTGCATCAGAGCCAAAAAATGTGTATGACTGTTCAGCTTAAAGTGCAAATTTCAAACCCTACTAGTATTAACTTGTTGCAAAAGGGCAAGCTTTTCATGGGTCTCCAATATTTGGGTCTTGGCCAAGGAAGTGAAATTGGAATCGGGCCTAAAAACCCAGTGACCACAGTGCTACACCACACACACTTAGCACTGTAACTTATGTGAATTTATAGAGTGAATGCATTTCATGATGGTAAGTAACCTGAGTCAGTATGGAGCTATAGTGGGTGCAGTCACTGTGAGTGTGTTTCCTGCTGAGTGGGAGAGTGTGTGCCTATGTTTAGCTGTGTTTGTTTAGGACTTGGTAATTATGGCTGGCAGCAGAGTTTAAATTAGAGCAAGCAATGGAATGCCTTTTGTCTGCTGCTGTCACTGAAACTGTGGCCTTTTCAAAGTGTGTCTGAATAGATACTTTACTGAATATGTTATGAGTTTTTCTATATACTGTGCTCTAGATTTGCCTCTTACTTAATAACACCTGTGAAATCTATATTCTATCTATATTTTTTTAATAATTTGTTAAAAAGCACATGTTGTTGGCTGGTGTTTTGGGTGCATGTTTTATTTTCTCCTGGACCTAGGACACTGTCTGATGTGTGACATTACCAAAGACACTGCTGACCTTCGAAAATACATTCTCTTTCCCGGCTGCTTCAACGTGGAACAAGCTATAACTTATCACACACACACATACACACACACACACACACACACACACACACACACACACACACACTGACCGGCTTCCTGTCTTTCTGGAAAGGCTGAATGACGTTGTTAGTTGTTCCTTGTGGCCTCTCTGTGATCCGTTTTCCAGATGCAGCCAATAGCAGCACCAGATGGTGGAAGTGGGCGTATTCAGGGGTCTTTCCCGAATACGGATGGTGACAGTTAGGGGTCAAGGCCATCCTGTTATTTATCTCTTATAATTGTGATACAAATGAATGGATCAGCCATGCAGTAAGTGGATCAAATCCCTTCTCTTGCATTTTTTGAAAGTTTGTGTTGACCCAACCTTTACAACTCAAATTCAAAAAATGTAAGGTGGTTTGTTTGTACAACTCATTGCTAATCTCCTGACCAAACAAATTGCTTTCGCAACCCCCACTCAGCCACAAAGGTATTTTAACCAGTACTCTTGGTCCTTTCAATACATGCATTGCACACCTGAGATTGCCCGAGTTCTTCCCAAATACATTGAAGAGCCCCTCTCAGGCGTAAACAGTGTTCATAATCTGGAGAGTCAGCCATAGCCCAGTGTTCTCCTGTCAGTTTTATAACTCTTAATAGACACACACACATACACTCGCTGTGGCTTGCCCTGCTGTCATTTATAACACGGGCTTTGCATAAAGACACTGCTCTTATTTGCTCATATGAGTGCTTTTTACAATGGAAATATAGGAAGTGCCAGGTTTGCAAGTAATTTCTGAAAAAAGGGTTTATGTACAAAAGCCATAAGTTATATTGCACATCAATTACTTTTTTGTTTTTTATTTTATTTTTCACCAATCTGCTCTCAAGTGCCAAGCCTTTGTTGATGTGTTAAGAGCATTTGTATAGTGAAATTAAAACTTCCACATCTGAAAATTTTTATTTAAACCAGCTAAACCAACAGTGTTCAACAATAAGAAATAGATTTGATAAGTTTGGCTGAAGCTGCTTAAACAAAAATACAAGTGTTAAATTTGCATCCTCGATTCTGCACTCTCATCCAAATCTGTGATACCAGCTATTTGATTATTGTGCATATAAATGATATTGGGGGTTACAAAATTCAGGAACACTCACTTAATATTACAAGACTGTACAAATCTCTCTCCACGCTTGCTCAGCCATTATTTGATAGTAAACAATAAACAAAAAATACACAGTAATGAAATTTCTAGGTCCATGTTGATTTTAGCGTGACAAAAATCTCACTGACCTCTGTAACTTTTTAACTGCAATGAAAACAGATCTCGTCCGTGATTTTGCACAGATTTTGTATCAATATGACAGTTACTCAGGAACCCCCTTTCTCGAACAGGTAATGTTACAAAACCTTGTCCCCAGTCACAACGGTTAGTGCTATCTACTTGGTGAAAAATTACTATGAAATCAGCTGACTCAATCAGCCACCACAGTGTTGTTAGTTTTTTTCCTAAACTACAGAGTCAACTGACTAGGAACTGGAGCAATTTTATGGTTTAACTATACCTTATAGAAAATAATTAGGGTGAGCATTCACTCACAAATTGAATTCTGCTAAAAAATACACTTAAATCTAAACCGCAAAAATAGTTGTATTTTTATGGATTGTGTAATCAGTAAAAAGAAAAATGAATCGACAAGCAATTAAGTGACCTGTACTGAGTAGGGCTAGCAGTATGCACACACATAAAACTCAATCTCTCATTGCGAGATATAATTTATATTCAAGCAAAATGTGTTTTTGGCTGATATGGACAAACCAACCTACCCTACATTCAGGCTCATGGCAGTTGTTATTTTATGTGTGTCTAATTAAGCGCTTTCCTAATTTGGTGGTGGTACATCCAATTGCAGCTAAAGATTGAGGAAAAACATAGAATCGTGGGGCCCGAGTTGAATTTAAACCCTGTCCTCCACAGTGACTTTCTGCAAAAATGAAGGCATGTTGGTGAACCGAACAGAATACACAAAGACACTTGTCTCATATTGACTTTGTTTTATTTTAATGGTAATTTTGGAGACTGTTATATGTGACTTCATTGCACTGGCTTATATGGAGAGGTGTTTCCTATATTTTGTTAATATGGATGAGGTGTTATCAGGTGTGATGTGACTGCTAACAGCAAGCAGAATGGAGGTGATGTACAACTGACCTTTCTGTCTTAACTCTCTTGCCATTAATTATCCTTAAATCAGTGTGTAATTGATGACCATTTGGAGTATTACATTATCATCTCCCAGCTAGGCTGGACAGCGTGTTTCATGCATCAGGGGAGGAAGGCAGAAATAATGGCCTATTTCTTTTGTGACTTCTTAAAACATATTGAATAAAAAAGATTTTAGTCACGGTAACGCATGGTAACATGGTACATTTTTTTTTTGAGAGTCACAGCATATGGAATTACCTCTTTGGCTGTCCTGATTAAATTTATCAGGGCTGATTAATATTTACATGCAGAGACCAAAGATTAAATTAAATTATGATTAAAGTAAGTTGATTAAATCAACCTACTTTGATACACAGATGGAAGAATTTTTTCCCTTGGGGCATAATTTACTGCTGAAAGGGTCATAAATTGTAATATATAGATAGAACACATAGATATTTCAACTATAGTTGCATAGTTATAATTAACATATACATTCTTTGAATTCGATATGTATGAATTTTATTCTCACACTGGACTGGGAATCAGTATTCGTAATAATAATAATTTATACTCTATTAATCTCTCGTGGGGAAATTCATTCTCTGCAATTAACCCATCATGAATGAACCATAAGCAGTAGGAATGCTGTTGACCACACCAGGGGAACAGTTAGGGGTTCAGTGTACAACAGGGTTCAGTGAACAACAGGTTTCTTTTCTGTGACATTTGTCTTTTTTTAAGATTTCATTTTTTCATCATATCTGATGATGAAATTATGCTTAATTACTGTAATGGAGGCAGTCAGTGCCAGTCACAGACTAAGGGATTAATATGACCTGAATGTATATAGTAGGGCCAGATTAAGGCTGGATGAGTGTGACCGAATGAAGACAAATTCTTTTATGGTTTTTGGAGTTTTCCATTTCAAAGTAACAGTCCAAACAAATCACACAAAGCAGAAAACCAAATGGAGGAGCACAAAATACAGGCTTGAAACAGCCAAACAGAAAGACGGAAATCCTCCGGGCTTCCCACTAAATGATAGTGATTTGAATCATCAGTCAATTTGTATTTTGTCAGTAGAATTATTCTGCAGCTGAGTGCAGCCACGTTGACTGCTAACAAATTTGAAGCACGGAGACAGAAATAAGGTAGTATTGGGGCATTTAATTCACAAGGGATGTCTCTGTTAAAAGAAAATAAAAACATGGGTTGAGACTACATGTTTGTTGCGTTCGTTGTTGCTGTATTATTAATTATTTGTCAGGGTTTGTCTTTTTAAGGATGTGATGTGTTTCAAAAGGATGATTTGTGATAGGTGCTGTTGAACTGTCAGTGATAACAAGTGAAAACATCAATCAAAGCTGTAATAATGGTCCTACATGTGTTTTTAAAATGAACAGAAATGATTTAAAGGACACCTGACGAGTATAAAAATCATGGCAATTCAACAAGTTATTTAGCAATTACATACCTTTAAAATCAGCAAAACATTTCTTGAGAAATTTGTCATTCAAGAGGATGACTGGGTAAGCACAGTATTAAGCAGAAACAGGGAAAATAAGTATCAAAATTAATCATTTGAATTGACAGGTTGTTGATGCTGTTACAGATTTTTTTCTATTATTTAAATGATTGCAAATGCTTATTTAGAAGCCTCCCATAAACTTTTGGCTGTCAGTGCTATTATTAAGATGGTTGTTATTGTTATTTTGGAAAAGATTTATGTAAATTATACACACACACACACACACACACACACACACACACACATATATATATATATATGTGTATATATATATATATATATATATGATTTAATTAATAATACTTGACAGGACCCCGCTTAAGGTGCACCAAGTGAATTAATGATTGTTTTCAGCCACAATAAACATTATAACTAATCAGGTCCTTCTATCACTGAGATGGTCTCATCCCTCTGGTGGTGTGTGTGTGTGTGTGGGGGGGGGGGGGGGGGGGGATCATAGCAGCGCACTGAGGTCAAAGGAGGAGGGGATTAATTCCTTCACACATATCCCCCCTTTTTGAAGTCATTCCATTACTTAAGCTTCATTGTGTGTGAGCTTGTTTGGCTCATTTGCTCGTCTTTAAAAAGTGGTTTGATCCCCATTAGTGACTGTTAAACCCTCCTTAGCCACCCTGACCCATACTCCCAAGTGACTGCCTCTGTTTCCCCCAGCTAGCCCCCAAGTGCGTGCCTATTTAGTCCAAGAGGAGGATTAGAGCCAGAGCCAGAGCCAGACAAGCCTCTGGTCATCTGAGGCTTCCTTGATGGGAAAAACAAGCTTCCCGCCCTCAGCACTCTAGCCACAGTGGGAGCCTGTTTAATATAACTCTTCAGTTGGCATGATTGTAGCTTAATACATGTTTAGTAGCATTGAGCCTACAGCCTTCAACAGGACTTCATCTGGGAGAAAGCATGTTCATGAGAATCAACTGCAGTTTGATGATTGGCAATTCCAATTTTGTACGAAAAAAATGCTTTCATCATTTTCCAAGTAATATGTTTTTAAGTAACATCTTTTGTATACATTAAGTTACATGATAATTAGAATGAAAAGCTGCAAAGTTACAATCAATCAATCAATCAATGATTATAAGGTCACCCTAACCTAACTTAACTTAGTGAAACATAACCTGTGATTTGACCATAACATTTCTTGAAAAAATTGCAAGAAACAATGCTAAAATTTTATGGAAAGGACGTGGGATGATCAGGAATTGTAGGTCATGTTCTTTTGCGGACATGCATATGTAATTTTATTAAGATTTTTTTTTTTTTTAAATAGTGCTTGTTGTGTATTACTTACCACCTCTCTCCATCTATCCTAAGATACTTACACTTCCGCACTCAATGAATGCCATCGGTGAATGACTAAACACAATGACCAGGATTTAAAAAAATAATGTGTTGTGGAACTTTTATAGGACTACATTTTAGAAAAACTTTAGTTGTACATTCATTTATTTACATTTTAAATTCTTTGCTCTGTTCTATTCAATGGGAAGTGTTTTTTGTTTTACAAGTATAATTACTGAACTACTATGCAAAATGGATCAACAACAGCATTATGATGGACACTTACATTGGAATCTTTCACAAGAGTAAAAAGTTGGTCAAATAGAGGATTAGAATATTGAAGTCAAGGTTTTTTTTGCATCTCAAACCTAAGAAGTTAAGAATTTATTGAATGGTTATGACACAATTTCAAACAATATGATAAAGTCTTGATCTTTTATACCCAAGACACCCAAAAGTCAGCTGAGATGTCAGTTATTATTCATTATTGGCAGGGTCCTTTAACTTTGAGGCAGTTATTCATGTTTTTTTTATCTCCCAGTGCTCATTGTACAGCCAGATGTTAAGACAGAATTAAATATTATCCAGTATCTTAAAAGATTGAATACAAAGTCAATGAAAATAGACAAACCACCAGACCAAGCTTTTGTTTATAAAACTACGTTTTGCCTTTATTTAAAAGTTTGAGCTTTGTTAAGCTGTGTGGTGAAGCTGATTTTATTGGGTAATGATTGCCTTAATTTGATCAGTATTTGTCAGCTGATAAGCAATTTTAGAGGTCGGTGTTTTGCATGTCAAAAACATTGGATTAATCTCATGCCTACATTAATAGCACGGCATATATGTTGTTTTGACGTTCATATTTGAGGGCAAAGTAAGGACTGAAAATGGAACATTCTAATTCAGACCCTGACATTTCAAAGTGGTACAATAATGCTATGTTCCTATCGCCCACATTGGATTTTAATTTTAACCTTATTTATTTCTAACTAGAATGTAGTATTTGCCAAAATGTTAAATGTTTAATTTTACTTGATTTCTCATATTTATAGCTTATTTGACAAGCTCTTACCAACCATTTAACTGTATCACAGTGGTATCAGTTTGCTTGTGACTTTGATTCATTAAACACTTATTGGTAATTTCAAACCCTAAGTGGTAAGGCTTGGGACTGTAAAACATGATACATGGTGAAAATATTCATGGATCTGTGGGACTGCTGAGTTACTGTATGTGGTGACTTTCTGCTGATTCATCACTACCAGCAAATGACATCGTCAGAGGAGCTGTTTTTCATAGAAACAAGCTGTTGGTATTAGTGCAACTTTCATCTTTCATGTTATGACTCGAAGGCATGGCTGAGTCCTGTTCCCTGGGGTTTACAGGCCTGCTGTAAATTCAGTCAAAGTATAAGATGGAACGTTTTATAGTAGAGGAGAAGAATATCTGCTTTGCCTCGAATTGCATCATCTCTTTCATGTTGAGGTAGTTTATACATATTTTGATCTCATTGTGCACATTCTACTAAACCCTCTCACAGCATGAATATCCAGATTTTTTTGTAATTGTAGTTTTGTGCCGTGAGAAGTGTACCTTTTCATCTCTGTGATCTCAACAGCTATGTTAAAATTACTTCAGTAACCTAAATCATATAGATGATGCTGGTTTGAGACACATTTAGATTCTGGAGAGCCACTTCAAGGATCAATTGTTGCAAGTAATTACATAAAATTATTTCTTTGCCTTTTTCTCTTTTAAGCTACAACAATAGAGTCTTTTCGTTGATTATTTTAAAAAGTATAAAAATGTTTCAGGGAATGCTCATCCCAGTGTTTACTAGTTCCAGAAAACATTGTTTTTCAATGTACTTTTAAGAAAATACTTAACTTGTTTTCCTTTGATTTAATGGAAGCTGACGTACAACTTTTAGGTCCATTAGGAGATAACAATTTTGAATATTTCAGTTTTACAACCCACCTGCCACCTGATGTTTCAAATGTTTTTTCTCAGTGAAAGGGAAAAGACAGTATAAAGAAGATAGTGACCAAAGCGGCAGGGATCCAGGAGCTTTGGCACTTACACCTTGTAATATTTTGAAACAAGACTTGAAATCTTTAGCTTTTTTAATTTGGTTGGCTGATATCCAATAACTCTGAGCCAAGTGTGCTTCAAACTGTGTTGACAGATAAGCGATACATCACTGTATTTACTTTAAAATTTACTCATGTAATTTCTACAGCAATTGTAATTCACACTCATTCCTCCTTCAATTTCCAAATACCTTATCCATGTGTAGCACTTGAAGTACTTTTTTGAAGTTTTGTTGTGGAAAATAGTCTGGGCAGGGCCCCTGTTGGTCAAGTGCCAAAAATATTTGAAAGCTGGTCTTGAATTTGAATACAAACCCAACCTTTGACATTGACATAAACCTGAAACTATCATTATAGATCATTCACTGCATGTTTGGAAAAGGGACTGTCATAGACTGAGTCCATTCCATTTTCCTCCTATTCTGGCTATCAAACCCATGATCCAACCTGCTCCCCATCCTTCCATCTTGCTGTCCTGTTGAATAAAACATGTTAACGTGATACCCCAGCAGTCTGCTGAGCCGGACCCTGACCTCGTCATAGAATGTAGCCACAAAGACAACTCACACAGCTTCTCGGGTTACCACTGCCTCACTGCAGATGGGTTTTGTAGGGTTAGTAACACAACCCTGTGTGAAACTGCTGCCCAGTCGCACATTCTGTGTGACTGTATGTTAGTTTGTGTTTGTACTGGCATGTGCACTAGTTAATTGTGTGCGTGTGTGTGTGTGTGTGTGCGTGTGTGTGAGAGAGAAAGAGGAAAGAGAGTCATGGTTCAGGAATGTACTGTATAATTTGCTGCAGTAACACCTGGGGCTCGATGAGGTACAGAGTTCTCTTGTTTGATACTTTTGCACACATATGATAAAGGTGAAACCATTTTATCCTCCAACTAGGGACACATAGAAAAAAATAATCAAAGTAACATCCATCAAATACTGAAAGTCATTTCAAATTTCCCTCTCCTACATCATATATACGCATATAATAATAATGATAATATTACTAAGCATAATTTGACTGGTTCTCTATGATCATTTGGAGCACTTATCCGTTACAGAATGCAAATTACAATTAATCAAATACTTAATTGTAGATCAGTCCGTACTGATTGGTCAAAGATTTGAATTGAATTTTAAATATGTTGAATGCTTAGTATCAAAGAACGGGCAAGATCCTAATTGAAGGAGATTCTGACATGCTATCAATGTCTCTTTTTCAACTAGAAAATAATGCTTTTTTTTTTTTTCTTTTTTCAAACATCATCATTTAATTAATATTTTTGTCCACCTCTGCCAGCTAAGTACCCGTATAATCACTGTTGGAACTGAAATTGAGGTACAGCAGGGTTTCAAGGTACAGTTAAGCATTTTGGTGAAATTAAACATTTTATTGAGGGTAAAGACTAAAAACCCCAAATGCTCCTTTTGCCAGGCTTGTGGTGGGATTTTAAACAAGCCAGTCAAAAAGCTCATGTGATGGATTGCTGTAATAATGGCTGTTTGACTCTGTCAAACTAAGAACACTAACCACCATGTCATTTGATGTGGTTGCCATTCCCGGGCTGCCACCTGGCAGGTTGCTGAGCAGCAGAACCACCGTTTGACAGCCAAGCAATTGTATTGAATAGATTTAGGTGCAAAATCTGGTCACACAGATAGTTTTACTCCATTAATTTGCAGCACACTTTTAACACATTTCACTTTCTACCCCCAGTGTGTCAACACACCACAGTGAGGAAATCCATTTCCCCACCACTAATTGGCAGTTAGACAAAGCGGGATTGAAACCCTAAATCTCCACAGGATTCCACACGGTGTCCATCTTACATTCAGCAGGGAATCTTTTCTCATTGCCTTTTTCTAAATGGAACTCATCTTTATATAATTATTTTTAATTACACGTCATCAGCTTCACAGTTGGTTTGGGTGATACAATAATGATTTTATCTGAAACTCAGTGATGAGATTAAATGGTATTAGGTAATGAATCATCTATATATATAGAAATTAGGATACATCAACCATCTTTCATGTGAAGCCTGTGTCAGAAATTGATTGATGCCTGGTATGTCTTCAACTGGAGTGACTGGCCAATTTATCAAATAGTCCATGTCACTCCAGTAATAATTTTACAACATTCATATCGTGCTCTTACTAATTTATATCCAGTATTTTAATTCTAAATTTAATGATTTTGAGTTTTTAGAATGATATTTACATGTTTAGTTCCAGTGTTGTTATGTTAATGTTAGCTGAGCCACAGAAAGTACGAGTGGGCCCGTGGACACAAGCCTTGTTCAGGTAACATTTGTTGACATTATAAAAAAAGTAAACCTTATATATCATGTAATTTATGTTGATCATCCTCAGTGCCATGTTCTGTTGAACTTCTTCAGTTTTATTGCTGAAATATTTTTTCAGTGAGAGCAAGAGTGTGATATGATCAGCTGCTACATAAGGACTTTTGATTAGTTGTGTCTTGAATTAATAAAGTAAAGATGTTCATCGGTGTTGCAGCTGTTAATCAGATATGTAGTCAGTTAAACAGTGTCTCAGACTCAGTAAGACTCAGTGTCTTCTCAAATGCAACAAGAATAAACAAACGTTTAAAGCTGCTAAATTTGTATAAAAGTTTCACCATGTATATCCAACCTTTTAACGATACCGGAATTGGTCCATTGAGTCGGTTTGGCTAGACTTTAATACTGTAAACCAAAGGAAGCACAAAGCTCCCACCTTGGTCTAATAAGCTGATCCGCAAACAAAATGTCATGCTCTAAAATGTTGATGTTGGAAAAGGAACAGTCACCCTAATCATCGCATGTATATATGCCCTAGAAATAGGACCATAGAGTCTCTTCAGAGGAAAAATGGAAGTAGAGATTGTACTTTGTTTGATGAAGCATTTCCAAACCACTTGAGTAAGCAAAAGAAAAGGGCCATTAAATATGTGGGAAGTGTCTTCACTGCTGTAACCTTAAATCAGAATGCATATAACTGATTAGTGGAGCTGCAGAAGCCTAGTCAAGGTGAGGCCAACCTTTCCATGATCACTGCCTCATGAGTAACCTCGATCTCCCTCAGGCCTTTGGCACATGTATCATGAATTTATTAGCAGGTTTCTATGGTATTTTTGTGGCAAGAACTCTGTTGTAAAGCTGGGATATTTGATAATAACAATAATAATAATTATAATAATTTATCCTTTATTAATCCCCGTGGGGAAATTTGTTCTCTGCAATTAACCCATTATGGATGAATTCTGAACAGTAGGCATGCCGTCCACCAGCGCCAGTGGAGCAGTTAGGGGTTCAGAGTCTTGTTCAATAACACTTCGACGCATTTGGAGGAGTCGCGAATCGTTTGGATACTTTTCCCTTGATTTTTTTAAATTTTTTTTTATTGCTTGTTTTTTTTTTTTTCAAACGTAAAATTGATTACATGTGTTTTTTTTGTTTACGTCAGATCTCATTCATTGTCTCACGAAAATCTGCACAATTCTGGACCATAAGCACAATATAATACAAAATCTTCCCCTCAGTAAAATCATTTTACTGCTTTCAAGGCCTAGCCCATTGTGGAATAAATGCCCCTCAAAACAAATAAACAAGCAAGCACAGCAAACCAAATGAATAACAATAAAAAAGAAACAAGAAAGAACATTTGCTTCATTATTTATGATACTCCCAGTAAAATGTCCCTGGACCACACACTCATGTGACTCAAATTTTCAAGCCAGCTCCTCCCTGTGTGTGTGTGTGTGTGTGTGTGTGTGTGTGTGTGTGTGTGTGTGTGTGTGTGTGTGTGTGTGTGTGTGTGTGTGTGTGTGTGTGTGTGTGTGTGTGTGTGTGTGTGTGTGTGTGTGTGTGTGTGAGAGAGAGAGATAAAGCCTATCAGCCACACTTAAAGGAAAGGTGCACAAGACAGTGGTGACACCAACGATGCTGCATGGTTAGCAGAAAGTGGCATAGAGAAACAGACAGAAAGCACAGCTGAAGGCAGCAGAGATTAAGATGTTTTGGTTCTATGTGGTAGTGAAGAGGATGGGTAGGATCAGGAATGAGTGACAGGGGGACAGCACATGTCAGATTTAATGGGGTTAAAGACAGAGAGGCCAGAATAAATATCAGGGTAAAAGGATGCTGAAGTTGGAACTCCCAGCCAGTGGGGCTAGAGGAAGACTGAAGAGGAGATTTATAAATTAGTGGAAAGAGAACCCTGTCATACCATTTCAAATTTCTGTGTACGTTGGACATTTGACAACTAAAGAAATTCTGATACACATTTTCTGATTCTAAAAATGAAGTTAGTTGGTGTGAGAGAAAAGGATACAAAAAATAGAGGAAGATAATTTCGCTGTTGCGACTATTGAGGGCATAAAAGTCAGTCTGGTCACACTGACATGAAAAACGCATATTTTAGGGTGGACCTTAAATTTTGTTAGAGGCAGTAATATATTGTGGTGTTAAACCTCGAATGTCCATCTGTCTCTACATGTTCATTTTCCCAATATTTATACTATTCTGTCTTGCAGCTCCTTTCCTTCCTTTGCATTTTTAAAACTATTCTGTTTGATGATGCGACCTACATACTGTGAGAAGCTCTGTTGTTTCAGTCGAAAGAAAGGGTAGAGAAAAAAAAACAGCTTTAATATTTTGAAATCTATCGGCCTTTTATGACTTGGAAAGGCAAATTTGGGTGCAGAAGTGGGGATTAGTCCTGCATTCAGCAGCTATTTTCACTCTGATGTCTCGATGGTTTGTCCATTGTGTTAAAGGAAATTCTAAGAAGAGGCAATGTTCAAATCAGATGATCCCTGCATTTTCATCTGGAGTAGTGTGTTAGTGATTACAGCTTTCACTGAAAACAGCAGACCAGTACGCTTCTCCTCAACACTAAATATTAATGCAAATAAAAATTTGGCACATGAGGATGTTGAAATGTCAGAGTGTTCCAACTACCTCAAATCCATGGAACCGTGATGCAGCCAGACATGGAATGTTGGCAATCAAAACAAAAATATCTTCAGTTCAGGATCAACACTGCAAGGAAGAGTTTTGCTGGTTTAAACAACAGCAAGAAATGAATTATATTGTATAAATACAGTATATTTATGCTGACCAATTTTAGACGTGCACTACCTATATTTATCATATGGCACGTCATCTTGTCAAGACTCAAGACTTTTTTGTTGTCAGTATGTAAACATACTCCCATCATGTCAGCCTCATATTTGAAGAAGAGCAGCGCTCTTTTTTTCCCTGCTATGTTTTTATCTATGTCTGCGTCTGGAAGTAAATTTCACAACATTTAATGCAGTGATGTTTCAGAAAATCCTTGTCAGGAGTGCAGGCCTGGAACTGAAAATTCAGCTCTTGAGATGACTCACCAAAAAAATATTTGATTCATGCAATTTTGGATTCTCTGTCATACCAGTCTGATTATTTGTGCCACAAATGACCTGGAGTCTGGCAGAGTCCAAAGTGTGATGACCAACTTTTAATGAGGAATTAATGTTTATTGTTGTTCTAGTACAAAGATGTATAGTGCACCTTACCGGAAGAGGGGCTTTCATCTTTTTTGAGTTAAGACTGCTGTCACAAGAAAGCTATCAATAAGCATGGAGGCCAAGGCACTAAAAATCTGTAGCAGCTATTTGAAGAGTTAGCTAGAAACACACATGCTTCTAATAGTAAACAGAGAAATTACAGATCTGATGAAGGCTTTATGAACAGTAGACTGTGACAAGTAAAGCCTGTGAGTTAGATACCATTGTGTCTCTCTATGTGTGGCTAAAGCAAAGAGTACACATGCTCACTCACTGCCACACCCACATCCATCCACACATGTTTGGCGAGCACAGGGGGAAATCCTTTGTAGCAGTGCACTATATATCCTTATAGACACATTCGCATAAATCAGCATAGTGAACAAACAGCCCCTGCCTTTCCAGTACGTTTCATGTTGCCCTGAGTTCCCACCCAGCCTATTTTTCATTTTAGTTGAGAAGTTAGTTGAGTGGCTGGTCAGAAAAAATGCCAATGTAGGGTCAAGTGTGGTCTAATTTGCCAAATGTTGAATATCTCATAGTTTAAGCTGAACATGAGTTAGTCTTTTGGCCAGATAACATATGGTCAGAGAGGGCAGATGTTCTGTCAAAAGATTTTATTACCCTGCAGCCTGGCTGCACATTTTATGGGCCCTGTGATGACAGAGGGTGGGGTTCAGATTGAGGCTGGGAAAAAAAGAGGGGGAGAGGAGACAGCCAGAGTGACAGAGAGACATTCAATGAGGAAAAGCAAAGGCGATAACAAGCTAAAAGGGTAATGGATGAGAAAGCAAGAGAAAATCGAGATAGACTGCAAGTACCTGTGTGTTAGGAATCGGCTGGTATGACAGATACACTCAAGGTAAGAATTATCCATAGAGGATTTAGTTTAATTTAAAGCAAGTTGTTTTGAATTCAGCTGTCAGTCTTGTAAAATGAGTCTGGTCTTCTTTGTAGTCATGTCCTTTACCTAATTTTATGCAAGTCTTTGGGCAGCATGGTGGAGGGTGTAAGAGGGGTCGTTCTTGGAAACTAACACACCTGGTTCAATTCCCAGCTCCTCCTCGTGTGTGTTGTAGAGTTGTTGAGCAAGACACTGAGCCATAACTGCTCCCCTGGCGCTGCTAGATGGCAGCCAACTGCTCATGGTTCATCCATGATGGGATAAATGCAGAGAAGGAATTTCCTGCAAGGGATAAGTAAAGTAAAAATTATTATTATTAAAGGGGTCTAGCCCAGGTTCAGTTTGTTTCGGTATATTAATGTTTCCTCATAATAAAATGGATACAAGAAACAGCTTCTTCTTTTCCTTTGGGCTTTTCCCTTAAGGGTTTGCTTATCAACCCTCTCTATCTAACCTTATTCTCTGTGTCCTCCTCTCTAACACCAACTGCCTGCATATCCTCTCTAACTATGTCCATGAATCTTCTCTTTGGTCTTCCTCTCGACCTCCTATCTGGCAGCCCAAATTCCAGCATCCATTTACAAATATAGCCACTGTCCCTTATCTGTACATGACCAAACCAACTCAGTCTGGCTTCTCTGACCTTCTCTCCAAAACATCTAACATGTGCTGTTACTCTGATGGACTGATTCTTGGTCCTATCCATTCTCGTTACTCCCAAAGAGAATTTCAACATCTTCATCTCTGCAACCTCTAGCTCTACCCCCTGTGTTTTCATCGTCACTGTTTCTAGACCATACAGCATCACTGCTCTCACCACTGTCTTCTACACCTTTCCTTTCAATATGGATGATAGTTGCAATCGCACAGTCCTCCTGACACTTTTTCCACACATTCCAACCTGCTTGGACATGTTTCTTTACCTCTGGACTGTTGACCCTAAGTGCTTGAAATCCTCCAACTTCCTGATCTCCATTCCCTGTAGCCTCACCATTTCACCCAGGCTCCTGTCATTCACACACTTATATTCTGACTTGCATCAACTAACCTTCAATCATCTCCTTTCCAGAGCATACCTCCACTTCTCGAGATTTTCCTCCCTCTGTTCCCTGCTCTCACTACAGATCCCAATGTCATCTGCAAACATCATGGTCCATGCAGATTCCTGTCTCACCTCGTTTGTCAGCCTGTCCATCACCACTGCAAACAATAAGGGGCTCAGAGCTGATCCCTGATGAATTCCCACCTTGACCTTGCACTGCTCTGTTACCCCTACAGCACAGTGCACCACTGTCTCACAGCTTGCATACATGTCCTGCACCAGTCTAACATACTTCTCTGCCACTCCAGACTTCCTCATACAATACCAGAGTTACTCAGCTCCTGTGCTTTTTCTAGGCCAACAAAAGCGCAATGCAGCTTTCTCTGACCTTCTCCGTACTTCTCTATTAGCATTTTCAAAGCAAATAGTGCATCTGTAGTACTCTTTCTAGGCATGAAGCCATACTGCCGTTCACAAATGCTGACTTCTGCTCTCAGTCTAGTTTCCACTATTCTTTCCCATTACATCATTGTATGGCTCATTAACTTTATCCCTCTAAAGTTACCACAATTCTGCACATCCCCTCTATTCTTAAAAATGGGCACCATCTCATAATTTCTCCCTTCTTCGGGCATCTTCTCGCTGTCGAAGATCCTGTTGAATTATCTTGCCAAAAACTCTACTGCTGCCTCCCCTTGACACTTCCATACCTCCACAGATATATCATAAGGACCAACTGCCTTTCTACTCTTCATTCTCTTCAGTGCCTTCCTCCCTTCACCTATACTTATCTCTGCTACTTTGTGGTCTATAATAGTTACCTCTTCTACCCTTCCCTCCCTTTCATTTTCCTCATCCATCAGCTCTTCAAAGTACTCTTTCCTGTTAAGTACTCTAGCATCTGACAATACATTTCGGCCTCTATCCTTAATCACCTGGACCTGCTACATCCTTTCCATCTCTATCTCTCTGTTTTGCCAACCTGTACAAGTCATTCTCTCCCTCCTTACTGTCCAACCAAACATACAAGTCATCATATGCCCTTTAATTTGCCTTTGCTACCTCTATGTTTACCTTCAGCTGTATCTCCCTGTTTTCCTGTCTGTTCTCTTCAGTCCTCTGTGTCCCACGTCTTCTGTGCTAACTGCTTTCTCTGCATATACCCCTGCACTTCCTCATTCCACCACCAGGTCGCCTTATCTACCGTACTTTTCTTCCAGTCAGCACTCCAAGTACTCTTCTACCTGTCTCTCTGATCATATTAGCTGTAGTTGTCCAGTCATCTGGGAGCGCTCCGTGACCATCAATTGCCCTTTTCAACTCCTCCCTTTTCAGCTTCCACCACTTTGTCTTTGGCTCTGCGTTTGTCTTCTTGATCTTCCTTGTCACCAGATTCAACTTACAAACCTCCATCCTATGCTGTCTGGCAACTATCTCACCTACCACTACTTTGCAATTACTGATCTCCTTCAGATTTACCTCATCTGTACATGCTGATGTCTACCTGCATGCTCCTACCACCACTCTTAGTGGTTAGTTACCCTATCTTCCTGTCTTGTCTGGAAAAAAAAAATGTTCACCACAGCCATCATCAGTACCTCTGCGTTCCTATCCTAGATATCAAACCTGCCCATCACTCTCTCACCTCTGGGTATATTCTGCATCGATTCACCTAGTTCATTCCAGAACTTCTCCTTCTCCTCCAGCTCACATCCCACCTGCAGGCATAGCCACTTACAACATTGAGCATCTCACCTTCAATTTCCAATTTTAGATTCATATCTAAAATATCTATTCATATCATTCATATCTACCTTCCTTCTCTGCATCATGTCAACTAACTCTCTACCCTTCCCTGTCATCATCCCAGGATTTTAAGTTCCTACTCTCAGTCCGAAACTCTTGCCTTTCCTCTTTTCCTCTTCTCTTTCTGTTTCAAAGGTCTTCCACCTCTCCGTCTTCAACCCACAGTTGCCCAATTTCCACTGGTACCCTGTATTTTATCAGCGCTGATGGCTGTCGTTGTTATCCCGGGCCTCGACTGACCCAGTGTGAGATTCTTACATTCAATTCGCATGTTTGGTTTTGGCACAAATTTAACGCTGGTTGCCCTTCCTGACACAACCATCTGGCAACAGCACACTCAACAAATATTATTACAAAACAGAATTGACTTAACATGGATGGAAAAAAACAACACACAATACAGGTACATGAAGTGCACCTAAAACATATTATTAACCCAAAGGGATTTAAGGCTACTACTTTGAGGCTGCCCTACACCCCAGGATTTTGCACCTGCAGCGAGAGGGCAGAAGAATGAAGTGCAGTTCATCTGACCCGTTATCTTGATAGCACCGTCGATCCTGAGATTTACTCAGTGTTGTAACCAAAAGGACATGTAGAAAAGGATGGAGCTTCACCCAGTGATCAAAGCTGGGTTAAATATTCAACATGAGTGCAATATTTAGTTGCATTATAAACGGGTAGCAGGGATAAAGCAGTGCCATCCCTTTTACTGAATTGACACTGAAATGGAATTTTCATTTACCACCACTTTATTCATACTGAAGTATGATTTAGTTTTACAATAGTCAGAATGTGAAGTGTGCATTACATTGTTGTCAGATAATTTGAAGCAAGTTTTTGGGGGAGCAGAGAATGGTGGTTTAAGTCCACTTTTTAAATCTGTATAGAGGAAGGGACTTTGCATGCAACCTGAGGTGGTGATGAATGCAGGTGCAAAGTCCTTTTCTGAGCTGCTTGATGTATGTCTCAGTGAAGATGTTACCTTAAGTGGCTTGCCCCTCATATGTATATGTATATATATATATATATATATATATATATATATATATCCCCAACTCTTAATATAGAAGAAATTGATCTCCTTCATAATAATTTGGATTCATCCTGCTAACAGAATGCAGCCAAACATCTGTGTTTGCTTGACTAAAAGCGTGTTGGATATTTATACATAATATGTCATGTTGCAAAGTCTGAACGTCTGAACTGATGTCTCCCCAAAACCAGAGATTTGACTGAGGGATATTTTTTTCCCCTCTTTATTTCTGCTTGTTGATATTTAGCTCCTTTTTTCAGTCTTTTGATGCCACAAGAAGAGAAATAAACCACAACTGGGTTTGTGAGTCCTAAAAATATCTGATATCTGTGGTAGAATTGGAGCGTTTGTGACATTCTAGATTGTATATTCTTAAGCCTATTCTGATGTGTAAACGTTTCCTGTTTCGACTTTTTCAATTGTAGGCAGACTTTGGCTCGACCAAAGACAACCCTGTTGAAAATACCATTATTTGAACTTGGATGTTGTCTTAAACATACCACACACCAAGGGAGAAGGGTCATTCTAGGGTAGTGGAAAGTGTGAGTTTCAGTGCAAGTTGACACTTGCTAACAATGAATAATTGTATGTTTAAACATTCCAACATGGCAGAGATAGATGCTGAGCTCAGTCCTGTCAGCTAGAAAAATATTCAACAATTCTTACCTGTTATTCCCAGGCTCAGGAGATGTGTGTGTGTGTGTGTGTGTGTGTGTGTGTGTGTGTGTGTGTGTGTGCACATGCACATCTTGATGAGCAAACAGGGAAGCCCTTTTGTTTGAGCCTTTTCACTGACATCTGCTGCACAGTATCTGTTAATATATGTCTCCTCAGGACACTGGGTGTTTAGATACAGGGATTTAGGGGCACATGCTGCCTCCCATTCAAAGTGGGAGGTCTGAATTTCCAACAAGAAATTTCCAGTTTAAAACTTCCGATCCAGCTACACAGTAATGATGTAAACATGTTTTTTTATAGACTATCAGCAGTGTGTGTCTTCATCCTGAGTAAATAATGTGCAGAGGGTAAATTATAGAGATTGTTTATAGTCCTTTTCCAATGCATCACTTGGAAACTACACCCAGAATCAGTGCATTGACAAAAAAATGCTTTTTATGAGTCAACTGATGGATAAAATTCACCAATAAGATGCATTTAACGAGTGGATATTATATATGCCACAGATTACACAAATCAAGACACAGGAAATCCAAAAAAGCTCATCTGTACACTATAGTTAAGCTGCATTTTGATTTTATCTCTTTGCACCCAGTATGAACAACTACAAGTAGAATGACACAATTAATGGGAACTCGTTCTACCTAACTTCCATCAGGCACATAAACAGCTGACACTCATTCTTCTCCCTGCACATGTAAAGTTGACTACCACTTAATTTGTGCACTTTGTGAGTTGCACACCAAGCTTCACTCAAACATCTTATTGCACTGTATTCTACTCACTGATCTGTTGCAGTGTTCACATTCATATCTTTAATATTTATAACAACATGTACGCAGTCTTCTACCAGCACATATCCAAATGCACTGCGGACAGCGAAGTAGGAATTTCACTGCACAGGGAAACACATTTTTACAACACCTTGAATCTTGAATCTTGAAAGACAGTCTCCTACATAATTATGTCTTGAAAATGTAGAGAATCAGTCTTTAACAATAAAGATAGTAATAGGACTAAAATTAAAATGCCAATGCTCATTTGGAATTGGGCTTATACTTTTTAGCAAATAGATGTATTGACCATCAATGCTTGAACCAAACTTGAACATTTTTAGCAACTTAATATCTGAAATGTCAGCTGTCAGCCACCACTAATCATCAGGAAAGGAAGCCCAAGTTGAAGGATGCTTTTAAATACGTCCAACATAGTGGTTGTTTGTGACCTAGGTAACAGGAAAAAGCCAGCCTGAGTATTTTTTTTTTTCAAGTTTGAAGTGGTTTTACCCTTTGCTATGCTTTAGCTGCCAATGCTAAACCTGCTTCATTTCCTTCCCTCTCCCTCTGGTTCCCACAACTCCTCTGGAACTCCCTTTGCCTACTCTGGAGGAAGAGACAAGGGGGCTGCATGGAGAAGGAGACAGGAAAACGTAGAGCTTTTCTTGGCTCAGAGAATTTGTGGCCAACTTTACCACAGCCAGAGATGGTATTTTGCTGCAGGATTGTCGGATTAGAGGGATACATCAAAGAACAATATAAATAAAGTCCAGACATCCTACAAATACATGTTGGAAAACCAGAAAGTAATAAAAGGAAACACTCAAATTATGTTTGAAGTTGCATTAACACAAGCATACGTTACACAAATAATTCAAAGAAAAACTAGACCTCCTGTACAAAGTTGAATGTGCCTAATACAGTTAGCTGATCAGCCTATTACTGGATGTGCTTTGTGATGGTGTAGTTCTCCGAAAGCCTCTATTACCCAATCTTCACTCCAATAGAGCACCAGCTATACAAGTGGGGTATTCTAATGACTTGTTTCATGTTCAAGTTAATTCTACACATTTCTAAAAAAAAAAAAAATTGGTCTCCATGGAGGGGTTGTAAAAGGTCTGACTAGATGAAAGTATTCAACTCCTTTTAATCACTTGTTCAACAAACCGTTCAAACCTCAAACTGTCAAATACGTTTAAAATCAAATCAGTGGTCTCAAAAAAAAAAAAAGGACTGCACCATCTGAAGTTTTCTTCAGATGGTGCGGTAAAATCCGCACCAAAATTTCCGTAGCATTACAATAATGACTTAATAATTCACTTCTATCATGTACTTCTTGTTTCAGTTCTTTTTTTTTCTGGTTTTACATTACATTTGTGTAAACAACCTGAGAATCTGAGAAACAGGTGACCAATTTTTCAGTCATGAGGGGCAACGCAGTCTCGGGAGGGGAGGGGGGGGCACGGGCTAGTGTCTCCCTGAGCTGGTCCCAAGCCCAGATAAATGCAGAGGGTTACGTCAGGAAGGGCATCCGCCGTAAAACTTTAGCCAAAACCAATCGTGCGAATCAAACTTAATAACCAGATCTAGCTGGATCGGTTGAGGCCTGCGTTAAAAATGACTGCCATTGGTACCGATGACCTACAGGGTACCAATGGAAATTGGGCTACCGTAAGTCAAAGGAGTGGAGGAGGCATGTTCTGAAACAAAGAGAGCCGAGGAAAGGCAAGAGTCTGGAGCTGAGAGTAGGGACTTTGAAATTCGAAATAATGACATGAAAAGGTAGAGAGTTGGTCAACTTGATGCAGAGGAGGAAGGTGGATATACTGTGTGTCCAGGAGACCAGGTGTAAAGGTAATAAGGCTAGAAGCTTAGGAGCAGGCTTTAAGTTGTACTATCATGGTACTGAAAGGAAGAGAAATGGAGTTGGAGTTATCTTGAAGGAGGAGTTTGTCAGGAATGCTCTGGAGGTGAAAAGAATGTCAGATAGAGTTATGAGTCTGAAACTCGAAATTGAAGATGTGATGCTCAATGTTGTTAGGGGCTTTGAGCAGAGAGCAGGTTTGGAAAATCTAGCGAGGTGGAGGCATGCGCTGGAAAGGAGAGGAATGAAGGTTAGTTTGAGCAAGACAGACTATATTTGTGTGAACAAAAGGAACCCGAATGGAATGGTGAGGCTACAGGGAGTGGAGACCAAGAAGTTAAGAGTATTTCAGGTACATGGGGTCAACAGTCCAGAGCAGCAGAGAGCGTGGAAAAGAGGTGAAGAGATGGGTGTAATGGGTGGAGAAAAGTGTCAGGGGTGCCATGCAATAGAAGACTATTAGTCAGAATGAAAGGAAAGGTGTACAAGACTGGTGAGACCAGCGAGGCTGTATGGCCTAGAAACAGTTACAATGACGAAAAGACAGGGGGTAGAGCTAGGGGTGGCAGAGATGAAGATGCTAAGGTTCTCTTTGGGAGTGACCAGGATTGGTAGGATCAAGAATGAGTCTCTCAGAGGACAGCACATGTTAGACGTTTTGGAGAGAAGGTCAGAGAAGCCAGACTGAGATGGTTTGGTCATGTACAGAGGAGGGATAGCGAATATATTGGTAGACGGACGCTGGAATTGGAGCTGCCAGGCAGGAGGTCTAGAGGAAGACCAAAGAGAAGACTTATGGATGTAGTGAGAGAGGAGGATACAGAAAATAGGGTTGATGAAGGAAAAGGAGGGGAAGGAGAAGGAAAAAGTAGGAGTTGGAGGAGGAGGTCCATCCATCCATCTTCTACCACCTGTACTGCCCACAGGGTTGCAAGGGATGCTAGAGCCTATCCCAGCTGTCATTTGGTCAGAGCCAGGGTACACACTGGACTGGTCGCCAGCCAATTGCAGGGACAGAGACAGAAAACCAGTCGCTCAGTCATTCGGGGCAATTTTCCCAATTTTTTTCTATTGATCTGCTGCATGTTTTTTGGACCCAGAGGAAACCCACGCAGACGGGGAGAACATGCAAACTCCACGCAGAAAGGTCCGCTTGTCGGAATCCAACCAGGGTCCTTTGAGGCTGGAGCTCTAACCACTGCGCCACCCATGGAGAGCATATGAACAATAAAAAGGAGTGGAAATCTGTATCTCAGTATTAAAACCTGTTACATTTATTCTACTTCTGTAATGAAAGCAGATTTTTTTTTTATTTTTAATTTTGTTTTAAACAGAAATGGCTCTGATGTGTGAATGAAAGAGAAAATGGTTTATTTATCTCTATATGTTGGCCTGTGATTGACTGGCAACTGGTTCAGGGTGTCCAGGCCCCTCCCCTGATGACTCCTGGGATAGGCTCCAGCATCCTCTACAACCCTGGGTGTACCCACTGATGCACATGAACAAGAAACTTCCACACCTGCTAAAAACACAAAAGCTCAACTGCTGATTAAAAAAGAAAGTGACCTTATCAAAAACGACTTGAAAATTAGAGAGGGAACATTTTAAAAGAAGGAAAGGGGGCATGTTGTGTCTGTCAAACCACCAAAATAGATTTTGAAAATGGGGACCCTGTGTATTCTTGCATTCCAGAGACTCCTTTGTTATTTTGCACCAGGCTGCTTCCCATCAGGCAGCAGCAGGATTCTGAGTGTCAGCCTTGGGTTCCAGCTGTCAAGCCCATCTGGATCTACTGGAATGCAGTTTTTAGCTATTTCTGTTTTTTGAAACAATTGTGTTTCTGTCTTTAGGCTGATCAGCGGCAGCGGACAATGATGCTCTCCTGAATCCCATCTGTTACAAGCCCCCTCACTCAAATACCATCAACCTCATTCAACATGAATCACACTCCCAGCCCCCACCTGTCTGAGAACAGCAAACAAGCAGGAGGTGGCCTGCTATGCAGTCTGGGTCTGGGGTCTGAACGAGGCATCCGTTCCCCGGATAGCTTAACCCATACCCCCAGCCCCTCTGGAGGAACCCCTAGCTCTAGCCCCCCACTCCTGCTGTCACCTGGGCTTGGAGGCCTTGGGCTGGGAGGCCTAGGGGTAATGGGGGATGGAGCAGGAGCTGACTGGGAGAGCAGGGAGGAGCTGAGGCTCAGGGAGCTGGAGGAGGCTCGGGCCAGAGCCGCCCAGATGGAGAAAACCATGCGGTGGTGGTCTGACTGCACTGCCAACTGGAGAGAGAAATGGAGCAAGGTGGGTCGACTCAAAGGCAAATGCTCCCTCCACATAATTTATTCCTGCAACATATGAGACACAAGCATGCATGTACACATACACACACACACACACACACACACACACACACACACACACACACACACACACACACACACACACACACATATTTCTTCCTTCGATTATGTCAGTTGTTTTTAAAACTTGTGTAGAAGAATATTCTGAATCATTACCTGTTCTCATCCAGAAAGTTTTAGTGCTCTAGTCAAATGTAGTTAATTGATTCCCACCCAATGAATAGAAGTCAAGTATTCACTCTGGACTCCACTCCTCGCAGACAGAAGAAAGCGACCAATTTGTCTACAAATAACAACCATTTATTCAACAGTTTGTTTTTTTTGTCTCATTTGGCCTAAGAGCATCCTGCAGTGAGGTGATGAGAGTGATTCTTGGCAGTCATGTTGTGGCCAAACTTTGAACAGAGCAATGTTGTGTGCCTGCAAGGGAGCTGTAGCTGGCGATGATAATCTAACATTCACCACATTAGCCACCACTAAAAAATAATCTTTACATACAAGAAGAAAAGATCTGATTATATATCCCCTTTTGCCACATAATAATGGAGGGAAACCTGAACAACTTTGAGGATGTAAGTCTGAAAAGCTTAACACCAAGGATATGAGCTTTTGATTTTTTCTTTTTTATTATTCAGAAATTAAACCATGGATATAGTTGTAAAAATCACAAATGCATGATAGGAAACCAATGAGCAAGAAAAAGAGCATGACTGTACGCCACCAGGGAAGAAAGAAAAATGATCTGCTCATTTTCTTTCCTCAATAAGTCAGATACCCAAATAAGGTCTTTGCATCACAGCCAGAGGGAATGTGGATGAACCTCTTTTGGCTTTGTACATGTTCAGTTATGTAAATATATTCAGCATTGTTTTGAAATGAGAGTTTATTTACTTCATTCCTTTATTTCTTTGGAAATATTAACAGATAACATTTATGGCCATAATCTCAGAACAACAACAGCAGCAGTCCTTAATGAGCAATATTATCCCCTCAAAAAGGAGGATGACATGAACATTTTAATGCACTCTTAGCTGTCCCCTTATCTAATTATTCATCAGTTTCTACACAGTTGCTTCTCAAATTATTGAGAAGTAGGGAAGAGAGAAATTAATTCAATTAATGGCGGCACGGTGGCACAGTTGTTAGTGCGTCTGCTTGGGTTTCTCTGTTTTCCTCCTCCAGTTGAAAAACATCTTGAAGGCTAATTGGCAAAATTACCCAGATGTGCGAATAACAGAATGAATGGTTGTCTGTCTGCGATTTACTTGCAACCATACCGGGGTGTGCCCCGCCTCTCGCCTGATGGCAGCTGGGAAAGGCTCCAGCATCCCTCGTGACCCTGAATAAGTGGTAGACAATGGATGGATGAATGATTCTACACAAGCTTACATGAGGCAAACAGTTTTTGGAAGACATTTTCCTTCATTGTCCAAAGTCCATACATCTGCAAATAAGTGACAAGTAGTTTTTCTGTACAATATCTTGTGTATTGTCCAGGTTCGTGCAGAGCGTAACCGAGCACGTGACGAGGTGCGTCAGTTACGGCAGCGTCTTGACTCTCTCACCAAGGAGTTGACCAGTGTACGACGGGAGCGACAGGAACTGGCTGCAGAGAATGAGATGCTGCGCCAGGAGGCTCTCCATCTTCGCGGCGAGCATCCAGTTCCTCCCCCTGTCTCCACCTCTCCTGCTTACTCTCCAGCACATCCTCCTCGGGGGGTTTCCTCCTCTTCTTCTCCATCCCTTGTGCCCTCTTCCCCGACCTCCTCCTCTTGCTCGCAGGTCAACACAGACTGCAAGTTGGACAGAGTGCAGGAGGGTCCTCCTGGGTCCCCAGAGCCGGAGCCAGTGAGGGATGTTGACCTTGAAACACAGAAGATGGGTCAGCAAAAAGTGAGTCACATAAGTTCATTCATGACTTATTTGAATAAACCACCTTTCCTGAAATATCTCCTTTGAAATATTCTAACCTGTCTGGTGGGCTCTACCGGCATGCAATCAAGTTTTTACTGTCAACTTGTTGCAATTGGTGTGGAGATGTAATCCAATGAGACCTACTGAATGAAATGAGCTATCTCATAGTTGGTATGTGGTTAACTCACCACCAAGCCATTATGTAGCAGAAGCAGTCAAGGCTTCCCTAGTCCAAGTACCATCCCATCCTTCGTGGGGACCATTCCATCTGTCCATTTGTCTGCTCTATGATGTTTTATAGAAATAATTTATAGAGGCTTACTAAAAAGACTGTTCCAGTGAGTAATTTTCAAAGCCCTGCCTCTGGGGTCTCTTCCATGGTATGTGCAAAGCAAGCCAGACTGTTTTCCAGTAGCTAAAAATCAAAGTCACCACCAACCCCTAAGTGTTCCCTAGCCTGCATACGCCCAGAAATTCTTTTGCCTAACCAGAACATCCAATATTTTAAAAGACGCTCAAAGCAGAACCACACCTCACTGAATGAATTTGTCAGTTTATTAATTTTGAACCCAAATATGGGTTCAGTGACTCAAGATTATCAACTGCTATTATTTAGGTGAAACCCTGTCTTTGTTCCTGCGTCTGCAGACATAGACTTTCACTGAGGCTGAACTAGGTCAAACTCCAGTGAGAATACTGTCCAATGTCCTAAGAGTTCTTGCCACCCTAACCAAAATGTTTTGCTTTATTAAGGGCCAGTAACACAGCTGAACATTTATGGTTCAGCTGATGGACTTTCAGTGACTATTCTAAAATGCATAGTCAATGGTACACTGCATGGTTTAACCCCCAAAATTCTAGGGTGGCAAAAGAATTTAAGATATCTTCATTTTTCTGATCAGTCATCTCAAAAACAGGGGCAACTGTGCTGCAGTTGTTGGATGGAGTCACTTTCGCAGTTATTTTATCTTCTGTTTTCCAGAAAGAAAACAATAGTTCCACCGCACATTTCCTACCTGGCACTGTACAGGCCAAACAAATCATATTTTTGAGAGTCATGCTGCAGACGGAATTGCTCCTCAGGCCATGAATCGCCCATGGGCTGGACTTTGGATTTACTTTGTTGTAACTAGGTGCTCTGGGACATACTTGGGATGAATAGAGATAGAAATAAAGGTATTGTTTTCCTTTCAATAAAAACACATCATAGAAAATTAAAAAGAAAAAACAAGCTAAAAACACAAGTAGCATCTTCATACCTGAACCTGAACTAGTTGTCAAGCCAAAAAACCCTGCATGGATTTGAGATGTGATGTCATGGAAGATTCCAAAGTAACCTGTGTGTGTTGTTTCAGCAGCCTGTATGGCTGTCATTGTCTGCTCGCTGCTTGGTAAAATGCATCATATGACCACAGATCTATAACAAGCATATCACCGTGGTTCTCAGATCTCTTTCCTAGCTACTAGTCTTTGAACAAATCAACTTAAAATGTCTCCTGCTGGCCTGTAAATCACTGAATGGCATCAGTCCAAAATACTTGTCTGATCCCCTGATCCAATGTGAACGTTACAGACCTCTCATGTCACCAGGAAAAGATTACAGCTGTTCCCAGGATAAAAAGTAAATATGCCAAAGCTTCTATAGCCTCTCTTCTGCCCAACTTTGGAACAAAGTAACAGAAGATTTAAGATGTCGTGAGATTCTTTAAATTCAAAGTCAAAATCTAACTTACTTCGACTACTTCTAGCTGACTCTATTTTTTGCTGAACACAGGCTTAATTTTATGTACCAAATAAACTCACCTTGTCTTGCCCGCACATAATTTGGAGATGCCACTGACAGTAATGCATCCAGAATAATCAGTTACTGCAGCTCCTCTCAGCTTTCTAACTGTACTTCATTCTGCTTTTTAGCATGAGCTTTGCTGTTGTAGTAGACAGCTCTGTTTGGAGAAAAGCCCTTAAAAGCCATTATGTATACCCTCCTCAGCAACATAAACACATTGAGCTAGTGAACATAGTGGAACCTTGGGTAGCTACACAGTTGTAATATTGTATTGTATATTGCAATATTTTTCCTTGCCTTCACCATTCAGGTTTCTGAAACCTATACATCGATTAAGAGAGATCAAATGGTGATATTCTAAGTATAGAGGTCTGAAACAATCATGATGGAGAAATATGTCAATCAAAAGGAAACTAAGCATTAGTAACAAGGTGTACAGCTTCAAAAAGTGAAAGTGGTTCTGTTCTTATGTCTTGATTTTGATAAAGATTTCTGATTCTACACAAAAGAAGACAGGATTGCAAATTTTCGCAGCAAGTTTTGTTTCAACCTGATTGTAAATGCCTTGATGGCTGTTCTGATATGTCACATATTTTTTTACCTTGGCCTGGTTGATGGATTACACATTTTTCCTTTTTAATGATGGACTTAAAGTCAGCACAAATCTACTCCCTAATTGCTTGATGTTGAAGTAAGCACTTATTTGTCAGCAAGATCAGTTGTTTACCTTAAAGGGTGATGATGGTCAAAATGATTTCATGCATGTTGGGATCTCAAAGCTAAATCGTACTTTAGCCTTCAATCATCTAATCGAGCTATTCTCCAAGAAACAATTGTTGGGGTGTGATCATAAAGTAAGCCACCTACAGATTGAATTAGAATCCGCTGCCTGTAGAGCCCTATTTTTTTCCTTTTATCTTTGCACAATGAAAGGGAGGACAACCTGATGGCAGATGCAGCCATAGCGATTTGGACTGTCCCAGTTTATCTTGTCCAGTGTGGCCACAATGACAATATGACCTCAGTGAATGTAGGGCAGCTTGCCTGTCAGCTCTGCCAAAATGATAAAAATGAGCTAGTGCAGTGTGAGAGTATGTGTTTCATTGGGGGATGACACACAGGTACATGCAGTCTGGTCTTGAGTGCTCAGCATTGTTGCCATGCTTCCTCTCTGTCAGACAACCCTGACATCTGAAAGGTTTTTGAAAACTTCCCCGTTAATAGACCGAGCTGCTGCTTGGCTATGCCTTAGTCACACGGACAAATGTGAGCCTCATTCAGAGAATTCCAGCTTGCATGAAATGTTTGCATTTAGTAGTGTCATGGGCCATATTTCACCCTCTGTATGTTCTGCCTCTCTGGAAAATTCTGCTGGAAACATATAAAGATAAAGTTGAGACATAGTATTCCACTTGGCAGTCATTCCTGGTCACCCAAACATTTTGAAAAGAGGCAAGTTATAACACCTCTGATTAGGCTGTCATATCAGTCAAAGTTTTGACAGTGTTTTTGAAGTGATTTGTCATTATTTCCTCAGTCAAGCAAGATAGACTCTTGCTGTTGTTTGTTTGTCTGTCTGCCTGTTAGCTGGATTTGAAAAAAATAGAGGAAACTTTGTGGAGGAGTGCAACAAGGGCCAGACCCATTAAATAGCCTCAATGATTTAAAATCCAGGTTCAATCACATTAATCGCTTTTATACCTAAAAGGAATTCCAAACTATGAGACAATAGGTGAGTGCCAGAAAGTCCATGATGGGCTCCATGCTAAGTCTGATGTCATAAATCCTTTTGGCAAAAATACGTATTGAACTCCAATTTAAGGTGAGTACAGAGAGAACTTTTTGTGTCCGAGCATCATGATTCTTCACAGTGAAAATTTCACTGTGGTATGAAAATGAAAAACTCAAATCTGAGTGAAGGGGGTTTGATAACCATTAATGTTTTATTTAACTGAAGGTGGTTCGGCTTTGCTGAGAACATCCTTCTGATGCTCTGAACTCTCCTTCCAAATGCAAAATGGCACTTTGGTTTTTCCTCTCATTTTTACTTCTGCAGCAATGTCAATGAAAACCACATTGGTGTAATTTAGTGTTAATCAGTAGCGCACCGGTGCCCCATCTGATAACACACAGCCTGAACCCTCTGTTTTCTCCTCACTCTAAGCCTGATCATTATGTGGTTGGCCTCTGTGTTTCTTGGCAGTTGCACTCACATATAAAATCATATGACACACCAATCCAGGCTATGCATTTGAAACCACTATAACGACATATTATGTACCAAAGGCACTAAATAAAGATCACTGTCATTGTCTATCAGGCCTGACCTTAAGCTAGTTCCTGCTGGGCCTCGATAGTAATGCACTTGTACATACTAGTAACAGACATCCAGGCTGCAAGTAGGCTGTGATTATCTATCTTACACCAGAGGTGGTCTTGGACCAGACCAAGATCAGGGTATTGTTTACTGTTCACATACAGCACTGTCTCATTTCCTGTCTCCTTCCATTGTTCTGTTTCTTACACACTGAGTACTTCCACATGTGCCTAATGGTCTGTAACTCACTGAGTCCCTCTTCTGGGAAAGACCTGGAATAGCAGCAGCAACACTGCTCGATCTTGCAGTTTAGCAAAGAGAAAAGAAACCATGGTTTCTATACGTCGTGGACTACCTGAAAGATTGTTTCTTTCTCTCTCTTTTTTGTTGTTCTTTTTCTTTCTGTTTAACTTAAAAATTGTGAGTGGCACTGAAAAATGGTGAAAGAACCATATGGGTTTTTATTTTAGTGTATTAAGTTGTTTTATTTTTATACCAATGTTTGTTCAGTGTAAGAAACCTAGTTGAAAACATGAAAGTGACCTCCGCTTGAGAAATTATTAGATTTCAACAATTTTTCAATTTTTGTAAAACCTGTCACTGATAAAATCCCCATGTTTGAACTTATACAGATCTTTTGACAACAACAGTTATACAAAGAATACATGATCAGACAGCTCCCAAAAGTAACCTTCTTGTCACCACACAGTTCAATCTACTATCAATCATGCTGTTGCTTCTCTTGATTTGTGTTGCTAACTCTAACATACTTGCAGAAAGGGCTGTGGGTGATTTAGGAAGTGCTTTTAGGAGGACCAAGCTTTTGGGAGGTTTGGAAAGATCCTGGAATTGTAACAGATTTTGTGATGCTTGATTGCACAGTGCACTTGAAACGCTGCCATTGAAGGATCACGTTAAATGTGATTTAATCTTTGGTCCTGTGGAGTTTGATCTTTTAACATGCTTCATGCTTTGTGGTGAATTTGGAAATCTTTGAAAATATTCTTTAGCCAGCCACAATTCAGAGGCAGAGGTAGAAAATCCTGCATCACTGAAACCTTTGAATTTAACAAGTTTCCTTTTTTCATTCACATGCAATGTTATCTTCTGGCCAAAAAGAAACATATTAAGTGTTTAACTTGATTCTCTAGTGCCAGATAAAATTGTTGCCACTGCATAAAAAGAGAGAGAAATATACAAGGCTAAAGTCGGATGGATGTGTATCACAAGCCACCTCAAACAATGCTTTAGCATGTTTACAAACAAAATCACCAGCACGGGCCACTTTGGGGACATACAGCAAAGAACTGAGCCAATGCTTGGCAGCTCTTTATTATTTGTGGAATTAAATTTGATCTCTTATGTCTGTTAAATTTGTAGTTTTGTCTGGTATCAATAACTAGATGCAATACAGATAATTTGTTCTGTGTTCAAAGCCAGGAAAGACTTTTCTTTAGGGATTGATCTTAACTACCAGTCAATAACTGCCAGCAAAAACAAAGCAGTGGAGACAAATAAAGAATAAAAAGGAAACTGAAAGAAGAGCATCCAAGATGGTTTGTCAAAGAGAAATTAGATTGTTATAATTTTGCTCGTAGAAAACAAATGGCTTAGTTACCGACAAGCAACATACATATGCAAATCAATGACATTTGCATTTGCCAATTATCTTCAAACTCACATTGGCCCACAATTTTAGATAATGATGCATTTTTAAAAATCAAAAACTTGTGTAATCCTGCTTGACTTGAGGCTCCTGCAACCCCCGTGACCTGAAATAGGATAAACGGTAGATAATGGATGGATGGTTGGTGTACTTTTCTGTGTTTATCCACAACCGCAGCATAGAGAAGCTCTGTGCTGCTGGCAGGTCTTCTCCACAGCCATTTTCACTCCTCAGAATCTGACATTTGTGAAACTGCTGCTTATTTTCTTGCATAATATCAATTTGGTGAAGCTAACAGTAGGTTTACCACTTAAGTTGGATAAAGTGGCTATGTGGGGTGTGGATATAGATTTGCATTTTTTTATTAATTTCTGTTTAGGCCATTAAATAAATCAAGATGTGAAAATGTTTAGTCAAGTTTAGCACCCTATGAGTTTCAAGGCTCTGCTGGGACAACAGCATGTTGGCAGAAATATGAGCTGATGATCTGGATGATATGGGGTGATTTGCAGCCTTGTTGGGGAGTTACAGAGGGAGAGGTGAAAAATTGTGAGGAGACAAGAGAATTATTATGACAAAAGAGACCCATATTTCTGACAGTGCCTTGAAAATCTGGGAGCTTCATGCTACTCTGCACAGAAGTGCTCTGTGGGGTGTTTTTGGAATGATGGAATTTTTGCTAAGATTGGATTTGAAAAGAAGCTTTCATTGCTCCTGAGGTTTTGCCACAATTAAGAATTTTTTCATATTCTCTATTTTCTTGATTTACGTTTTTATTTTTACCTACTGCACTTGATGAGTTTTGGGTGCTGCTTTTGTACTATATTAGACTGACTGTATAAATCATATTGGCCAGTATTTGCATCTGAACAAGGCTGAGCTACTTAATCAACTTCTTTATACTCGAGAGAAATGAGATGCAAATTAAAATTAGCTTGAAATGTTTACTGTCCAATAATTATCAGTGTTGTTCTCTAAGAGGTTGCAGTCTCTGTCAGTGTCTATGTTGTCTGGTCAATATTAACAAGGTTCTGGTAGTACTTCTCATTGACCCAAAATTGTCTTGGTCGATGTGTATTTTAAATATCTTCAAAAAATTTCTGTTGTCCAAATAAGGTTTCTTAGTCTATTTTTTTTTTTAAAGCCAATAAAATTTTAACATCTGGGTTGTTTTGCATCAACTCTCAATACTAACCTTATTTGATGTGAATATATCACAAACATTTATTTTTATTTCTGAGAGCAGAACTTACCTAGAATGTTACTAAAAGTATTTTTGGGGAAAAAAAAATCCACATTTACTCAGTGGAACAATTTACCTAAATTTCCCTTTAAATTATACCTACCGGGGCTAAAAGTGTACACCTCTGTTGATGCCCCTTATTAACAACTGCATCTTCAGAATAAAGAAATCAGATAGGAACCTAATTTTTCTATTTGCGTTACTATTTTATGCATAGTTTTTGGATTCAGACAAATTGATGCATCCCCCACAGTACACTACTTTAAGGGAACATTGTTAGGTTACCAAAGGGTATCTTTAATTGCCTATTGGGTTTGGTGGTCTCATTCTCTCTACCCCATCTCTCTTCTCTTTGGTGTCAGGACCTCGAGCTCCTTGAGTCTGTCCTGCGTCTGCGGGGCCCTGGCAATGACACTCAGGAAGCCTGGGATAGTCGGAGTGGAAGTGGAAGTGTTAATCCACTTGGTTTGCGCTCGTCCTCTGGCCTTAGCCGACAGGAGCGCAACAGGCAGTTGTGGGATGACATGAGCACCACAGAAGAAGATGCCAGCAAACTCAACGCCCTACAGCTTCGCCTTGATGAGTCCCAGAAAGTCCTGCTGAAAGAGCGAGAGTAAGTTCCGCATGAGTCTGAAACTGTAAACAAAGGATCTTTAGAAGTTGAATTACTGATACGCCATTTTGAAACAGGTTTTTAAGTATACAGTAAGAAAACTAGTAAACTAGACAGCAACTCATTTTTAGGATTCCTTTAGTATACATTTTTTTTTTTAAAAAACAGTTTTTCTGTGATGGAACTGGATGTCATGAGATATTATGCCTCATATTAGTTATAGGATAACTTTAAATTACTTAGGAGGGTAACAAAAAAAAAGAGTGAGTTTCACAGGTATGTCAAAGATCATTTATAACCAGAAATTGTAATATAACTGCAATAGTGATCAAAATGATGAATTTCATTCATCATAGTGCTCATATCTTCACATTTTCAGAAGGTTGGATTCTTTCATGTGAAAGTTAAACAGAAAAGGTTTTATTCATGAAAAAAAAAATTAATTCTAATATTTGCTGACAGATTCCGTTCGGGCAGCCTGAAAATAAAAGAATAAATTCAAAGATGGCAGTTGTGGCTGTACTGAAATGCACAATTTCATGTGCTGACATTGCATAATGCTGCCATTCACCCAGTGGAGCAGCAAATGAAACAGTGGTAGTACTTAGTGTTTGTTGTGTCCTTGTTTTGTCCCCAGCGACAAGCTGGCTCTCAGTAAAAGCATCGAGAGGCTGGAAGCTGAACTCAGTCAGTGGAAGCTTAAATATGAGGAGCTCACTAAGAACAAACAAGAGGTGCTCAAACAGGTGAGACTGTCCTTGATGTACAGTTGGGAGAACAAGTATTTGATACATTGCTGATTTTTCAGCTTTTCCACACTTAGAAAGCATGTAGAGGTCTGTAATTTTTAATCATATGTACTCTTCAACTGTGAGTCACGGAATCTTAAAACAAAAATCCATAAAGTCACATTGTACGATTTTAAAGTAATTAATTTTGCATGACAAAAGTATTTGATACATCAGAAAAACAGAACTTAATATTTGGTACAGAGACCTTTGTTGGCATCGACAGAGATCACACATTTCCTGTTGTTCTTGACCAGATTTGCACACACACTTTGCACATAGCAGGGATTTTGGCCCACTCCTCCATACAGATCTTCTCCAGATCCTTCAGGTTAAAGGGCAGTCACTGGGCACTATGGACTTTCAGCTCCCTCCAAAGCTTTTCTGTTGGGTTCAGGTCTGGAGATTGGCTAGGCCACTCCAGGATCTTGAAATGCTTCTTACGGAGACACTCCTTAGTTGCCATGCTGGAAGACCCAACCGTGACCCATCTTCAAGGCTCTTACGGAGGGAAGGAGGTTGTTGGCCAAGATCTTGCGATACATGGCCCCATCCATCATCTCCTCAATACGGTGCAGTTGTCCTGGCCCCTTTGCAGAAAAGCATCCCCAAAGAATGATGTTTCTACCTCCATGCTTTATGGTTAGGATGGTGTTCTTCGGCTTGTACTCATCCTTCTTATTCCTCCAATCTCGGTGAGTGGAATTTAGACCAAAAAGCTCTATTTTGGCAAACTTCAGATAGGCCTGGACATGCACTGGCTTCAGCAGGGGGACTTTGCGTGCGCTGCAGGATTTTAATCCATGATGGAACCATGGAGAACAAGAGGGCTTATGGTTACTTACTTGTTGCTATGGTTGCTTACTGGTTGGTAGGTAATCACATACATATGTCATTCAATAAAAAGCAAATTCATTATTTAAAAATCGTACAATGTGATTTTTGTTTTATATTCTGTCACTCACAGTTGAAGAGTACCTATGATAAAAATTACAGACCTCTAAAGGGCATTGCATCTGCCTGTGTTCTTGATGGTGTTATTTTTGGACTAAAACCCTATGTTAATGGTGTTTGGCCACCATTTGCACCACCAACTTCAGTCCTTCTGTACTCCAGAGTGAAAAGTTTATCAATTTTGTTAACATTTACTGCATAGATAACCTTTAAATGGTGCACAGCTGCTCCCAATGCTCCCCCTGAGCTGTATTTAACTGTACAAAGGTGGTCTCCTTCCATTTTCTGTGGGGCCGCCATAAGGATAATATTTGTGGCTTAGTTTTTCTTCCAAAGAGATCATACCTGAGTAACACATCTATTAAAGCAGAGATGTGGCTATGTCACCAATGTTTTTTTTCACCAATGTTGTCTTTTCCCACTGATCTTCTATATTCAAGATACATATTAGCATTATGCGTTCTTTTTTAAAAGATTGCTGATCCCCCCTCCCTCAAATCTCGTTCTCTTGATTAAGATTGAGAAACATTATTGATATAATCAAACCTTTAGTGGATTTTACATAGAACTTATTTATATGGGAGATATATATGTGAGAAAACAAAACACAACCCCAGTATCTTCCTCCTCTTTTCAAAAACCTGTATTGCACCAAACTCTGATCAAGGCAGGAAGAGTCCACATTGAGGGTTGAGGCCTGAGAACACAGAGATGTAACACCAGTGAATCAAAGACAAAATGTTTTGTCAGTCTTTTAGGATATGTACCTACTAGGCAAGCATAAAGACTAATCTTGAAGGGAAAAGCTATTCCATCATGTCCATTTGTCTCATTGTCGAATAAAATTTTATAGCCGACTGACAAGATTGTAGTTTTATATATCCTGAATATCTCTTTCCCTTGAGCAGGATTAACTTTAAAATATATTGGATGTATACAATGTGTATGTTGATCATAAAATTTTGTAGTCTAACATAAAATCTCCTTTTCCCTCTCTTACATTGAATCTGCATCGAGCCTGTCTGCTGTTAGTCTAAAAAAAGAAAAGAAAGAATCTCTTTCTTAATTTACTTGTTTTCAGTTCACCACAGTAAAGAATCCAACTTATAAAACTGCTGATGGCAGTGTCTGCAAGAGACAAGTCTTAACGCATATATGTAGTAGTTCAGTTCTCTTCTGTTTCTTGGGTGTTTGATTGAGTTGTGAACATGTCTGTTAGTGGTATTTCACTACTAGGGGGCAGTGCAGGACAACAAAGAGTTACTGTGGTGATGCTCTTTCTTGAGTGAATGTTCAAGAGGCAAAGGGAGGGGTCAGAAGATGTAAGAGAGGTGCAGATGGATGTTTTGAAGATAAGCTTGGATAAGATGGAAGAGATTGAGATGAAAGAGGAACATGGGGAAGTGCTGAAGGTGGAGATGAGAAGATGAGATGCAGGGATCTGATAAGGACATTTGACGGATGAAAAAGATGGCTAAAGATGTTTGGGTCATTCTTATCTTCACACTTGTTTTCCAACCTATCACAGATATTTGGACACAGAAATGGCCACCTGCTGAAAGGGAAATGTTTTTTTCTATAATGTATAGATAACATTAAATGTCAAGCAATTACATGCTGTATGTTTAGAGTTATCTTCAATACTTCAGTTTTGTCATTTCAGCATTAACAGGAAGAGATTTAGAATTATCTCAAAATCAGATTGAGACTACTTTCCTATTGGGGGTAGTTATTATTACGATGAAAAAAAAAAGGTGACTACCCACCTAAGAAAATTATTTATTTTTCACAGATTCTGTAATAGAAGAATTATTCAGCAGGTAAAATGTGCCTGTTGAGCAGAACAGTCTCAACAAGGGATTTGTTTAGATATTGTTAATCTGTGAAGTAATTGTACTACTATTGTAATTTAAAAAAAGAAAACTACATGGTTCAAGCTCATAAAATACAAATATGTTCTCACTTGTTCACCAATCAGACACAAGTGCATTGGAGAATATCTGATCCTTTAAGAAACAGGTATACAATTTTTAGACTGAGTAATGTATTGATCAGGAAACTAATAAATGTATTGATGAATGGACAATAAAAATAACGATTTCTGCCCGATTTCTGTAATTCTTTAGCTCTTGAGCTCTAGCTATTAGAAACAATTAGTAGTGGCCTAATTCCATGATCAGCAAATGTGAATATTGTCTTCATAATTTTGGGTTTTCTATTTCACCTTTCTTGGAATGTAACTTTGTCAGCATTCATTGTTTTCTGACCAAATAACTAACCTTACAGCTACTTTTCAACAAGCTCATTATCACCTCAGGATCCCTGGAATGTGTTGTGTCAAGGTGAATTCTTGTCGAAATTTTCTTGTCTTGGCAACTGAACTTGAATTTCTTCACTTGAAAACGTTTCACCCCTCATCCGAGCTCTGACAAACTATAGAAGTTTGTCAGAACCTCGTGAGAACTGAAGAGGCCTCTCAGATGAGGGGTGAAACGTCTTCAAGTGAAGAAATTCAATCCCAGTTGCCAAGACAAGAAGATTTCAACAAGAATGTTTTGTGTACTGTTTTCCTGTTTTCCTTGCACCATCCAGTTGAACCTTTTGAAGGAAATACACCAGGATGAACTGGGTCGCATATCCGAGGACCTGGAGGATGAACTGGGAGCCCGGACCAGTATGGACAAGAAACTAGCTGAGCTGCGAGCTGAGGTGACAGATTCTGCTTATTTGAACTTTGTCTTTTTTCTTTTTTTCTTTTTCTTTTTTCAAATAATCACATATTTGTTATTAATTTGGACATTCTGCATATAAGGAGTTATTTCATTTTGGTAATATGGCTTGAATGATACAAGAACAATAATCTCAATGAATCATGGTAAATAGCTCCACAAATTACAAAAGAAGTAGTTTCACAGTAGGGGTTGCTTATGACAGCGCTGTGTATCAGGTTATACATATAACATCCGAATATTTTATCATATTTACTCAACCTTAAGAATGTTTAAAACATATTCTAAATAACAAATTTTAAAAGCCCCCAAGTCCCCAGGTCACTGTAAAACAGGGCAGTGAAATAAAACAATAACTTCTACTAAAAAATAAAATGTTACAAAAGTGTAAGAAAAGAATCCAAACAGAATCCAAAATGAATGTAATCTGTCATGCCCACAGTTTAGAGCATGAGTATTAAGATCAAGATTCCAACAGAAAATTCGAATGATGTGAAATTATGATCAAGTACAGTGAAAATTGAAATGGGTTATATTTTCATATGTATTCAGAAATTATAACAACATTCGTAGTTGTAATTGTTAGAACAATGTATTTATATTCATGCATTGAAAATTTTCTATCATGTTTTTATTATATTCATTTACCTTTTTTCATCAACATTACTAGTACCACTTTGGTAATTAATTGTCAAAGAGGTATTTTGAATTTTCATGTTTATTTAGTTATTGATGTACAATATGCTATGGTGAAATTGTATTCTTGTCATGCTGAATGTTTTATTTTCGTAAAAGTCACCTGTAGGCCCCCCATAAATATTGCTGCATATCAGAAGAAATAGGGTGTAACAGTTCATTCTTCTGGCTTTGCAACTGAATTGGACTGGGCAAAAAGAGTCATTGTTGGTGGGGGAAAAAATTAGGACAACGGGTGGCCAACAACATTTTATTTTGTCCTGGTTTTGTAAGTAAAGTGTGAAAGAACTTAACTGATGTGGTATTGAGCTGTTGGTGAAACTCTACCCTGACATAGCCATACCATAATACTACAAACCCACCAACACATCGGGCCGGACAATACCTATAAAAAGGATTCCAATCGTTTCCAAGATACACTCACAGACTGTGAGGAGTTCTCGCACTCAACGATGCATATGTGTCAGATGGAGCGGCTGCAGGTGGAGAACGCCGCCGAGTGGGGCCGCAGGGAGCGTCTGGAGACCGAGAAACTGGCACTGGAGCGAGACAACAAGAAGCTGAGGACTCAGGCTGAAGACCTGGAGGAACAACTGGCCAAGAAACGCCGGCAGGCTGCCTCTGCCCTCGATACCGACCTCAAGGCCATTCAGACAGAGCTGTTTGAAAGAAACAAGGTAAGACGAGCTGCTTCTAGCTTTTGTTGCATCTTACTTTCACTTTTCTGTATCTTGTTAAGAAAAATCCAAAGGTTGGTACTCTTCAGTTAACTGTTACAAACCCTTACTGTAGCATAGGCAGTAATGAGTAAGAAGTCTGTGCTTTGACCTTGTCTTTCAGAACTCTTCAGCTGTGTGTGCATGAGTGTGTGCACGCGCAGACACAGACACTCACACATCTTTTGAGTGAAAATAAAAGGAGCGAGATTAATAGTGTTTTGTGTATATAGTGAAGAAACCGCTGTATTGATCTGGACAGAGAATGAGAAAGAGGGCAAGCGATTAAGACACTGGATACACACACAAACACACACAGAGGCAGGCGGACACACTTTTACAAACACAGGTTGATTGATAGTAGTATCATCGTCAGAGCTGGAGCTTTGGGCATCACTACTACTGCACAGATTGATGTGCAATGTCACTCTGCAACACACTCACAACTGCACACAAAAACACGCCCCACCCATTGTGTTTGTGAGTGTGCCTCATCATTTGTGATCCATCTTTAGAACTTTGATAGCTAGGGCTATTCAGCAGGTGTGTGTGTGTGTGTGTGTGTGTGTGTGTGTGTGTGTGTGTGTGTGTGTGTGTGTGTGTGTGTGTGTGTGTGTGTGTGTGTGTGTGTGTGTGTGTGTGTGTGTGTGTGTGTGTGTGTGTGTGTGTGTGTGTGTGTGTGTGTGTGTGTGTGTGTGTGTGTGTGTGTGTGTGTGTGTGTGTGTGTGTGTGTGTGTGCGTGCGATGACGTATACTCGATCCTAGCAGCAAATGTGCTTTAATTGTGTTGCCGTAAAAATGTGCAGGTATGTCTCTGCTTCCCTTGGGATAAATGTTTAATATGTGACCGCATTGAAACTTTCTTGGTAACTGAAGGATATGTGATACAATTTAGAGTGTGTTGGCACCAAAATGCAATATAATCCATATTTTAGTAACAATCATGACATTGGTTTCCAGTTATTTGAGGAAGATTATATCTTGAGGTTCCCTTTTGAATAGCAATATATATCCCAATGTCAGCTCAAGTGTGAAAATCAAAGACCCAAATAGATGATGATCCTCCAGTTTCGCCCGGGCAATGAGTTTTTCATTTCTCATAATTTCCTTGTGTTTCCCCTAACGGCAATTTTCCTGTTTTGTTTTTTTTCTTTTGATTTTTTTTTTCTTTTCTTTTTTTTTTTATACTTTCTACACTTTTTGACCACAAATTTCTGGCTGTTTTTTGGATCGTCTCTCTTACAAATATGAGGACATTTCTCTGAATTTTTCACTGATTTCCCATTTCGTTTTTGAAAAGTCTGTCAAATTTCATATATAAAAACACATTAACGCTTGGCTAGTTACCATACATCGATATTGATGATGTGGGTGAGTGTGTAATATAGCCTCTTCTATCTGTCTTTCTCTTCTTTCTTGCTTGCTGTTTTATTGAGCTGATCTGTTCTCCCCAGTTAGCCCCTCCCCCATCATACTGCCCCTGCCTATACACCCAGTTTTGCTCTACACTGTGCAGGAGAGAGACTTTACTGTCTCCATTACTGCTAAATTCACTGTGGCAGTGGGGGATGGTAGACTGTGTGGGTGGGTGTGGGTGTGGGTGAGATAAAGGGTATCAGCCAGAATTAAAGGAAAGGTGCACAAGACAGTGGTGACACAGACGATGCTGTATGGTTTTAAAAAAAGTGGCATAGAGAAAAAGACTGTGTGTGTGTTTGTGTGTGTGTGTGTGTGTGTGTGTGTGTGTGCGTGTGCACGCACGTGAGCATCTGTGTGTGTGTGTGTGGGCGCGTGCACGCACATGAGCATCTGTGTGTGTATGTATTGTTTTCACAAGTCAAAATGAGCTATAGTATAGTACACATCAGTTAATTCTGTTTTTTCCTCATTAAAAAACCTTTTTGTCAAGGTGATGAATGTGGAAAGATATTGGTGGGGAACAGTGTGTGTGTTCGCGCACACGTGCGCACATGTGTGTCTTTGTTTTTGTGGAACAGATGTAATGCCAGACTTCAGGGTCTCTTCAGTCAAGGAGAAACATTTAAAAGGCAGTGTGGCATAACACACAAACACAAACACACACACACACAAGCGTGCACACACACTACAAAAAATATAGGTTTGGCACAAATGGATAAAGACATAATGGAGTATATCTTTTGACACACATGAATAAGATGCCTGAATAAACAACACACACATCTACACTTAAAAACACACACAGTCTCTGCAAAGCCATAGTTTCCTGCTACACAGTCCTACTCCTACATAATTCCTCATATTTACCATTTCCCTTCATCTCAATATCTTTCTCCTGTCATCTCTATCTTTCTTCTTCATTGCCTGTCCTCCACCTTTACGTCTTCCTCTATCTTCCCCATTTTCCATCCTTGCCCTGCGTCTTCAATATTTCTTTTCATCATCTCTTCTCCACTTTTCTTTGCATTCCATCTGTCTCCTCTCTCCATTCCTCCTCTCCTCATGCCCCTTTCTCATTTTCTCCATCTCTGTTCTTGCCCTTTGCTGGCTCCCTTCTTCCATACCCTTTTGCCTCTTCTTTCTTATTCTTACATGCCTCCTTTCTCCTGTCTTCCTCTCTTGCATCTACCTTCCTCCTCCCCCTTTCCAATTGTCATTTATCCTATTGCCTATCCCCTCAATTTCTGTTCTTCCTGTCCTTCGTATATTCCTTCACTCTTCTGTCTTTTTATCGTGCACTCTGCCTTACTGTCCAGTCTGATATTAATGACATTGTCTGACAGTGACATTCTTCATGAACAGAAACCTGTAACGCTTAAATTGATTTTTCCCCATATCAGGTAATGGGCCACTGAAACTTTGTGAAAGTATGCACACATTTCCTATTTGTGCCCTCCGAATTTTTTTTTAATTTGTTTTTTTGCTTTTCAGTTTTATGAAGATTTTCTGTTATTGATTCAGTTGTGTCCCCAATTCATTATTTTTTCTCCATGAACAAAAAGTAAAAAGGGCCAATTTAAGTCTCTGTTAAACCGAACGAGACATCCAAATTAAAATGTAAAAGTTTAATTGCGATATTTAAATGTATTCAGTTTTTATAGTATAATAATTTATTATCTGATTTATTCCCTAACTTCATGTCATTTCTAATTAAAATCCTCAATCGCCATTTCTATTACATAAAAAAATCTGTTATTAGTTTTATACACCATGCTGACAAAAGTAGAAATGAAACTGAAAATATAATTAATTTGTCTCATCAGTTTGTCTCTCTGAAAGGTAATTAAGACATTTTCTTTTTCCATCTTTAATTTTCTGCACCTCACTTAAAATGTTCATTTCCCGTGTGTTTAAAATTCAAAAGTAGATGAAAAATACATACCACATTGGTCTGAATATAAAACCTCTCCCGTTTATATGAGAAGATTCTTCCCAAGTACTGGTTTTGAAAAGGAGACCTCTTTTCAAAACCAGAGGAATACTCTTCTTCTTTGGCACAGAGAGAAGAGGACACATTTGGTCAAGAAACTGACAAAAAAATGAAACCACACCAAATATTTCAAGTGGACTTGAGCTTTCAAGGCACACATCAGCCTATTAGAGTACATCAATAGCAGACTGAAACCCTCACAAAAATACCACCATCATGATGATGGCTCCTGCTTCTCAGTTCCATCAATAGGACTTCAAGTGAAGCACTTTTAAATGGCTCTCCAAAACACCTTTGTTTTCATTTTTTACTATTAATTATTTTGTTGAACTGACATTTTTCATATAAAAAACTGATGGAAATGGGTTGTGAAATCACTTCAGCTTGCTTTTTCTCTGTTAAGTGGTCTCTTGCATCATCTTCCTAATAGTCTTACTTTCAGGATCAAGACCAACTGTACCTTTCCAAGAAAATAGTTTGTTTCTTAAAAACCACATCATCTGGCTGTTTTAGACTAGAAACAACTAAAAAACATGTTTGTGAATTTACAATCAATCAGTTTATTTGTGCTTATTGCTTCCTGTTATTGTTATCTCTGAGCTGTCCCACCCCCAAATAGCATCTCACCTGTCTCATTCCTTCATCCTTTTATTCCTCATTGGCATCATTCCTCTCCATCACCCTGCACCCTGGGGTTGCCACAGTGTTTATCTGTGAATTCAGGCATTTCTTCATCATGTTCATATAAATATTCTATATGGAGGATGGCAATATATATTTCACACATTCAAAGGACTATATTATTGTATTGTACACAGTACGTTACCTCCATAAGAAGGCAAAGTTATGTGAGGTCCTAGTATAAAATATTTATGATGCAATAAAGTTGAACTGAAAATACAGATATAAATATGAAAAAGGAATTTCCCTTGCCTTGGGCTTGCCTTTTATTGTTCCCATAGATATCTCATTTCTCTCCATCATGTTGGTATATAAGTTCAGAAAAGCCTTCTTGGAAGTGGAAGTGTCCTGGGAGCTATTTGGTGTGAGACGGCAAAGAGGGAGGCTGAATTAACGTGTGTGAGAGTGCAGTGAGTGACTGGTGCATTATTGATGATGCCATTAGCTGTCAGCGCAGGCTCCCTTTGACTAATCCTGATGCAAACCTGCGGACGGAAGCCTTCAGCTGTCTCCAGCCTGACCACAATCACATAGTTGAAGCTTGATAGAGATGCTCCTCTCTCTGGAACAGTTTGGGGTACAAGGAAGTGCATCATCTTGTGCATTGTTTTAGATAATTTCGCATCCTCCTAAAACTCCTCTTCTCCAGAAGGTATTATATACCTTCAAGATAGTCATCCATATTTCAACAGCCAAAGAATCAACAGGACAAACCAATTACAGAACAGCCCTGCCAACTGTTCTTTCACCCATATAGCATTCATTCTTCTGTCTTGTATCTTGAATATTTTGCAGTTGATTTTATCAGTTTTTTTGTACTTTTTGCACAAATATTTATATTACTGATAAGGTTTGTTTGTCATATTATCGGTTATACATAGTAAAGTCTTCTTCTCTCGGCTTTTTCCTTCATGGGTCACCACAGCAAATCAACCTTGTCCATCTAACCCTATTCGCTGTATCCTCCTCTCTCACAACAACTACCTTCATATCCCCTCTCATTACATCCATAATTCTTCTCTTTGGTCCTCCTCGAGACCTCCTGCCTGGCAGCTCCAATTCCACCATCACTCTACCAGTATATTCACTATCCCTCCTCTGGAAATGACTGAACCATTTCAGTCTGGCTTATCTGACCTTCTCTCCAAAACATCTAACATGTGCTGTCCTCTGATAGAGTAATTCCTGACCCTATCCATCCTGGTCACTACAAAATAGAAGCTTATCATCTCCATCTCTGCAACCTCTAGCTCTGCCACCTGTATTTTTGTCATTGGAACTGTTTCTAGGGCATACAGCATCACTGGTCTCACCACTGTCTTGTACACCTCTCCTTTCATTCTGGCTGATAGGCCTCTATCACATAGTACCCCTGACACTTTTCTCCATCCATCCCAACCTGCTTGAACCTGTCTCTTCACCTCTTTTCCAACATCTTGATCTCCACTCCCTGTAGCCTCAACGTTACACCCAGGTTCCTCTTATTCACACATATATACTCAGTCTTGCTCTGGCTAACCTTCATTCCTCTCCTTTCCAGCGCATACCTCCACCTCTATAGATTTTCCTCAACCTGTTCCCTGTTCTCACTAAGGATCACAGTGTCATCTGCAAACATCATGGTCCATGGCGATTCCTGAAAAATCTCATCTGTCGGCCTGTCCATCACCACTACAAACAAGAAAGGGCTCAGAGCTGATCCCTGATGGAGTCCCACCTCCACCTTTAACTTCTCTGTTACCCCTACAGCACACCGCATTACTGTCTCACAGCTAGCATACATGTCCTGCACCAATCTAACATACTTCTCTGCCACTCCAGATTTCCTCATACAGTACCGGAGTTCCTCTCTTGGCACCCGGTCATTTGCTTTTTCTAGGTCTTCAAAAACACAATGCAGCTCCCTCTGGCCTTCTCTGCACTTCTCTATTAGCATTCTCAAACCAAATACTGCATCTGTAGCACTCATTCTAGCATGATGCCATACTGCTGTTTGGTTTTTGCAAAAGTTTCACACCGGATGCCCTTCCTGATGCAACCCTCTGCATTTATCCGGGCTTTGGACTGGCTCAGGGAGACACCGGCCCATGCGGCCCTGAGGCTGTATTGGTTATACATAGCACAGTATCCATTAAAATTTGTTGTATTTGTCTATGCATTTATATATAACCATACATACCAGCCTGTTTAGTTGAATTTATTCATTCGTCACTGGAATAATTTGTACAATTCATATTGAAGTCACAGTAATTGAAATGATATTATAGGAAAAAAAAATCTAAACATGTTCAGGATAAAATGTCAAATGTGAACATCAAGTCTGAAGTAGATCTTAAAGTCAAATAATTCCAAAATGTTATATTCAAATGTTGAGCACATGGAAGAAATTAGGGTCCATAGGGATGGTAATTACAGCTGATGACTATGGATGAATGTCAGATAAGAAAATAGGTGTTCAAGGTGTACACTTGGTCCATATTAATTGATGGAGATATGCATTTTTGAAACATTTTCTGGGCTTTAATATAAAGTTTAGGTTTGTAGTTATTGATTACATTCTCACATAAATTTAATAGAAGTCTGCACACTTAATATGTGACCTTTTGTAAAGGAACAGTAATGGTAACTCATGGACTAACACTAACTAACATAACTAACAACTTTTAAAGGCAGATTTCAGCCTACTCTCAAGTGGAAGCAGTGCTTTGTTGGCCATAAAGTTGTTGTTTCCTCAGGAACTGGCTGACCTTCGCCACATCCACGCCAAGCTGAAGAAACAGTTCCAAGAGAAGACGGCCGAGCTCGCCCACACCAACCGCCGGGTGGAGAGCCATGAGGCTGAAGTCAAGAAGCTGCGCCTGAGAGTAGAAGAGCTTAAGAAAGAGTTGGGACAGGCAGAGGATGAGGTACAGATACTTGTGTGTTGGCATGTGACATGTTTGTGACTATACGTTATTATATATTCACAATGCATAGTCCAGAAGCTTGTTAGAACAGAGTCAGATTTGATACAAATCTCAACATATCTTTAATGATGTGGATATAAATAAATTGGTTTAATATCCTTTATAACATTTTCTAAAACAAACTCTTCTTTGGCAGCTTAGGAAAAGGTAGTATTTTAGCATTTTGGATATTTCATTTGAAAACAATATATAATGTATGAAAAAAACTTTATAACTAGATGTGAGATGTACAGCAATCTTCCTGAATCCAAATCTAACTTTACTTTGTGAATCCCTGGTGACACTGTCAATAATTTCATTTTAACAGGGAAAAAGGAGAGGAGGGGCTAGGGGTGGTCATATCACTCTAAAAAATTGACTAGGACGGGGAAAGAGAAAAATATGACTACAAATGACACACACACTCGCTCTCACTCTCGGTCTGTCTCTCGCTTCATAGTCTTGACTGTATGAATTCATGTAGTCCAGAATGCTTCATTCAATGCATCCTTTAGATCCCCAGTGGATGTGATGACTTCTTCAGGTATTTGATTCTGAATAGAAATTCATTTTCTTGGCAAGAGCAGAATAAAACAAATCACCCTTATCAACCTGGAACATTAATCTCTTCGGCAAATTTGTTGACACGATAACTCAAATAAGTAGGCCGTTGTGCAGCAAAGGTGCCCAGTTTGATTTGCATGTGTCTGTTTAGGGACTTAGACATAAGTTTTAATTGTCATGGTAATCAATGTCTTGGTTTTAGGAAAGTACTCTGCAACCCCTAAAGTGTTTGAGGGATTCTGTAAAAACTGTAGCATAATGGAAAAATTATAAATTAAAACAAATATTTATTAGTAGTTATTGTATTTTATTGCAGTTTACCTTTAAGATCTCTCTGTTAGGAACATTCAGGCAAGTTTTAGACACAACAGTAACTGACTACGGGGTGTATGAATGGATAATTTTAAGTCAACACTGTTGGCGCTTCAGGTAATTAATTGCTCATAAAAAGATACTTGTGATTCGACAAGGCTTTTTTGTCTGATCCATTCTAAATTTTAAACACTCTAGCTTTGAAGTATGTTGCTCTGAGTTTGTCTCATGGGCTGAAATTGGCAAGGAAGACTGAAGAAGAAGAATACACAGAGACTCCAAACATCTGTATCAAGGTTTGATTGTTTGTGTTGATGTGTGTCTCTAGCTGGATGAGTCCCACAATCAAACCAGGAAGCTGCAGCGGTCTTTGGATGAGCAGGTGGAACAGACTGAAAACCTGCAGGTCCAGCTGGAACACTTACAGTCAAGGTACAATTTCAAAATTATATTCTTGTTAGAAGTTACATGTCTGAAACACTGGTTCAACTTGAGTACAAAGCAGCAAAGATTTAATACAAAATACTAATAGTTATTGTGAAATTGAAAACATCAAAACACATATTTAAGAAAAAAGGGGCATTAGAAATAGGCCTAATCTTCAGACTAGACCACTGAGTTGACAAAGCAATAAGGTGAGATCAAGATGGTTTGTTTCCAATCGGATCCTCTGAAGTGAAGAATGGGATATCTTTTGAAAAGCAGATAACAAGATTTTAATATCTTTATCAGGTATTCAAGTTTTTGTAAAAGGTATATGAATGCACCAATTTTTAGATACATGTATGCAGTCATGAACATGGCAGCATCTTTGACACTCAGCTGGGAATTTTTACATTCAGGCAGTAACAGCAGCAGAACATGTCAAAAACACTGTAATATGCCTTGCTGCTTTACAACTCCACTTTTGAAGAGCAAAAAATACCTGACAAATACCTTCTCTCCCCCACCAGAAGTACTGATAAACCTCTCATTTTTGAGCAGTTTTTCAGTTTTTCATTTTGTGAAAGTAAACCAGAGCGTTACAGAGGGGAATTAGTTGTATGTGATGAAGCTTGGCTTCCCTTCATGGCTTCCCTTTATTATGTGGGAAGGGCATAGGAAAGAGTTCATAAAATCAGTTGAAATATTAATCATTTTTATCCATAATGGAGAATTCAATCTAGATATTGCCTTATAGTTAGCAAGTCATTACATTTTTGCACATTGCCTGGGTACAGTCTGTTTTTTTTTTGTCTTTTTTGACAAAACAGCATGAGCAAAAATGTAAGACACTAACCAAGACATTAGTAAGAATGTAAGATGAAAATCAACGAGTTTATTCTAATAGTAAACATAGTTATTACGGGTTACAAGTATTTGGCTAACCTGTAGCTCAAGTCAGGAAGTTTAAGTATCCCACATGCACGCACACGTGTATGCTCTCTTGTGTGTATCATGTAAGGGGCTCTTGCATACTTTGACTCTTAATTACAAAGCAGTTATGTGGGATAATGCCTTTTCTGATAATGAATTATATACAATAATACACAATAAGCCTTATGTAATTCCTGAACTGAAAAAAATGATTAACTTGCAATCATACATATTGCTATTACATTTTGTTGTAGACAGTAATGGCTGCTGTAACATGAAGCCAAAGAGGAAATGACATCATTTTGAAAAAAAAAGTGACCAAAAAAAATCTAATATTATGTTGGGATTATTGGAAGTCATTATTGTAGGTTATAATTAAATATTATCACTATTAATTGCCCTATCTTTTTGGCCTCACATTTTAGACACATTTGAATACATTTTAATGCAACAGAATTCTTTCACAATCATTTAGACGAATAGGTTCGCATGCCTCACAATAATTCTTTTTATTGAATGATCAATTATCAAAGGAATAATGATGATGTTGAAATTATCGTCCTTTTTTGACCACCTTATTTCAATTGTGCTTGTGGCAGAGAGAGGACGAAAGGACAGGGACAGTCTTACATGCCAAAATGCTACTGATATTAATTGGTGTAAGCAAAGCTCATGGACAAGGTCAACAGAATGATCAATGTCCTGTCCATATGTTATAGTGTAACACGATAATGTTATTGCACTCTTAGACTTACTACCTAATGCTGGTACAATAGCATGTCTTAATATAATGCCAAAGTTGACTGTGCTTGTTTAAGTTGTTTGTGGGGGAAGATGAGAGCTTGAGTCAGTGCCATACACTCCACTCCATAAAAGAGGAAAGATAGTTGTTAATTTTTGGTTAGTTTGCTAAGCAAGTTCTGCTGTCACTCTTTGTTGTTACCACAAAACTACCAATAAATTGTTTGGTAGCAGGGGTAGCACTGCATCTAAGACTTACCAAAATCATGCCAGTGGTGCTTTATCAAGAGTACAGAGACCAGAGAGGAAACTTTCCTGACAACACTTGCTTCAAATCCAATATTTTAAGGATCACAGTATTTAGATCTGTCACTTCTTACATACCCTATTCAGTACTGGATGTGTCCTACACATCAGGGGTGTGTAGGACAAATGGTTCTTCTTCATCTTCTTCTTTTTCTTCTTCCTCTTTCTCTTCTTCTTTTTCTCCTTCTCCTTTCGACTGCTTCCTTCAGGGGTCTTCCTCCATCCAACTCTATTCTCTGTATCCTCTTCTTACAACAACTGACATCACGTCCTCTTTCACTCCATCCATGAATCTCCCTTTTAGTCTCCCTCTAGGCCTCCAGCCAGGCAGTACCAATGTCAGTGCACCTCTTCCCAGATATTCACTATCCCTCCTCTGTACATGTCCAGCTCTGGTTTCTTTCTTTTCCTCAATGCCACTTTATCTGACAAATACAACATGTGGGAGATGAATGTTCTTGTCAAGATAGGTCTTCATTCACAAAGTTTCATGAGGCCACATAGTCCAAGTAATCCATTCTCTCCTGGGCCTTTATTTTACCGAGACCAAGGGCTGAAGATGGACTGTACCTTTGGTCCACATTTTACTCTGATGTTTTATATCATAAAACAATACACTGTCTTCAAAGGATTCATAGATGAGTATTTTTAGAGGGAAAAGAATACTTCAGTGGAGATAAGCCGCAATTCCTTCTGTTATGAACTAGAAGTACACTCCTTTGTGTGCATCCCTTTGCTAAGGCCAATAGTCAATTACTCTATTATAACTATCATGTTGGCCCATGTATAAAAATATTTCCAACATTTAAAAATATGCCCAATTTTTTTTTTTTGGCTTCATGAGTCCATAAAATATGTGCAAAATGTGCATAATCCAAAAGATAGATATAAGAATAATCTTTGAAATAGTTTTTTTATGGAAAGAGAAATGACTTGAAATTATATATGAACATCTATGTTATATTAAAAGAGGGATTCATATTCATTCCAGTCCTGATCCATTGACGGTTTCCACTAATCATCTACCCAAATGATACTGTCATATGATACAATTACTTACATAATCACACTATGACTGACTGAATCAATTTCTATTTCTTTGTTAAGTAAGATAGCGTTTTTACAGTGTCCAGCTCAATCACTTTTTGTCAGCTGCTATGTGGACTGCGTGTTCTGCTCTTTTTTGCTGAGGCTCAGGCTCCTTGTGCTCGAGGCTGCAGGCCAATGTCTTCTTGAGACTATCACTAAGGTTTGTCCAAAAAGAAGGATTTGTCAGTGTGGTTTGGGATGACTTCAAGGGAAATGACAGCTCTTTCAGTAAACCTTCATTCAGAATCCATGGGGGCAACTTTCTCTGTATCATCCAGATGACAGACGGCCGTATGACCTCCATGGCAAAGGTAAATAGTGTTCATAACTGCTGGTGCAATTTGCTACCACCACTACCTCCACTTGAGTGTTCATTTTCATTATTATTTTGGCCACAGCTAAGTGTTTTAGTGGCACTTTGCTTTCAAAACAAGCCAGGAATTCAGTCTAAAAGGTGAAATTGTTTCAGAGAGAACATTAATATTTGTACAGTAACAAAAGGGGGAGCAATGTGTTAAGCAGCAGTGCACACATTTTCAAACACTTCAACCAGTTATCAGCACACTCACTGTAGTTCAGGCGTGTGTGTGTGTGTGTGTGTGTGTGTGTGTGTGTGTGTGTGTGTGTGTGTGTGTGTGTGTGTGTGTGTGTGTGTGTGTGTGTGTGTGTGTGTGTGTGTGTGTGTGTGTGTGTGTGTGTGTGTGTGTGTGTGTGTGTGTGATGTCTACTTGTAGCTGCCAAGCCTACAATGAACTTTACCACTTACTTCTATCGCTATGAACAAATGAAGTGTGTGTATGAAAATACACATGCACGCTTCCATGCATGTGTCTTACTCAGCTTTACATTATCAGCTTTGCACAGTCTTCAGCTCCTCGCTCTCTTCCTCTCCTTCTTTATTCTCTCCATTTTCTCCACGTCTTGGCCACAGTCAGCCAATCACAGCGCTCCAAGGCATAGGTTACCGTAGTAACAGAGAGCTCTCTCATCACTCCACTGTGTGGAGGAGTGACAGGCGTGTCGGCATGGTAACAGCTTCAGAGGCTGACACAAATCTGCGTGTGTTGTCACAGAGGGTGTAGCCGAAGCATTCCTTCATTCCATTTTTGTTTCATTCACATTTTCACTCTCCCTGATGCACCCAGGGTTTCAGTACCTTATCATGCTGCTGGGCATTAAGGGAAAGCGCAGCGTTTACATTTAACTATAAAGATACATTTGCCTCACAGAAAAACACTTTGTTGTACAAAACCACTAATTCTTCAAGGGCTGTAAAGGTAATCTTGTGTAATCTATTTGTTTACACAATGACATATGGGATTTTTTTTTTCCAAAAAAGAGATGTTCTTTCAGAAATTAGACTGTTACATGGCTGAAAGTTTGCAGTCAGATCCGTCCACCAATTTTGATGGTTATTATTAATAATCCTATAACATTACAACTTGTTCACTGTAATAAGGATTTTCAGCACTCCAGCTTTTTTTTTTCTCAACAAGTTGCTCAGTTTTGAGTTTGATCTTTCCCCAATACTAAGATACTAAGAATAAGAATAAAAATAAGAATAAGAATAAGAACAACTTTATTTATCCCGAAGGAAATTGTTGTGCCAGTTTCAAGTAAAACATAACATAATAAACATAATAAATAACATAATAAATAATAACATAATAAATAATAGTGGGAAATTGTATAAACTGTAAAAAAAAAAGAAGGGGGAATAAGAAATAAAAATAAAACTACAACGTGTCAAAGTCAAGGCTATAAAGTGTTTTAAGGTCTTTAGTACAAAGATTTGAAGATTCCCTGTGGCCGAAGGAAGAGGAATTAATACTAATTAATACGAATTAATACTAATAGTATCCTTATTACTGTCCTTAATAGTAAAATACTAATAGTATCCCATTAATTAATCTGAGGATTCAGCTAAGCTGTGTTTACACACCAGCTCTGAAGTTTTTTTGTACTAAGCCTTAAGTTAACCTAACTTCTTAATCTTCATTCCCTCATTACTACATTAGCTCTGATAATTTGTGTTGATTTGTTCTCCAGCGTGACCCATGAACTCTACAGAGCTCTGTTTTATTGGATCAATTCCTGTAAATCATGTCAAACAATATTGGGAGGAGGAACATCTCAAATCTTATCTACAAGCCGCTGTGACAAACGGAAACCATGTTGAAATGTTCCAGATGCATTCTTCCCTTTGTGATTTCCAGGCCTGACTGTCTTTGTTAATGATGTCATCAAGAGTTAGATTTTTCCGAAAATTGTTGTTTTAAGAAGATCAGGGCAATCGTCTTTGGAACTGAACATTCCTGGTTCGATTCCCGACTCCTCCTAGTGTGTGGAAGTGCTGCTGAGCAAGACACTGAACCCCTAACTGCTCCCCTGGCGCTGGGGGGAAAAAGGAAAACCCTTCTCAGGCAGCTGGCCATTTGCCTCAACTAGTGGTATGGGGGGGGTCAAAGTGCATTATAGATTATAGGAATGTAGGCCAATGCAAGGTAGGTCGGAAGATGAAAAAGGTTCACTAATGGTTTCCCACCAGAACTGAAAAAAAGCCTTATGGTATAGATGTTTACTTTCCAGGATAAATTTTGAATGAGTCTAAGCTCATGCGATGGCTAAAAGGTAACACAGTATAAAAGAGATACTTCATGCCACTACTACTATACCTCCTTTCTTGACCTTTCAATTTCAAATGAGCTCTATTACCATGAATGTTTATAGGAGACAAAAATAACAGCCTTGCCAACAGATTAAAATGAGTAAAAACTGTTCCCTGTTTTGTTTGTTGATTGGCCTGCTGTCATATAGTAAAACTGCAAATTGCAGAATATATTTAATATTATTGCATTGTACTGACTCAGCTGTTCATTGCAGGAGAGAGGGGGGATAACAGCTCAGTTTTTGTTGTGCTTTGTTTTTTCTGAGTGAGTTCTGGAACTACTTTTAGTTCATCTTAAAATGCTGATTTTGGTATGACTCCGTCACTGCATTTGGTACTCTCTGTCACATCATTTACTTGCCCTAGAATGAAATCCTCGTTCCTTGCAGCACTGTCATAGTTTATTATATACAGCTTAAGCAACAAACAAGGCCTATCACATGTCAGCAGTCTTTGCAATGAAATACACTGAGCACATAAACAATGGTATAATGCAGAGGCCATAGCAGATCACATTTTTTCCATTATTTTTCTTCTATATTTCTAGTAAACAGGTCTTTTTTTCATATTCACAACAATACAGATTGATATATAAAAGGACTGCCAGCTTATCGAACAATGGGTACCTTGAAATGACTTTACTTATATTAGCAGTTCATACTTAAAAAGAAAAAATGCCTTAAAATGTAAATGTTATTAAAAAAGAAATGGTCTTGTGAGATTTGTCTTGGGATATATTCTAAGCTGCTGGCAGAGACTGATATCCAGTATAAATTGCAACATCAAGTATGTCTTGGTCCACAAGAATTACACAGATAAATGAATGTATTATGAAAATCAAGGCTTGGGTGTTACACAGAGACAGATTTGTTCCTGCCTTAAAATGTTTTAATTTATTGTTATTCATTTATTTATTTATTCATTTGTTTTAACAAAAGTACAGACAGCTTTTGTGACACATCCTATAGGTTCACCCAACAGTCGCCTATACTTCTCTAGAATCAAATCTTTTCGGTGTTTTAAAATGGAATCAACCCAAGTTTTGCTTCACTTCCACACCAGCAACAAGGTTAAAGTTGTAAGGCAATAGTTTTTCCTAAAAAAAAAAATAAACATCTCATTGAGATGAAGCTACATGGATGATTTTTGTTCATAATCTATATGATGTCGATACAAAGGATATGACATTATGTCACACCCAAACAGGGTTAGAAGCAAATCAATTGTATGAGAATATTGTGGTTTCCAAACATTTACATGGTTGTAGCTGTGATATCTGAATGAGGACAGACAGAAACTGTCAAAAGTATCAGGTCTAGATGTGTTAGTGTGATTTCAGCAGGTTGTTCCGTGTGTGTGTGTGTGTGTGTGTGTGTGTGTGTGCGTGCGTGTGTGTGTGTGTGTGTGTGTGTGTGCTTCCATAGACTGCGGCGCCAGCAGCAGAATCCTGGTCTCTTTGGGAAGATGCGATCAGCTCGCTTTGGCCCTGAGAATCCAGATGGTCCAACCAGTGACATGGATGATGAAGAGGAGGAGCTGCAACTACAGATCCCATGATAAACACACATACAATCACATACTCCATGGCTGAATATGCCTTCTTATGGATAAAAACGGTCACTTGGAGGTGAATGTTGCTGCTGCCGCGGGGAATCTTGTTCCTTCAGGACCATCACAGTTTTAAAGAAGCATAACTGGCTTTGAGAAGATACTTGACCCAGAGACACATTAGTACATCCACTGCATCAAGCACTGCTATGACCTTCTTGAAAGGCAGATTTAGGCCATGATTTCCAAATTGTTAATTTTCAATGCACAAAAAAAGCATGCTGTCTTTGCAGCAGAAAGCCTGTTATACAGTATAAGGAGCTTTCAAATTGGATTTTGAGAAACCAGAATGCACTGAGCCCATTGCCCTCTGAGACGTGTCCTGAACTCCGACTGTTGCCTTTGCCGTATTTGGAATACTGGATGTATTGATTTTTGAGCAATGATGTAGGGTACAGAAATGTGTATTTAAAAAAAATCCTGCAAATGAGCACATTGCTGTCAGTTCAGGCAATTTTTTTCATACAGATATGTCATGATCCAAACTCAAAGAAAAAAAAAAAAGTCATACAACTATTTTAAATATTTCTGTCATCTGAAAAAAATAGGTTACTGACTTGACATTGAATAATGAGAATGGCATCAAACGTTATTCTGTTTTGTCTATCCTGCTGGAGGCATTGGGTCATCGTCTTAATTATCAGGCTGTAATGATTATTAATCCTTTTGCCCCAGAAAGCAACACATTGATGTGCTGTTCTTATCTTTGCAATTTAGGTAGCGACAGTGTAAGAAATTATTCACAGAACCTCCAGTTGACTCAAAATGTTTTTCCACCAGGGAAATGGAGCTGAATGCGTCTCACATTAAGGTTTTGGGTAAATATGTAATTATCAGTCTCTGGATGAGATGGCAATTGAAATAGTTTATTTGATGAAATGATAATGGAAATAGTGACGGTTAAAACATTCATCTAACATCCAATATTCCCTCTCAGCCCATACACAGGCACACACACACATACACACGCAAACACACACACACACACATCAGCCAAGCTTCGGAGAGTGACAGACATCTGTCAGACCGGTCAATAAGATCTCCAGACGGTTTGATGCCTCGCTGACCTCTGCGCTCCTCTGAGAAAGCCCTCGTCTGCTGCATTTGAAGTACAACTTTTCTCTCAAACTTTGAACATTCCTTTACAGAAATCCCTTAAGTTTACAAATGCTGGGAGCACTCTACACAACTTATTTCAGTGGGGCTGTGCCGATCCTAATATATCTCTATAATCGTGACTGAACACGCCATGGATTCATGGAAAGACATTGCAGATGGAACAACTTTCAAAGTGTGTTTTTAGGTTAAGGTTCCACTTTGAAATCCTTTTTTTAGAAAACAACATTTGATGTAATTTTCTCTCTCTGTTCAACTTAATCAATGCATAGCTAAGATGAAAAGTCATACAGAGACAGGGTTCAATCAGTCTTTCTATCAAGCAGTCCTGGATTAAATATGATTGCAGAAGAACATGAGCTGACATTTTTTTAAAGTTATATTAAAATAGTAAATTGTAATGTTAGTCAGACATCTGTGACCAGGGGGAAACAAAGAAATCAAGGCAATCTGAAGAGTAATATAAAACAGTGGGTTCATATAGAGGGGAAAAATCATTTCAAAGAGAGCAAAGAGCTATTACCAAAACCTGAGGGTGGTCCAAGCTGATGAAGAAATTACTGGTTAAATTGAAAAATTTAATCAAAAGAAGTTGGAAATAAGTAGTAGTAGAAATAATTCATCACTATTTCAATTAATTATCGGTCTCCAGCTGAGGTTTGAATGTTTTATCTGTGTTTCATGGTTATGTAACATTTCCATACTACAGTTGTAGTGTAATGCTGTTAATGCCATGCCTTATTCTCAGGTAAAGGAAAGGAAAAAAATCAATTGTCTATCTGTATATTGTGGAAACTTGACCCCTTTTACTGACAGTGTTAGAAATCTTGTTCATGTAAGATATTGGACACATTCTTAATGTTTACATTTACAAATCATTTTCAAATGCCTAAAATGTTTTAACTTAAATCTGAGTATCTTGTCCTCTAACAGATGTATTGCTGCAGCAGGTCTGAAGTCAGTGTGGACCTGCTGAGACCTTGCAAGAGATTTGATCATGTCCTGGTCCATTTTGATAAGCGTCACCATCTGGGTGGATACTCTGCAGTGTTTTCGTTCATAAATTAGGACATTTGCTTGTAACAGTGGGTAGACTAGAGCCAAGAGCTGCCATTTCAGTTTCCCACTCCTAAATGGTTTGTACTGTGACCAGTGAACATCCGATCTTTGTTTTTTTACTTTGTCATCGTGTCAACTACTCTCTTATATGGATTAACAATGTAAGGTTCCATATAGGGTTGGAACTAAGGATTTTCCTAACTATATTAAATATTGAATTTTATATCTTAAATATGCACAAACCAACTGATTATCAAATTAGTTGAAGAAAGCTGACAAGAAAATTTATTGATTCTTGCAGCCTTGTTGATGTAGTGTGTTCCCAGCATGCTGCTTTTACCATACAGTACATTTATGAATGTTATACTTGCGTGTTAATGAAGAAGAAGCACATGAGAGACAATTGGCATCAAGTTCTTTCTATTCACAGATATGACTGTCAAACATTTCAGTGAAATCACAGCATCTATGATTTTTCTCAAACTAACCTGGCCTGAAGTTTGCTAATCTTTATATGACCACGGAGTTTCACAGAGGAAGCCCGCAACAAGCCCACAACGTCCAATCTTGAATTGTATAAAAACAGGAGCTATTTACATGAATGCAGCAACTTTTCAGATTATTTTGGGTTTTGTCATTTAGTTCTTCAGCTGCAGTCATTCAAAAGGTAACATTTCATAAAGCCCACACACATGCACACAGGTGTTACTGGTAAGTCCTACCTGAGATCTGGCCTCTAGAGCTGCACCATCCTCATTTTTAATAGGATGACCCTGCAAACTGATAAGTTAGGTGACATGAGAAGTTACAGATTTGAAATTGTGTCAGGCTTGTGGTGTCTGTTTGCAGAGGCAAACTGGTAAAAGTGATGTTTCTATTTTTTGCAATCAATCGTAAGATAAAAAAAGGAGAAAAATTCCTGATATCCAGCATCTAAAGCTTCCCTGAGAGTGAGTGCTGCTTCTTTCCTGTCCATCATCAGTATAGAAAGAAATATTTCAGGTTTCCTGGAAAAAAAAAGCATATTAGAAGTAGTAGTCTCGAATGCAGCCATGAGATATGGCAGGAAAAAAATCACTGAAGCCCAGGCTAATGACTTTTCCTAATTGCTCCTTTAACATGATCCATGTTCTTAACCGCTGAGGGCGGAGCTTTGAAACCGTGCCATCTTATTTTCCCGTTTAGAACTTCCCTCCATGTGTGAGAGAAGTGGATACACATGGGTGTGAACTGTTTATCCTCTAACCATCGTCACTCTGCCTGGATGCAGGAAGGGGACCAAGATATTTTTACTGATCAGGATTTTGAACTATTTATGTCATCATTGTTCACGCTTTGTTTTTATAAATGATCTGTACCACAGTGGTTTTATATCAGCTCTATAAATGTGAACTGTACATTAAAAATGTGGAATTGTGCCTTATTTCTCCATATGTAATTTTTAGTTACGCTGACACCACATGTTAATCTTCTATATTTTGTTATAAAACTGGAAAAAACTTGACCAATTCTTCAGCCATAGTAAACCAAAGACACGGATACGTTGGTCTAACAGTCTCAGCATCTTAAGGGAAAAGGCATGAGTTGTCGAAAAATTGTCTTATTGCCTCTGCATAATCACTATTGCTCTTTGACAAGGCCATGCTTTTTTCATCGTCTGTACCCCATGTTAAGATGAAATATACAATCATCCATTTCTCAATATAATTTAGAAGTGCAGGTGTGATTAAAAATCCGAACCAGCTCTGACTTTTCTGCCAGGTTGCACACGGAAACTTTGTCATGACCTTTACTACATCAGCTTGACTGCAATTAATCAGGTAAATCTCTCCACCAATTGCGATAACTTGTGCACCAACAAACTTGAGAAAGCTATTAATTGGACATTCCTGTCCATTTCCAAGTCAGGGAGTATTTCTGTGTTGGGTCAAACTGACCGGGTCCCGCATCTCCTCGATGCCTTTTAAGTTTCATCGTTCCAACCTTACTCTTTCCCCCCCAGGACCCAAAGACTGATTTTGCCTGGGAGATTATGAGAATGACTCCCTCTGCCCCCAGGGAAAGAAATCCCACAAATCAACTGGGGTCCTTCCATTAATCCCGTATCTGAGGTATTCAGGTAAGCGAAGTCATTAGATTTTCAGTAGCTCAGTACTCTCGCTCATCCAGCGGGTGCTGTGAGCCAGGGTCTGGGACAGAAGATCACACAGCTCTCAAATCATCAGCTCTATCAGAAAATAATAGCACAGGCCTTTAAAGACCAGCAACTTTAAAATGCTCAAAAATAACTGAATCACAGTGTCTGTAGTTACCAGACAGCTCCTTGTTAAAGTGTATTGTAATTACAGGACTGCAGACGTACTGCGTTGTTCATATTTTTCTGAACCTCCCTGTATTTGGGAGTGACTCATTTGTGGTCACAGTGTCTTCTCAGTATGCTGTAGCTTGGACTTGCAAGGCTTGTGTGAATTAACCTTAAGGAGAATGTTTTAGGACAAGGGTTGTCAACCCGCTGTTCCAGAGTCGCATGCAGCTCTTTGATCCCCCTGATGTGGCTCTGTGGCTTTTGAAGATAATTAACGAGTATTTAATTAAAATGTATTTTATTTCAGTTTGTTTATTTTTGAAATGTAATTATAAATGACGATTATGGAGATCTTGTAACATCTAAATCAAATGTGTTAAATTTATTTTGTCGCTCTTTCTGTACGTGCCAGTAAAAGGATGACAGCACACGAAGAGAGGATGGCATTTTTGGTTTGCTGCCGGTGGATAATTTAAGTTTGGCTATTTTTTTCATTTGTACAATAAAGACTCAAATAGAGAGTATTTTGCTTGAAAGTAGCCTACAACCAAACATCTTTTTTTGGAGTTTAACATTTATTGTTGCATGCAGAAATGTAATTTTGTTTTTTCTGCAGTTGTTCATTGATATCTAAGAAAATGCAACACATATTTTGTTTATACATGGCATGAAGGCAAAAAAATGGTTATATGCCATGTTAATTCATTTTAAATTTCAAAAGGCTTGTGTGGCTCCCAATGTTTTCTTTACTGTCTGGACATGTTTCTAAGAGACTGTTTGAGTGGTAAAAGTTGTGGACCCCTGTTCTTGGAGGTCAAAGTTAATCAAATATTAATCAAAATAATCCAAATTTCAACTTTTTCATCAGAGGGAGAAGTTGATGGATTCCAGTTAAAGATGGCAACATTCCATGCGACAGATTTTGGCCTCCAAGTTCTAGGGGCTCTTAAGATCTTCATAATAAGCCAAAATGTTTTTTATTTAATTTTTTTTATGATGCAGCCAACATAAAGAAAGCATACCCCCACCTCAAGATTTTCCTCTACTAGTTCCCTGTCCTCACATACAGATCACATTGTCATCTGGAAACATCATGGTCCATGAAGATTCCTGTCTTATCTCATCTGACAGCCTGTCCATCACCACTGCAAACAAGGGGCTCAGAGCTGATCCCTGATGGAGTCCCACCTGCACCTTTAACTTCTCTGTTACACCAACAGCACACCACTGTCTCACAGCTAGCATACATGTCCTGCGCCAGTCTAATATACTTCTCTGCCACTCATGACTTCCTCATACTGTACTTTTTCTAGGTCTACAATTAGAGCAATGCAGCTCCTTATGACATTCTCTGTACTTCTTTATTACCATTCTTAAAGCAAATGTTGCATCTGGAGTACTCTTTCCTGACATGAAGCCATACAGCTGCTCACAAATGCTGACCTCCGCTCTCAGTCTAGTTTCCACTGCTGTTTCCCATAACTTCATTGTATGGCTCATCAACTTTATCCCTCTATAGTTGCCGCAATTCTGCACATTCCCCTTATTCTTAAAGTGGGCACCATGACACTTCTTCTCCATTCCTCTGACATCTTCTCACTCTTTATGATCCTGTTGAATAATCTAGCCAGAAACTCTACTGCTGCCTCTTCTAGAGACTTCCATACCTCCACAGGTATATCATCAGGACCAACTGGCTTTCCACTCTTCATCCTCTTCAATACTTTCCTCACTTCACTTTTACTAATCTCTGCTACTTTGTGGTCTACAGTAGTCGCCTATTCTACCCTTTTCTACACCTTCCTCATTCGTCAGCTCTTCAAAATACTCTTTCCATCTTCCCAATACTCTTTTAGCATATGTCAATACATTTCCATCTCTATCCTTAATCACCCAGACCTGCTGTATATTCTTTCCATCTTCATCTCTCTGTTTCGCCAACCTGTATAGATCATTCTCTCCCTCCTTACAGTCCAACCAAGCATACGCCATTGCACGGCCTTTGTTTTGCCTTTGCTACCTCTATCTTTACCTTACGCTGTATCTCTCTGTACACCTGTCTGTTCTCTTCAGTCCCTTCAGTGTCCCACTTCTTCTTTGCTATCCGCTTTCTCTGTACTCCTGCACTTCCTCATTGCACCACCAAGTCTCCTTATCTACTTTCCTTCAAGACTACATACTAAGTACTCTCCTACCTGTCTCCCTGATCCTGATGAGCTGAAGTTGTCCAGTCATCTGGAAGTTCTCCCTTGACCACCCAGAGCCTTTCTCAACTCATCCCTGAAAACCATACAACACTCCTCCATTTTCAGCTTCCACCACTTTGTCCTTTGCTCTGCCTTTGTGCTTTGGATCTTCCTTGTCACCAGAATCACCCTACAAACCACCATCCTATGGTGTCTGGCTACACTCTCACCTACCACTAATTTGCAGTCACTGATCTCTTTCACTTTACCTTGTCTATGCAAGGTGTAGTCTACCTGTGTGCTCCTAGTTCTGCTCTTATAAAGTAACCTATGTTCCTGTCCTTTCTGGAAAAAAGTATTCATGACAGTCATTTCCATCCTTTTCTACCACCGTCTGTCCCTCTGCGTTCCTGCTCTGGATACCAAACCTGCCCATCACTTCTTCACCTCTATTGCCTGCACCAACATGTCCATTGGACTCTCATCTCTGGGGATTCTGCATCACTTCATCTAACTCATTTCTGAACTTCTCTAACTCACACTCTAAGCTGTAATTTGCATGCAATCAGTTAATGATGAAAGCACTGTCACGTCCTTGTTGTTAAACCATTAAAGAAATCTCATACGACAAGAATTCAAGCCATATTTTATTCAATGAATGAAATATCTGGTTATTTTTTTGGAGCATGATCATATACACTACTAAACCTTTTCTACTTTGGAGGAGCAAAGTATTCAAATTGCAAAAACCGTGATGTGTTCATGGATTTAGGATTTAGTGCCTTAGTCGGATGTGTTTGATGTAATTCATCATACTTGTCGGGGCTGAGTAATTGGTTGGAAAGTATGTATATTTAAGTAAGTATATGTTGAAAGTAATTATATGTTGCTGTATGTTTTACTTGGCTCCGAAGTAGGTTAGGTCCACATCATCAGTTTCCATAGTGACATGTCTTACTGAAACAAGAATCACCTTCATTTGGAAAATCCCTAGGTGATGTTGAAAGTAACCGGCTAATCCTTCACCATGATATACAGTCCTGATGGTTCTACTGTCATTCTGGGTGGATCATCCATTGATGGCTTTTTGAACCACTCATGGGACCAAAATGCTTCAAACAACAAATAGACCTTTGAAATATTTCTTATATATGCTACACAAACTATTTCAAAATGAACACAAAACAGGTGTTAAAACTTACCTGAAAATCTCCTCCTCATTTTGATGTTTTGTACCTTTCTGACAGAAATATGCACCTCTTTACTTGCTACACACTTCATGCTTTGCAGCTACCTGCTAGCTGTGTCTCTAAAAACCATCTCTGGCAGAAACACATGAGAACGACATTGATGAGAAGCAATGAGCCAGAGCAATGAACAAAGAAGAACTGTATCTCTCCGCTGTTATTTCAGACAATGGACCTCTTGCAGGAGTAATGTGTAATTACACATTTTGTCTTTGCCTTTGTGGACAAACAATTTTAAAAACATTTGTGGCATTCATCAATCATTGTTCAGCAAAGCAAAAACAAGTTCTAAAATGGCCTCTTGAAATAATTGACATAAATTGTTCAGCTGACATTGGTAACGAGGGTTTTGATGTTAAGGCTGGACATCCCGGCACCACATCAAAATCTGTTCCTCTTTCTCAGTGGAAAATAATTCCATCCATTCACTCTAATCATATCTGAAGCACAGAATCACATCTTAAATGCGGCTGCCAGTGGTAATTAAATCATTTTTGAGAAAAGTTTTACTCCGTCCACTGCTGTTCCCATGAAAGGGCTGGAGGCATAAAAATGTCTCCATGTTGCACGTTTGCTCTGCTTTTAGTATCAGTCAACTCACAGTGTTGTCTCTTTGTTCTTCTTTCTCCTCCCCGTCAGCCTTTAGGACCGAGACCACAACATCCACTCCCCTCTGCCCCCTTAATCTCCACCGTAAGTGTGTCACAGAGAGCAGGGAGGATCTTGTTTTGATTGAGAAGAATGGGAGTTGTTGCCGCAGGTGTGAGATTAGCAGCCATAAATATGACCAGCTTAAGTTTTACCGTATTCTTTACACATGCACATCCACTTTCTGTGAGCATAACGATCCGTATCTTGAATTTATCAAGGTAACACGACTTTCACTTGTTCTGCTCATGTTTTTGCAGGAAACTTTACACCACTTTATATTTCTTTAAAGGAAAATGAATCTATTGATGGGATTTTTGCTATGTGCACATACACTAGGAAGGAACTGTAAATATGTTCACGTAGCAAACAAATTGTCTTTACATTTTGAAAATGTGTGTAACTTCATATGACTCTTAACACCAACCAGAAGAAACACAATTTCAGCTATTTCGAACACTGGAATGAAACTAAAAGTCAAAGTAGATTAGAATATTACAGTATCTTTCCCTGAAAGGAGATTATGAAGCAGCAGAGTATCTCTACTGTCACAGACAGAAAGCAGAGTCACACAGTCCAGACTTTGTGTCCACAATCTGAAACCAGACAAACCCAGAGTGAGTGACAGAGAACAAGTGGCCGGTATTTTGCAGGTGAGGCCGATCTTCTTCTATGGTGCAGAACATTCCATGGAAACATATAGCATCAGTTTGTGTTATTTAGTATCGTTAACTTCCTTTTCCAAAACCTAAACAAATAGAAATAGTTTTCTTTAGTAAGTGACACAAAGTAATAGGTAGTGTTAATCACCCGGGTAGGCTCCTGCAAGTGCTGCAGGTTAACATAAACCTCATAGATTCACAATTGTTCCTGTGTGCGTGTGCGTGTGTGTTGTGTGCGTATATGTGTGTGTGTGCGTGTGTGTGTGTGTGTGTGTGTGCGCGTGTGTGTGTGCGCGCATAAGTAATTAGTTGTATTCATGACTATGGTCAGGGAGACAAAACTGTTTTCGAAGCAGGGGTCAGAGTGTGTGTGTGTGTGTGTGTGTGTGTGTGTGTGTGTGTGTGTGTGTGTGTGTGTGTGTGTGTTTATACATATGCACGTCCACATCTCTGGTTCATTATGTTAATTTTGTCTGTGTCCTTCTCATTAGGCCAGTAATGGCTGACAGCAGGAAGGCAGAGCACTACATTGATCCCTTTATAAATATTCCACAGCTACCGCTGTTTCTGTGTGTGTGTGTGTGTGTGTGTGTGTGTGTGTGTGTGTGTGTGTGTGTGTGTGTGTGTGTGTGTGTGTGTGTGTGTGTGTGTGTGTGTGTACACGTCAACATGTACATCAAAAAGAAAAAAGCAATGTGAATATGATTGATAGTGTTGAAAAAAAAAAGATTTGATTTGCTAAAGAGGCAACCTCTTTAATTCTAATAGGAAAGAAAATAGGAAAGACAATAAAACAAATGAAAAGGGCAAATAGAGAATAGTAATAATTTTTTGCACTTGTGTATGAAGTCCATAAAATTTTGGAAAATTACTTTTAAAAAATGCAAGAAATATTTGTAATCTTGATATTTTACTGAAGCATCTCATATTGAACCACAGAGGTAGTAGAGAGTAAAAAAGGAGCTGGAGGTGTGTTAAAATTGAATTTCTAGTCCCCATTCAGACAGAAGGACAGCTCTGGATGATAGACAGAGTAACAGCAAATTCTTGGTATAAATTTGCACCTCAGGCGGCTTTAACTTCAGACACGATGAATTTCACATTTCCAAGTCCCCTTCATCTCTAAGTTGTTGGAACACATTACAAATCTGATTATTTCAATATTCTCTCAGTATTTAAGGCTGTTCAATTTTGTCCCTTTTATCTTCTGGACTGGAAACACAGTTTTATTTATCCGCAAAATCTGGTACCTGTGATGAGTTCCTGCTCCAGGTTCTTAATTCAACGTATACAATGATGAAGTGCAATGTGTCTCTTTTGCATCTTGCAGCAATGGAGACAATCCAACTAAAATTTTGCCTCTCGACACTTTTTCACCCAGATCTCACCTGTGTTGTGTAAACACCCAGAGGTGAGTCACTTTAGTGAAACACTTTAAAGAAATTAACTTGGTGACATTCAACTGCTGCCTCCAAATCACCAGAACCGATTGTGTTTTCTGGTTTAAGTTTTTGGTGGGAACCTTCATTTGACATTGTTGGGGTCTGGGGCAAGGGCTTTGGGTGCAGACCCTGTTACCAGTGAGCCTGATCGAACAGGTGAATTATTCCAGCTGGGGCTCCTGGCCCATGTGACATTCCCCAGGAGACAACCCTGCCCCAGCACAGCTCCCCATTCACCTTCCTTGTCAATAAACCCCTTAAGATACCCCTCCTCCGGAGTGTCCTTGGTTTTGGGTCAGGCATACCTTCCTTAATCATGACAAATGTGTCATTTAGAGCATTCATCCCTTTGTCATCTCTAAGCCTTTTGAGGGGCAGTATTGGTGGTAATGGACGTATTAGTGAAAATGGGTCGTGAGAGACTCCTGAGCCCATGACTTTAACAGCTACATGTCTTAATTGGAGGTGGTTTTAGGAAATGAAGTCTTTTGTCTATTGACACCAGTTGGATGTCAATTTTCAACTGTGAAAGTACTGTCAAAAATACCTCTTCTACATGTTAGTGACTTCATTTTTTTTTTTTTTTAATTTGAAGCCTTTTGGGTTTATTGCAAATAATTGTGTGCAAGGCATCCACACTGTATCCCCAGAAAATGATTTTCCCTCATACAATATTGACAATATAAACCCCCCAAACAAGCCCATTCAGCAACACAAATCTATTTTCAAACAGCCATCAATGACCTATCTAACATTTTCAATGGACGTACGGGCATAACTGTGTGAAAGTGTATTTAAGGACAGTGCCCACAATAAAACCTGGAAATCCGAGGCTCATCAAGGTGGTAACAGAACAGAGGTCTGCTGGGGTGGAGTTCGGTGGGGTGGACTGGGGAGGCTCGACCATTTTTATTTTGCTTGTCCCTGTAGGAATACAAAGCTTCCAAATTTCAGAGCTTCCAAGGCACGTTGGATGAAACTGAAATTAATTGGCACCGATTATTAATCAAAGAGCATCACTGTGGGATCTGCTATTGTGAAAATTGCAAATATTTTTCATACCCAACTTGGTTTAGTTTTTTTGGAATAAGAAATCTCAAATTGCCACCATGTCTTTGTGAAATATAAAGCATTGATATATCCTTATGTGATACTCATTATTGCAAAGTTACTGTGCTCTTTCTACCTCTCACTCACTGGTGGAGATATTGGAAAGAAAATGATCTAAGTTGGGACTTGGGCTGATGCTAGACTGCAGGCACAACTAAATCAAATCATTTAGACCAGACCTTTTAAGGAAATGCTTCCTTTTCGGAAGAACGAACCACTCACTGTCAGCCGTCAGTTGAATTTTTTTCCCTTTGACAATGACAGCCTGGACCGGGGACAGTGGTGGAGTGTTGTCTTAGTTATAAAGTTCGAAGCAACCATTGATTTTGCTTTTTAAAAGTTGAGTTAAAATTATGTTGTGGCCATAGGAAACCTCAACAAACATACTAAGCTACTTATAGCGTGTCTTTCAAAGCACTCTGACACTGGATAAAACTGTTACCACTAGTTTCTTGTGACTTCATTGTGAATGAGTTTGTGTAGTCTTTTTAGTATTTTCTCCCATGATTCCCAGCACCACGCTGGCTAAGCCATTAGCTGTTAAATTGATAAGTGTGAGCTGCTATCGCTCGACAAGGAACATATTCAGAAAAAGTTACTGAAACCCACCGTTGATAAAGTATATTATTATTTTTGTCACTTCATTTCTTTGTCGGTGTCAAATGCTGCCCTGTGATTACACTTTTAAAGTGAATATTTATCAGTTCAAAAAGTCTTTCTCCAGTGGATTTATGGGTAGTTTAATTTCAATTGAGATTGAAAATCAAAAATAAATCTTATAATAATAAAAGTGTCAAAGTTGTAATTTCATATGCACAGTTACAAAACGTCTTTACCGGTAGAATGAAATTCTTGCTCTCAGTAGGGCAGATAGTTTTACAAGGTGTTAGAAACATAGAAGAGACATATGTAACCCAGGTGAAAATATCCATAAGTTAATAAATATTGAATAAATAAGAATAAATATTTAGTAGAATTTTATCATTTCTTTGGGTGTGTGTGTGTCATATTTGTGATATAAAAATGTCCAAATTAGATAAATAGGATAAAAAATATTTCATACTGTTGGTGAATTATATGGTCATTAAGTTTAATAGTACTGCTGATTTAGGATGTTTTAGAAGATTTTCCTGCTAAGTTAATGGTGAATATGAATGGTTGATGGTGAGCCACCAACAATAAGAGCCTGGACTTAATCGGATATGACAACGGTAGGAGAACATCCCTACTCTTCTGTTCTCTTTGTTTTTGGGGAACATAGATTTTGAACTGCAAAGCCGATAGCACAGTTTTTCCAACTGTCTACCGAGAGTGGATCTCAACAAGGTCGTAAGAAGAGATAGATTTGCTTTCACTTGCTGACTTGCATTCACTTGCTTAAGGGCTGATTGAGTAGCAAGATTTTGATAACTGTAGAACTGTATATTCACTTTATGTTTCATTTTATGACTCATATCTTGAATATGTTGACCTGTGAATCTGAAGTGTTATTGCAATAGAAGGTGTCTATTTCGTATTAATTGAGATGCTTAATGTAACTCGATAGTTACTATTGTCGAGATAACCTGCTAAGATAATACCAATACTGGATTTCTTTACACTAAAATAGGCCTATGTTGATTCAAAAGAAAGATAACTTGTTAAAACAAAATAACTAAATGCTTAAACATTTAAAAGAAGTAACTGAATTAGAACCTATGATGTACAAAGAATGAAAAAGAATTTAAACAGAGCTCAATTTAGATACAGAAGCTAAACGAGTTTAAATCTATGGAATAATAAGAAATTCACATGTTTCTTTACTTAAAGGGAAACAAGGGTTGAAACTGAAATTCAAATTTATATGTCTATGCAAATGGTTTTGTGTACTTCATGTTGTGTCTGTGTAAGTGTCTATATGGTACCAATTTGTAATTACTACAATTTCTAACTACTTTAACATATAAACAAAAAACAAACTGGCATTTAAACTTATTATTAGTCTGTGGTGTCTCTTTATCTTTTAACTATTTTAACTCTTCTTCCTCTGAATCGAGTCGTGGTCTAAACCCTATTATATTTGCAGTAAGTGCTACACGTAGGTAGTTTAGGAAGGACAATATAACACGTATCTTTCTTCACATTTGCCTTTTTATTTCACCAAAATTTAGTAGCGATAAAGAGGGTGGAGGATGTTAAGTACTTACGGTGAACAGTCAGAACAACAGAGTGTGGAAAAGAGGTGAAGAAACGAGTTCAAGTGGGTTGAAACGGCCGGAGAAACGTTTCAGGGATAATGTGTAATGAAAGAGTATCAGCCAGATGAAAGGAAAGGTTCACAGAACAGTCGTGACACAAAAACGAAAGTGGCATTGAGAAAAGGACAGGAAGTAGAGCCGGAGGTAGCAGAGGTGAGGATGTTGGTATTCGCTTCGGGAGTGACGAGGATCTGAAATTAGACCATCAGAGGTACAGCACATGTTAGATGTTTTGGAGGAAAAATCCAAAAGTCCATTGAGATAGCTTGGACATGTACAGAAGGAGGATGGTGAATATGTTGGTAGAAGGATGCTGAGGTTGGAACCGCCAGGCAGGGGGCCTGGAGTGAGTATGAAGAGATTTATGGATGGAGTGAAAGAGGAAATGAAGGTGTTGTTAGTTGGTGTGAGAGAGGAGGATACAGAGACTACAGTTAGGGGGAGGATGTTGATTTGCCATGGCAACCCTTGAGGGGGACAGACAATAGGAATAGAAGAAGAATAATCCATTCATCTTCTGCCGCTTATCCTGCACTCAAGGTCACAGGGGATGCTGGAGCCTATCCTGACTGTCATCGTGCGAGAGGCCGAGTACACCATGGACTGGTCGCCAGACAATCGCAGTGCCATATATACAGGTATACACAAACAACCATTCACTTATTCGGGGCAATTTTCCCAATTAACCAGCATGGTTTTTGACTATGGGAGGAAACTGGAAAACCCAGAGGAAACCCATGCAGACACAGGGAAAACACAAAAACTCCACACAGAAAGGTCCTCTTGTCAAAATTTAACCCGGGTCGTTTTTGCCGTGAGAGGCTGAAGCACTAACCACTGCGCCGCCATGCCACTCAGAAGAAGGATTGTTATTTCTCTTTTTACAACTCTTTTGATTTGATCAAATAAAATGGAACTGATCTGTTTTTATCCCTCTGTTTTATACAGCCACTCCTGGGAAAGCAGAACAACATAAAAGTTTGAGCAAAAAATGCACCACATCCACCTAAAGTTGAGAAGCCCAGATATCACCTCTTCATACATCACAACCAACATGACCATTAATCACTTTATGAACACATTAGGGTGACTAATGACTAAGGAAAACACCATGATTTTTCTGAGGCTTTTATGTCTTTACCCCGGGCGAGAATTGTCTGCTAGGATTTCCAAATTTAGAGAAAGAATGAAGACTGGATTGCTTCCAATAAAGTAACTGTCTGCTTCAGTCATCGGAGCGCTAACAGGCTGACAGATACGACAACAACAACAAATACAATCGCTTTTGCAACAGCATGTCTCTGTCGTTGTAGCAGGATTCTTTGATGTACAATTCTACCACACACACACGCATGTGCGCACACACACACACACATGCACTAACAAAATCGCTGACATCATATATTTCAGTCTCAACCATGCCAGTCAGCAGGGTCTAAGCACAACACATGACAAGTGCTAAATTTGCCACTAAATAATATTCCCAGAACTCAGCCAGGCCCAGATCACTTTTCCATTTCCAAAGTTGAATCTGCTTAGATTATCGTGACCCACTTTGAACCCCGTGTTGGTGGTAATGTCAGTGAAATCCTAATGATTTGAACCACATGAGTAAAACTTTCAGTTAGATGCCAGATCATCAAAACTACAGGTCAGACTTGGATTTAACTATATGGTTTATACATGTGATGTCAAACGGATCTTCTATATTATCCATAAAACCCAAAGATCAACAATAACATCCCTGAGTGATCAGTCCTCACAGGACTGCTATCTGTCCCGCAGATCAAAAATGACTGATTTAGTTGTTCATTTTGGGGACACTAACAAATTAATGCTTCAGGTAATTGCAAGTTAAATAGAAACATTTTCTGCATGTGACTACAAAAAGGTTTCACCTAGTAGAGCGGGCACGTCTGCACAACTAGTTGGTGGGAGTTTTGCGGGGAACCTTCTTGAAGAAATGCATAAATCCTCTAAACACGCATGTCTGTGTTTATGTCTCCTCCTCACCTTACAGAGAGGGTGATTATCATATCCTCTTCAAATGTATCATTTTACCTTCTCAGTCAGGGCCATTAAATTAAGGCTAAGTAAATCACAATACACGTGCTAACTTTGAATATTGCCATTTTCTGTTCTTAGTGTCTTTGAAACCAGTATAGCAATGGCATGTTAATCAGGGTAGATTTAGTCAGTTGACAAGGCTTGTTATTTTGCTCATTTCAAAGACGCTAGCTTTATCTTGTGTCTGTGTTTGTAGTACAAAAACAGTAATTAAATGTACTGCATTGATTGTTAATCCATGATTCATAAGGATCCACATCAGGAAAATACTGGACGCTGGGATTATAGAAAAACTTTTACTTTGGATACATTTGAAAAGTTTAGTGTTAATAACAGTACAGTATTATACAGTACACTTATTAAGCGGGACATTTTACTGTCAGCTTGAACTAACCACGAAATTATTAAAAAAAACATTAATCTTGATATCTCTAGTACTGTACATTTGCATGCAGTCACTGGCATCAGAAAGTAAGGCAACTCGCAAAAATGATGGGCTTTTCAAAGAAAAGCAAGGTTTTGGGAGGGAGAGGGATATGAGCAGCCCTCTAGAAAACACATTTGACAGCAGTGAAAATTTAAAAATACAAAACATTGTTTAGAATAAATTTCCCCTCCTGTGGGTGCTTCTCATTGTTAACTGAATACCGTACTTGCTGACCATGACATAAATCATATTTGTACATGATTTGGGCAATACATATTGAAAATAATCTAATCCTACAAAGTGAATCTCAACAATTCAAGTTATTTCTGCAAGACACTCAGTGTCCTGACTGCTCCTGGATTTCCAAGTGTCTTTCAAAGCTGGGAAGATAAAGGCGTTGAATAATTAGAAATGCATTGTGGCTGTTTTGTATTGGACTCATGCAAAGGTAATGTGTGGGACGCCCTTTTTTGAGAAAGACACACACAGAAAATGTGTTTTTGTGTCTGTGTGTGTGTGGTTGTCTCTTTTTCTTCTGCCCTGTCTTTCTTTTAGAACGGAGAAGACAGGCTGTCTGGTCTCACTAGTAATAATTACAGGCCCTGTCACCTGGCTGTGCTAACCAGCTATTACAACGCGCACGCACACACACATATGAACACACACACACACACACACACACACACACACACACACACACACAGAGTGAACAAAACCAGAACAAAACCAACAATTGTCTTTCACACAAACCCATACTTCTCAAGCTCTATTATCAGAGTAACTGCAGCTCTTGCATTGACAGGCAGCAAGACACATCCAACACGTTACCGTCTCTCACACACAGCCTAGGGTTCAATCACATTTTTATGTGTGTATGCACAAGGTAGGGTGCAAAACTCAGTTTACAAATTCACATTATCAACCGTAGCACCTATGAATTTATTTCTTTTAAATGTATAACAAAAGTGAATATTCTATGGATCTTATAATCTGAAATGTATAGTGCATATGTGAATGAAAAAAAAAATATATATATATATACTCTCACAGAGAGTATTTATTAGTGTAATAAATACATTTTGCCTCACTTAGTCCTTAAACAGTGTTCCTGGTGAAGGTATAGCTCTGTTTTTCAATTTTTTTAACTCTCTGAAATTTTAGCAGTTTAGATGTTAGATGACTAGAACTAATCTAACCCTCTTCTTTAAGCACCAAGAGGAAATGGCCATTGCATTCAGTTGAAGTCTCACCGGGATCTTTTAAGTGAGAGGCATAAGTGTGGAGGCAAAGGTTAAAGTGTGGTCATCTTGTCTGGGCAAAATAAAGAGAGAATTGAAAAATACATAGTGAAGTCCACAGATTGCAGGACCTCCACGGCACAAAGCTGCCATTAAGTTTCTCCTACTGCTTTCTGGACCTATACATCTGTTCACCTCCGGTGGGAGATATGATACAGCTCTTAATATTCTCTTCATTCTCCCCATCCACCATGAAGATACCCACCAAAATAAGATTTCTTGCTTAATTTTCTATGTTAAAAGTCAGTCATTAGTGTTAAAAGCAACTCTCATCAGGTGAAGTCATGAACCGTGAAAAAGCAATGAACTCTTTTCTGTTTCGTCAAAACTATCTAACTTACTTACTAAAATACCACCAACAGGTGAAGAAAAAGTTTCATTTGGCATTTAAATGAATTTATCAGACAGATCAGTTTGTCCCATAGTTTGATTGCATCAGTTGGCAGTAGCATATCCCTTCGACCTCCATTGGAAAACACATTACACATAAATCTAAAACCCTCCAGATTCTGCAACAGTGATCTGACAACTCCGCTATTGTGATGCCTGCTTTATTTGCACCGAGGGGCAACGCCAATGTAATTTCTCCAAAGAATAGGAATCTATTTACCATCACAGATTCTGCAATCGCATTGCAACAAGTAAACTTGATGCTTTTCATTATATGGACATGGTTTCTATTTTGCAAGTCAAACAAACAGCAGATGTTACTAACTTATAAGTTATCTAGTAAAACAGTGGTAGATATTCCTTTTCAACATCCTTTTTATAAACAAATCAAAATACAATCAGAAATATAAGGGAAGAAAAAGAAGGGATCCTTCTCTAGTGTCTCATCAGGTGGAGTGGGAAATGGAAAGTATCTATGTCATCAGTATGTCATCAGATATTCCACAAATGTTCCACCCTCATGACTAAAAAACAAAACAACGGCAGAAAAGACACCTATCCTGCTGCGATTTGATTCATTTATTTTTTCAACTAATAGCTATCGAAATTATGTTGTATGATTATCAATTGAAAATGTGTGCAATACTTTCCAGTCTTGGTTGCAGCAAAAAATGCTGTGAACATTTGAAGACTGGTCATTTATTCAGGATATGCTGAATGCCTTCATCCACACCCCAGGACTTCCATTAGATCTCAAACCAAGCCCGCACCTCTGTGAAGCAGTGTGTGATACAGGGTCTACCATCTCCTCATTAAAACAACAAGGATTTGCAAAAAGCTAATAGAAGTCTCTTTATGAATGATTTTTTTTTTTTTAACAATGAGGAAAAACGGCAGCAAGAAGTGTTGTTGCCAGTTACAAACCTGACATGGCATTTATAATATGATGGATATTTTACTCCAAAATAAGCTAAATACTGTTGAACAACGATATTTGCGTGTGTGATATCATTTTCAATAAAATACAGCCAATTCGACAGGTAACTTAACAGTAGAGTGGAGGAATGATTAATTGATGTCTTTTTGCACGCCAACACTAACATCTGTGTCACTGAAACTAAAGATGATCGCTCAAGGAGAATTGACATAATGTGAGGATTCTCAGGCAGCTACCGTTGGGAAGGATACACAAATCTGTCATCAGAATAATGCTAATGGTTTCAGTGATTAATGTTTACTATGTTTACTTACTCATGCCTGCCACATGTTCCTCATACCACTTTAAACTGCTGAAGACAAACTGTACCCACCCTCCCATCCTGAAATGTGTATGATATTCAATGAAAGCCCACGGCAGCATCAGCCCATAACCCAGACAGCTGCTGCCACAGCTGTGATCTCCGCTTTTAAAATTCCTATCAGCGTCATTAAACTTTACCAATTGGATTTAATGATTCCGTTACATATTGTAATTTATGACATTTTCACTTCCAAATTCATTGTAAAAAATACTGTAAATTGGGGTTTGGGGTTCAGGGTATCAGCACAGTCCAGGTGTTTCTAATCAGACTGCCAAACCAGTCCTTTACAGCATGTGTGTCATTGTGACACTCGAGTGCCCTGTAAACTACAAAAGGGTTATTAAATAAAAGTCCATTCAACATTTATTAGATGAAAGTAAAACGTAAAAATGAATGTTATCGTAAAATATTACTTGCCCACAGTGCTCAGTCTGACATGGCACCAGTTAACTGTTACAACATGTCTCATATTCCCAAAATAATAGTTTTTGGGGGGTTTCATGTTTGAGCTTAATTGCTCAATATCAGACTGATTTTTTATTTTTTTTTACAATATAAAAGTTTAGGGATAACCAATACAACACAGTAAGGCAGAGTCATTGAAGGCATGCTGATCCTTATTGAGGGTTCAGAGTCAGATCCAGATTGAAGGTCACATTAGGCGGTGAGACTCCTTTGGGAGATAGAGACTAGAGCTATTTTCAGGTGACAGCGTTGTGGAGGAGCTTGCTTGTGACTATTTTATAGCCATAAGCGACACTGTGGATATTCTGTCTGCTGGAAGGGGTGAAGGTGTCGGGGCCAATGGCATTGGTGGTGGTTAGAGAGGCAAAGTAGACTGGTTTGGAGGTCCCTGGTCCTTATTAGTAATTCAAAACAAATTTTCAGTTGGGTCAGGCATCTTGTTTTTTGCGTGACATGTCCTGGAACAGCACACCGCTGATGTACTGCATATTTCTACAAAAACAAAGTATTTGAAATTTAGCTCTTATGGTGGCTCCTGAAGACCTTGAGAAACTCTTTGATAAAGAGGAGACAAATCTTGCTGATTGCTTGTTCTTTGTTTCAGATGAAATATTAAGGATCCTATCCGGGCTTTGGAGCACCTTTGGAGTGTGTGTGTGGTGTGTGTGTGTGTGTGTGTGTGTGTGTGTGCATGTGTGGTGGGTTATGATGGGCCATCTGGTTTCTCTGTAACCACAATGATTTGTATTCTGAGTTAAACTTCAATATGTTTCCCGAAGGACACCAGCTCTATCTCTTGACACCGATTATATTTGTCTACATGGCCACTTTCTGGAGGTGAAGCTAGAGACAGGAAGATGTCCTGAATAGGAAGCTCAGGGTCACCTCTTTGGGTCTGTGGCCAATGCGGCTCTTATCACCTCCTCACATCCTGACCCTGACCCATCCTGAAAGCCAGTAACTTCAGGTCAAAGGTTACAGTTTTCTGTCTTAAAGGTTTCACTGCAGCTTCCAGGTTGAAAATCAGTCAGAGAGAATTTAAGCATACAGGCGTTTACTCACAATGGGGGTCAAACAGCATGAGCATTAGACGGATGGATCAGCTCAACATGGATCTGTTCAGTTTTGACAATGAGTCAAAAGCAAAACATGTGACTGTCTTGGGTGATAATAAAGTTCCGGTAATTTACAAAATAATAACTTTATAGAGGAGGGTGCACCTTGGTCAACCTCAAAATGCTAGAGGTAAAACACAGGTGTTGCCTTGCCTGGAAAGGTTTGTGTTTCCAGAGGAGAGCCAGGACTATATTAATGGCCGGCTCAGATGTCAATAGGTGTTTCTCGTTCTATATATTTTAAAATATATTTTAAAGCAATGCCTGTCAACAAGCTATTCATTCAAGAGGCTCTCCACAGTCAAAATGAAGCTCACATGGTCTTATGAGCACTTTCATACTTTACGGTTTTAATGTGCTTTACAATAGATTGCATTCATCCATTCACACATGCACATGCCTATGCAAGGCGCTGACAAGGCAACAATGTCGCTCCCAACTTATTCTGATGATTAATCAAGTAATCAGGTAAAAAAAAATGGGACATTCTGCAGTTTGCACACGTTTCCTGTTGAGGTGTTGCAGAAACTGAGTGCTCACTGTTATGGAACGCTAACTCCATTTTACAGTAAATACAGATTTTTTTTTTTTTTGTCTCTTATTTAGCTCATACTGGCAAATTGAATTTTGACTGCATTATAGCAACCGTTTTTGACAATGATCTGTAGTCAATACTTTGTGCATCATTCATTACCCAGTGGTGTTCTCGTAACAGTCAGACATTTATCATTCCCAGTGGCTGCCATCATATACGAGAAGCCATTTTAGGTTATATATGATGCCAGGAATGTGTGACATCAAGCTCTCTGCCTAATTCTTGGAGTGTCAGACTCCCACATTTCTCCAGGAAAACAATGGACATGAAAGCCAGTGTCTGGAAAAGTGATGGAGGGATGTTCGGTGTGGGCTGGTTTGGTGAAATTGAGAGTCATACATAATGACGCGTGTCATTCTTCTTATGATCAAGACTTCCCTCAGACCTTAAATGATTTAATGTCACCTTCCACTTGACTCAGGAGTGAATGTCACTCCTGAGAGTCTGGCGTTGCAAGCAAAACCTACGGCAACAAATCCTGAAAACGTTATTGAAAAGAGATTACAGGAATATCATTCTGCCTAAAGACACAACAGAGAAAAGTTTTTGTTGATTCATTTAGAGAGAGTTGCATCCAGTGGACCCTAAAAGTGCGGTATCAGTGGTGTGAAATGCAGCTCAGTCAGCAACATTTCAGCCTCTACTGACTTGTTCTTAGTCAAGACAAAAAGCCTCACATAACAAGTGAAGCTGACACTGCACAAAGGATAAAACAGTGCTGGTGAAAAGCCCAGTCTGTTTGTTTGTCATGATCTGGGTCATGTGTGTGTGGTGTTGAATTAGGAACAGCTTTTGGGGCGCATTAAAAAGGTTATTGGAAAAAAAACAAACAGCCCACATAAAACCAAAAATTAAACTCTTGAGTTGGCATGGATCACCACTGTTAGATGCCGAAAGTGGATACAACAACAACTGGTTAGTGCCCAGTTATGCTGTTTTACTCATTAAGTAATAAAAGACAAGAAACCAGAGACAAACACTGTAAACCAAGTGTGGCTCATAAAAGCAGCAACACTTTTAATAGTTTGCCTCATATAAAGATATCACCGACACTCCGAGGAAAAGAAAGGAAACTGCTTGTCCATGCTGCGTTTGAACAGACTCTCCCAGCAAATTCAGATGCTGCAAAATTCATAACTTGGATCCCTGGATTATTAATTACACAAAACAGACTCTAAAAGCCGCATTTGTTCCAATTAGGGAAGTATTTTTTTAATGTTTCACAATAAGGAAGAGGCCTCTCTTTATATCCTTGGATCTAATTTTGTTCATTTTCTGGACCGAAACTTTAATTGTTATGTGTCTTTAATATCTCCCAGTTATTTAGATGAGTTGGACTTAAACAGGCATAATGTAAAGCAATTTTATTCGAACATAAGAGCAGTTTTGTGGAGAGATGTGAGGAACGACAGGACAGTTTTACTGGAAAACACACTAAACTATTAAACCATGACCCCTTGGCCCCACTAAAACCACTGTCACATGATGGTTAGCAAAACCTACTTCAAAAGCTTGTTAAAAACGCGAATGTTGTTTGCATTCTTAACAAAATTCATTTAGTGATCATTCTTGAGAAACTAATAGACATTCAAATAAATAATAAAAGCTAATGATTTTTTTTTGTAATTTGGCCGCTTACGTGGAAAAAAGATCCATGTACAGCATATCAAGTCAAATTCTGAGAAATACGGTATGTATGGTATGTAATGTGAACTAAGGGTAGCAAGGAGTAAACCTCTCTTGTCATTTTCATTTTTTAAAAAAGTCATAATTCCAACAATGACTGATACAGTAAACTTTGACCCTAAAGCTGTGATATGAGCTCCACCCTATACCCTGTAGCACTCCGTATTATTCTGTGCCAACTCCAGGTTTTAATGTCGGCCTCCTCTGCTCTTTCCACCCGATCCGCCGACGGCCCATTTCCCATCTGTAGCTCTGCTCTGTATGGAAATGCATTTCTCTTAGAGAAAATTGATTTGGGAATTTGCCGCCCCTCCGAGAGTCATTTCCACCATTTGTCATTAACGTGGCTATGCATGAGAGAGCAATAAGGAAAAACAAATCAGAGGATGAAGGTGGAGTACAGTTTGAAGATAACTGCTCATAAATGAATGACTCTTCTTTCCAGATTAGAAGCTGTCACATTACTGCAGGAATTGAGACAAGACAGAATTCCTGGTCAAGGTGATAACAGCTACTCTCTCCCTCTTTTCTCCCTCTCTGCTTCGAATCTCATACTCATATCCTCCATGCTGCTTTCTTCCTCACTCTCCAGGCTTTCCAGGGTGGTGGATAAGGAATGAGGAGCTGACCTCAGCTGTTTAATGAAACATGCACCCTAAGCAAAGAGCAATGGGAGTATTACTTCATTATTTCAAGTCTAATACCAGCTGTGGGGCAACCGGTGTGCATTGTTTGAATTCATTAAAAACGGCAAGCTATTGAGTGGGTTAATGGTCAAAATCCTACGGTGACAAAATATCTACAACACCAACACCTTGATTGTTTCCTGCATTCAATTGTATCCAGTTCAGGTGTTCACGTGGTCATACAGCAGAATAGAAAATTATTCAAAATATGACTTTTCTGACAGACATGTGCCAATCTATACTTGATATCAGTGACGTGCAGTCAGTAGAGGCAGGGGAGGCCGGCCACCTGTCATCATGGAAAGAAAAAAAATGTTAAATGGAAAAATAAATGAAATGGTTTATTCAGTGATTTTTACTTTAAAGTTATTTTCCACCTAACCACACCAATTTCAGTTGGGTTTTTTTCAAAGTCACTGAAAAAAATTCACCTTTACCCTTCAAATATGAAGAAGAGATGTGCGGTGACACAGCGACCAGCTGAGCCTATTATGGATTGCTCAATGATAATGCTAACTGTGCTGACATGCTATGCACTGAGGCCGTATTGCTGTCTCTATGTACGTCACTATTACAATTTTCAAACACTTTTAATATATGAACTAAATTTCCATAGTTTCGCTGATGTGTATAATGTTTTTCGTCAACAACTGTAACGGATTTCTTGTAATCATAACACAACTGCAAAGAGACATTAAGTGAGGCACGCAGTAACGGTGCCTCGTTTTAGGGGGCTCTGGTGATCCCAGGGATCCTTGTTACTACTCGGCTACAGAATAATATAATTAGCAATAGCAAGCTACAGTAAACAGTTAGCAAGTCAAATGCAGCCATCCAGTTGTTTTTTCCCGATCTCGTCGGGCTGTATAGCTCAAAAACTGTGAAGGGTAAATGTAAATCTCCTGGGCAGCTTCTCAACTTTTTGGCCCAGAAGGATCTCATCCAAACTGTTCCAAAGGTGATAAAGTTGCTCCAGCTGGTGGTCACTGTTCCAGCTACGACAGCATCAGTTGAGCGGTCATTCTCAGCACTGAAAAGATTCAAAACGATCGAGGACGACTGTCTTCACTGGCAGTGATTTCCAATGTGACAGAAAGACTTTTAAAACTGAAGAAAGATAAGGAAGACTTCTTCAAGCAAGTTATCGATGCTTTTTCACCAGAAGGAGCAGTGCATGGACTTCATTTATAAGTAAAGGTAAGAGATTATAAGGTTTTTTTCTAAATGTGTGTTTTTTCTATGCTACAGTTTGTATATGTAAAGAATGCTGATATGATATTTTAAACAAGACACATTAACTGCTGCCAATAAAATAGTGAAAAGCTAGTCAGTACGGTTCATATGTTTGTAAATCTGACTGTAATGACGTCAGTGCCTCACCATCTATGAACCTCACCCCACGTCACTGCTTGACATATAGCTTTTGAAATGCTAATTGTTTTCACCTCTTAAATTAGAGGTTATTTTGGACAACAGGGACACCACGACTTTGATTTGTTGGTAAAACAAATTAGCACAGCTTCTGAGAAAATTTCCCAGTGGGCAGCCGTATGATGTAAATCCCGAGCTTCATAGTCAGTCCAGTTTGATACATTTGGGAGGGATGTGTTAAGACAGCGCTCTCCATCTCAATCATCAAACAATTAGAATAACAATAGCTCTTTTTGAGGATTGTGTTGGTTTTGAGACCCGAAAGGCTCTTAAAATCTGTTGTGTTGAATCATGTTAGTCCAACTCCTCACTGTGGATGCTATCCCACCAGCCTTGCTCTGGCCTTTTGGCTGTATTTTCCTCTTGTTTGGCTTTATTTTGACAGAAGTGAACAAAGCAATGGCATAGTGGTTGGCACTTCGGCCTCACAGCACAAATGATTCTGGTTAAATTCCGACACCTTTCTGTGTGGCGTTTGCATGTCCTCCACATGTCTGTTCGGGTTTCCTCTGGGTTTTTCGTCCAAAAACTAGCTGCAGGTTGATTGGAAAAATTATGAAAACTGCCCAGATATGCGAATGAGAGTGAGTGGTTGGCTGTCTGAATATGTGGCCCTGCAATCGACTAGAGACCAATCCAGGGCTGAACCCACCTCTTGCCCGATAGCAACTGGGATAGGCTCCAGCATTCCCAGCAATCCTGAGTAGGATAAGCAGTAGAAAATGGATTGATGGATGGACATATACTTCTTTATTCGGAACCAGACTCAAAAGAAGGTAGCCTAAAAGGGTGACGCTCTTCTGATGCAGGCAAGGTTGTTGTGACGTTCAGAATGTCCTCCCTTCTCCCCTAGTTCTGTCTGTGATATCAAGCGGCACAATGTTTTCCAGATATTGCCATGAAGCCAAATGTGTCTTTGTGTTAGGATCCTTTGGCTTGATGTATTTGACAGCCACTATTATAAAGTTACGTAAATATCTAATTATCCAGATTTATTCTTTATATGAAATGATCCTTCCCGACCTATAACCAGAGTTTAGTTGCCCAAATACTTTTTGTTAAACAATATTGGTCCCCTTACTAACCAAGTAGAAATACGTAGCAGAAAATCATCCTCTGATTTGGAAAATGATCACAGTTGTGAAATCCCATGCTTGTTTTTTTTATGTCTTTCCCTCTTATCCTTCATCATCCATCTGTATATTACTGTTAAAAGCCCCCTCTTCATTAGTATGTAGCTGTGATGCGTGCTTAATTGTTACTGGCTCTGTGTTTGTGTGTGTGTGTGTGTGTGATGGATATTTGTGTGTGTGTGTGTGTGTGTGTGTGTGTGTGTGTCAGTGTCAGCAAAGTGGACCTCAGTCCCCATTAGAGCAGCGATCATCATCAACAGTAACAGATGGTGTTGAATGTCCCATCTAGCCTATTTGTTACTGCAAAACGTAAACAGATAAATAAAAAGATTACTACACTGATACCTGTGAGACATGGACAATGCATAAAGGTCTTCTGGGGGCACTATGTTTGTGTGTGTGTCTGTGTGTCTGTGTGTGTGCGGGCAGCAGGATGGTGATAGGTGGAGCTTTCCTAAGCTCATGGCAGACATTCAAAATGTAGTATGATGATTAGACTGAACTGAGGAACAGAGCTGCTGTAAAAGAAAAAAAATAAACATAAAAAATAAATTTGTATCCTTTTGTTGTAAGTCATTGCATTTTTTTTAATTGCAGCTTTATGGAAGAAGGCCCGGACCTGCTCTTTGCCGAGAGCTTTTAAAGACCAATTGTAATCCTAGACAGCAGTTTGTATTAATGACAAAGGCTTGATATTTTATACGAAAAGGTATAGTAATTGATATCTTTAACAGCATCATATGTGCCATCAATAAACATTTAGAGAAGAATATTCCACAACATATATAATGTACTCTTGGTACCATACAAACATACCTATGTGGAACTGTGCAAAACCCATTTTTGTAATTTGGTTTTACACAACTCCACCTACCTCAGCACATCCAGCCAAGCTGACTCGTCTGAGGTAGTTTTTCTCTTGTTTTAACAACCATTCATACAGTTAAAATTTTACGACATTGGCTTTATTTGCATGATTCCTTCATGTACTTTTAATACACAAAAGACCACAAAGTGTGTGCGTGTGTATGTGTAACATATTTTCTCTGAGATGAAGCTGGCGCCAAACCAACTATATGCTGGCTGCCCAAGACTACATTACAACATTTTTCCTTGTATTTATGATATAACAGACCTGCTCACTTCTCTTGAAGAGAATTAATTTGTTGTTAACTCATAAACTGTGACTACTGATTAGTTTTGACACCATTATAATCGAATTAATAAATGACACTTTGAAATTATCATGGCAACCATACTCCCTTACTACTATTTGTAAAAGCAACTTTGTTCATACAAAGGAAACCTATTATTGGCTCAGTTCAACATTCCTCTAAAAGTACCAATATATAAACATACTGTTGCGCCACATAAATTACTATTTGATATAGCAGTATAAAAATGTTGTTGCACAATGAGTGACCTTTGGACCAAGTCAAATGGAACCAGAAATCCAGACCTAGTTAGTGGATGGTCAGGGGAAGTCCTGGGTTAATTCTTTGACCAAACCCCTCTCATCCAGTTAAGACCCCCAGAACTCCCCCCACCCCCTCCCCCCTTGTAGCTTAATACAGGCTTTTAAACTTATCAAGAAGAGGTGTAGTCGTTTGATCTCTTTGAGCACAGTTGCATGATTTGCAAAATAATCTTGCACCAATAATAGTGTTTACAGACAATAGAACAATTTTCCGCCTGCAGAATTGATATAAGTAGGTGTGGGTTTTCTGCATTTTCTGCAGGATTACATATGATCCACAGGCAAGGTAATCTTCAATCATCAACACTTGAGTCAAACGTTACAGATAATACATGGATGAATGGTATTCAACTAGAATGTGTGGATAAAGAAGCAATTAGGAGCACGTGCTTACCATGCTGGGACGCCACACGTGCATGCCAGCATGGTAAGCTTCACCAGCGCGTTATTAGGGCACCCCTCAGACCGATTCCGGCCAGGCGCTTTGACCATGTCCATGTCAACCTGGTGGGCCCTCTACCTCCTTTGCAAGTTTTTAAACACCTGCTCACCATGCTTGATGGAACCACCAAACCACCAGATGACCGGAGGCTGTCCCCCTGTCCTCCACGACAACCTCAGACATGTCATGGGTGTTTCTTTCTTCCCGGGTCACTTTTTTCGGCACCCCGTCAGACACCACTGCGGACAGAGGTCCACAGTTCCTGTCGGCACTCTGGTCGGCACTGAAGAGGCCATTGGGTGCGAAGGTGCCGTGTATGATGGCATACCACCCTCAACCTAATGGTTTCTGCGAATGGTTCCACCGGTTGCTCAAGGCAGTGCAGTGGGCTGTGCTCTCGGGTGGCAACTGGTCCCTAAAGACGACCTCAATGCATTGCCCGCTGAGCTGGTTAGCTGCTACAAGTCCCGGGGGAATTTTTGCCTGAGAGATCTGTTCCTCCACCTCGTCCGGCCACAAATCCTTTCCCTCAGGTTTCAGGCCCCATTCACCACTGTTTACTGTGGTATTTTGTGCATGCAGAACTCATGTCAGCTCAGTTGGTGTTTGTGACAGAACACCAGTGGTAGCTCCGACTGCTCATTCAGTATCTAACATTGTGCTAAAAATAAACCGTTATTTAGATAGTAAATTCCTGATCTACTGATATGGTCTTAAATGATTTCAAATTTGGCTTAGTTTGTACCCCAAACACATCAGTCTATAACAAATCCGATCACCTCCCCGGCAATACTGGACACAGTGAGATGAGGACCAACAGATTGTTGTAATAGTGCAAAAACCATGAAGACAATACATTGAACAATAACTCCACGGCTGTGAAAAGTTGCCCATATTTGCAAAGTAAAATATGTTGACTCACCCTGCTGACATGGTAGGCACAGTAATGCTGACTGACAGACAGCTTAACACTGACACTTGAAAGTAATGCCCTCTATAACATTGGTCTGTACGTACAGCATAAACTAGTGCTCATTGGAATTTTTTTTACATCAAAAATCAGCTGATTGATGCACTCAGGATCGCATTAGCCCATTTTTTGTACTGTTAGATCTTTTGCTGTTTCTTGAACCTTTTCAGTTTTTTTCTTGCATTTACACAGGTGAGGAACCAAGGACCATTGACCTCAATTCCTAGAACCATTATGGCTCCTACTTCAAGGGAGGGTCTTTTAGAGGTTCCCAAGGAGCTCATCATTGCCTTCTTAACATAAATGCCAAGTCACTTTTTCAAGTTTTTCAAAAACTCTTGATTTATATGTTTTGTCACAAACTGACACAGGCAATTATTTTAAGAAGCTGACATCATACAACTTAGGTATTTGGTGTTTTTTAGAACTCCTATGCATGGACCCATTATCAGATATTTCTTACTGACTGTGCAGTGCCATTTCTAAAAATGTTTGTGGTCACTAGTCAGCTGTTTTCTTGCAACCTACAACAAAATGGACAGAACCGGAAAAAAAATAGACCAACAGTGGTCTAAGCTCTTCTGGCCTGCTAATGAGACCAGCCACCTAGTTGGCTTTCGACAGCAAGCATTACTGAACAGAACATTATATTCCTGAACCTAACCTTGAGCATTTACTGCTTGGTTTATTACTGTGGATGTGAAGAAATTCAAAGCAATTTTTGCCAAAGCTCTGCCTGGCTCAGATGTTACTTTCTTATTTCCAGAAACCTGAAAATTAAGGCATAAAAAAGTTGTCACCCCTTTCTTTTGGCGCCTGCGGTCGGAGCTGAGATTCCTACTGAAGATTGCCGTAATTAAAGTGCACTTTAGAGCCATGCTGAGATGAAGTAATAAAGAGTATTATGGCTCATTAATGGTATACAAACGCATACACAGATATTATTACACTCCAAAGGAATTAGTCAGTCGGGCCAAGGGAGAGGAGAGGCTAAACGGATAAACAAAAAAAAAAAAAAGGATTCAGAGACTGCAGAGGACCAGAAGAATTGGAGAAGGAGGTGAATGGCTGGAGGTTACAAATTGTAAAACAAATTAAAAAAAAACCTAGATCACTGGAAAAAGGATGCGTTCAGGATGTTGTGCACCTTATCCTGGTTGTTTCCTGTTCCTTTTTTGCTTTGAAGTCAGCAAGATAAAATGAATGAGAGTGCGAGCAGCAAAGATGAGGAAGAAATAAGGGGGAGGGGGTGGAGGAAGGTGAAAAGGTTAGATTTGTAATTAACCTTCAGAGCCGGCAATGCTGCAAAATAAACATCCAAACTTTCTCTACGTGTACAGTTCATTTTAACACTGTCAGCTTTCTTTGCACATCGCACCTCAAAACCTCCAAAAGGCAGCCAATTCTCATTGAACATATGTCACCAAAACAACCCCCCTGACTTGAGCAGGGTTGTTTTTGGATTTCCTTCATTTGGACACATTGCAAGATTTTCAGTCATGATGAACTCGCTTGATATATCATCACACAGGAGCAACATACTGTGTATTCAGATGGTTATATATTTGATATATGGTGACGCATAAGTTGTTCATATAGTTTTAATTTGATATGCACATTAATTGAGTTGCATCTGCAAAAACTGTCGAAATTATAAGTTGGACATGGATTAATTTTTTGGCCCGGAAACAATTCTTGTGTAACTGAAATCAGAATAAAAAGGTACATTAATTTTATTAGCAAGTGATGTCTTTGTCACTGAAAAGTCTTTTAAGGGATTATAATTTGAAATTCAGAATCAAATTAAAGTTGTAACATTCTGGGGATAATTCATTCAACAGTGTAACCGGGCCACAGAACATTATTGTGGATTTTACTCAACTGAATACTTATTCATTCCTCAGAAAATTCTTGGTTTAATTGAAATCAGTTACGCATTTTTATCAGGATCATGACATCTTTCCCACTGACCCCAGGGACTTGGAATGAAATGCAATGTAATTACCCCACCATGAGCATCTAAATTATTGTGGTGGAGAGCTTTCCCTGTCCCAGTGATCCTAGGAGCTATGTTGTTGGGGGCTTTATGCCCCTAGAAGGGTCACTTAAGGCAAACAGGTTCCAGGTGAGGGACCAGATAAAGCATGGCTCAGAAGACCCCATATGATGAAGAACGCTATTGGACACAGCTTTCCCATGCCCAGATGCGGGTCACCAGTTTGGAGACCAGTGAGCACGTCTACCAGATAGTAGATAACGTGAGATTTCTCTCAGACGAAACTGGCACTATGTTCCAAGAGCCAGCTTCTGCGGCTGAGGATCAGACTGAAAAGGTCCCCCGCTTCGTCCTAACCACCAGGCGCTCACCACCAAGCCCCGTCCCCAGGCCTGGCTCCAGCTCCGGGCAAAGGAAAAGTGGGTTCAGTGATTGTCTTCTTCATGAGGGTCTTCTGAGTCACACTTTGTCTGGTCCCTCACTGGGGACCTGTTTGCCTTGGGTGACCCTTCCACAGGCATAAAGCCCCCAACAACATAGATCCCAGGATCACTCGGATGCGCAAACCCCTCCGTCATGGTACGGTGGCAGCTCATGAAAGGGCTTGAGGCTTCTTTTGTTGCCGAGGCAAAAACTTGGGAGGGCATAGGAGGAGTTCAGGGAGGCCATGGAGAATGGCTTCGAGGAGATTCTGGTCCACCATCGGGCGGCTCAGGAGGAAGCAGTGCTCACTCAACACTATACAGCGGGAGCAGGGCATTGCTGACCTCAACTTGAGACGTTGTAGATCGGTGGCAGGAATACTTCCAAGACTGAGGGACTCTGAGGCAGACACACCTATTCCCAGGGCTAATTCATCTATTTCCGGGGCTGAAGTTGCTGAAGCAGTCAGAAAGCTCTTCATTAGCAAGGCCGCAGGGGTGGATGAGGTCCCCCCTGGGTTCCTCAAGGCTCTGGATGCTGTAGGACCGTCTTGATCGATGTGCCTCTGCCGCAATGTGTGGATGTTGGGGACAGTGCTGCTGCACTGGCAGACTGGGATGGTGATCCCACTTTTTAAAAAGGGCAATCGGAGGGTGTGCTCCAAGTACAGGGGGATCACACTCTTCAGCCTCCCTGGTAAGGTTTATTCAGTGGTGCTGGAGAAGAGGGTCAGCTGGGTCATTGAACCTTGGATCCAGGCTGATTCATCCTGGCCGTGGAAGAGTGGACCAGCTCTATACCCTCGGCAGGGTCCTTGGGGGGCCATGGAAGTTTGCCCAACCAGTCTACATTTGTTTTGTGGATCTGGAGAAGGCATTCAACTGTGTCCGCGCACAATCCTGTGGGGAGGGCTCCGGGAGTATGGGGTACCGGATCCCGTCATACGGGCGGTCCCTTTATGATCACTGCATGATTGGTGCCAGAGCTTGGTCTGCATTGGCGGTTGTAAGTTGGACCTGCTTCCGGTGAGAGTTGGACTCCGCCAGGGCTGCCCTTTGTCACCAATTCTGTTCATAACTTTTATGCACAGGATTTCTAAGCACAGCCAGGGGATCGAGGGGATTCAGTTTGGTGGGCGCAGGAGCGAGTCTCTCATTTTTACAGATGATGTGGTTCTGTTGGCTTCATTAGGCCATAATCTCCAGCTCTCACTGGAATGCTTCGCAGCTGAGTGTGAAGTGGCCGGGATGGGGATCAGCACCTCCAAATCTGAGACCATGGTGCACAACCAGAAACAGGTGAAATGCCCACTCTGGGTCGGGGAAGAGGTCCTGCCCCAAGTGGAGGAGTTCAAGTATTTTGGGGTCTTGTTCAAGAGTGAGGAAAGGATAGAGGGGGGGATCGACAGGCGGATCAGTGCGGTGTCTGCAGCGATGCAGACTCTGTATCGCTCTGTCGTGGTGAACTGGGAGCTGAGCCGAAAGGCAAAGCTCTCAGTTTACCAGTCGGTCTACATTCCCACCCTTACCTGTGGTCACAAGCTGTGGGTAGTGCCCGAAAGAACGAAATTGCGGATACAAGTGGCTGAATTGAGTTTTCTCTGCAGGGTGGCCGGACTCTTAGTGATAGGGTGAGGACTTCGGTCATCTGGGAGGAGCTTGGAGTAGAGCCACTGCTGCTCTGCATAGAAAGGAGTCAAATGAGATGGAGTCATTTGGTCAGGATGTCCCCTGAACACCTCCCGGGGGAGGTATCCCTGGCATGTCCATCTGGGAGGAGACCATGGGGAAGACCAAGGACATGCTGGAGAGACCATATCTCCAGGCTGTCCTGGGAACGCCTTGGGATCCCTCCAGAGGAGCTGGACCATGTGGCGTGGGAGAGGGAGGTCTGGGCCTCACTGCTGCTCCCGCAACCCGACTTCGGATATGTGGGGGGGGGGTGATGGATGGATAAACTGGTGCCAGATGTAGCATCATCTGTTCTGTTGTGTCGTCTTCATCTACAGGTACTGATATTCGATTCAATAAAGCACTTTAAGGACTTGAATTAGAGGTAATTGATATTGTACATTTGGGATCCCCTAAAAATGTAAAATATTTGACCCCACTTATCTGCTTTACAAGCATTTATGATGGGTTCAAATGTGAATTTCCGTCAAAACCCACAGCACACATTGTAGGTCCTTAGCTGCAGTGGCCCTCCGACAGCCTTTCTCTTCCACAGGTATTTCACTGCTCCAATTTACCCGCCTAAGATGATGGATCCAAGTCGATGTAATTTTCAGTGGTTATATTTAATATAAGGGGCAGCACGGTGGGGCAGTGGTTAGCGCTTGACTGAGTGAGTGAATGGTTGTCTGAATGTGGCCCTGTGATTGACTGGTGACCAGTCCAGGGTATAACCCGCCTCCCGCCCTGTGACAGCTTGAATAGGCTCCAGCATCCCCTGTGACCCTGAGTGCAGGCTAAGCCGCAAAAGAATGATGGACTGATGGATGTTAAATATACTGTATGTTCAGATATCTCCTTAATATTTGCTGTTATGTGAATATACCGCTATTGTAGCAGGCCCAAGATGGTGAACATCAAGCAGGAACGGAGTCAAAGTTTACTGGGCGCATTTATTTTTTTTAGACCCATCGTGTTCGCTTCACTCGCTGTACAGCTCTGTGAAACAGTCAGAGGAGCACGAGTAAGACAAGCATGGTAGCACTCACACACAAATCTCCCCACTCTGCAACAGGCCGAATATGCAAATTTTAAAATTTTTTGCAAAAACTTTCATCAAATAGAGCCTAATTTACCATTGTAACTCTACATACAAACTCTGTGACACCTAGGGTCTTTTGAGACGACGATGTACAAAATTGACGCCCATCTGTGTGCGAGCTTCCTGCAACCTCATGCACACTTGTTTGCCAAGAGGACTTGGTCCCCTTCCTTAATATCACTGCCCTTTGTCCCTCTGTTGTACACATCTGCTTGCTGCTGCTGACTGAGGTCCACGTTGACCTGAGCCAAAGACAAGGCTTCTTTGAGATCATCTCTCATTCTCTTGACATAGCTGTCATAATCTGTGATTTCATTATCATTATCTGCGTTGCGAAACACTATGTCTACTGGCAATTGTGGAATTCTGACGCACATGAGATAAAAGGGGGCGTACCCAGTCAACTCATGGGCAGTGCAGTCATAAGTGAAAGTCAATGCTTGCAACAACTGGGCCACCTGTGGTTATCTCTGGGGGGGTAATGATCTAATCATTTTCCCTAAGGCTGTGAAATTGTTCTGGACTCCCATTCCCCATGGGGTAGTATGGGGTTGTTGCAGATTTTTTGACACCAGCAATCTGTAACAGCTCCTGGATCAACTGACTTTCAAAATTTGCACCTTGATCTGAATGGATCCTTTGTGGGAACCCGTAGATACAAAAGTACTGATCCCTACAACTGATGCGCAACTTGCTTTGCTGACTGATCTGGGCGTCTGAAAGCATGTGCCATCTTAGTAAAGTGGTCAGTGATCACCAGGACGTCAACATCCCTCCCCTTTGAGTCCTCTGCAGACCAAAAATCTATACAGACCAGCTCAAGGGGTCGTGAGGTTTTGATACTCACGTGCTGGGCTCTGCCCTCAGGTTCCAATGTTTTGCTCACAACACAATGCTTACATAATTTTACATACCCTCTGATATCTCATTCCACACTGCAAAATGTGGCTGATCAAGAAACCCATTGCCACATGCTGATGTCGCTTCTTCCCTGTTAAAGGATCCTTGCTACAAAATACCATTGAGCATCTTAAGTTTCTGCCACTGCTTCAAAGACTTCAATGCCCTAGACGGCATTCCAACACTTTCTTTTTTGTGGGGGTCTGGGGGTTTGGGGATCATTGACTAATGAATTTGATGACTTGTGACAGTGGAATATTTCCTCTGCTCATACCCAAGCGCCTGGAGTGAGAAAGCAGGGAGTGTTGTTTGACTAGTAGGGAATAGATTTTTAAAGTCTTGAGCTCACCAGCAGATCACTCTCCGCCCAGGTCCACTGTCCCACTCAAGATGCCCATCCAAAACCGAAGAAACCTCAACCTTGTTCGAAGAACAATGTAGGCTGCCAACCTCCAACGCCAGGGGAGCAGTTAGTGGTTCAGTGTCTTACTCAACAACACTTTGACACACTAGGCAGAGCTGGGAATCAAACCAGGAAAGTTTGTTTCCAAAGATGATTGCTCTCCCTCCTGCCCCCCATTTACTTGACTTTCTCTTTGATATTCATCTATTGCCTCCTGCATCTCTGTCAGGGTCCACTTTTTTATTAGTTTACATTTGAAAACACGGGGAAAGCTGTGATCTGGGCAGTTTCTGATAAACATCATGGCTGCTTCGGCGTCAGCATTATCCATGTTGCTTCCCCGAAGCTTCAGATGTCTATTGGCTGTCTTTGTGGCTGTATTTTACCATACGCTATAGTGTACAGGGGTCTCTTTTGGTTTTGGTTGAGTAGCGTAGAAATCTACCAGGGATAGACAGGACCCAAGAGACTCATTAGTAATGACTTAACATGTCTTAAAATACAGACAGTTTCTGCAGTGACAACTGCACCTGATGTGGAGTTGCTTTTTAGACCAACCTTTACAATGCTCTGTACTTTGCTAGGGAGATGGTTCAGAAGCTCATCTTTTTGTTCATGAGCTGATGATGGTTTCGACTTTGTCATGCATATTTCCATCATATCTATCCATTCTTGCACTGAATATTTGTCTTCACCATCGCCATGAAACACATGGGGCTCCTTAATGTCAGACGTGACCACTAGGCCCAACTTTGGTAACTCGATAGTTGTATCTGGGGTCTCTTTGGTTGCTTGTCTTGATAGCGACACTACTGGTGAGGTGAGTGGAGACTGACTAGCCAGTACGTGACTAGGTATCGACTCATCTATCTCACTCCGTAACTCACTGATGAGGTTGTGCAGCTGTTGAGTGGTGTCAACAACAGGTATAGAGGACTCAGGCTGTAGGAGTGGTATGTCATCAATATCATCTGGCTCTCGTGATCCCCCTCTAGGTGACGGTGTGATCTCACCTTTTACATTACATTATATTACAGTAATTTGACTGATGCTTTTATCCAAAGCGACTTACAAAAAGTGCAATTCAGTCACAGAAGATCCGAAGTACCAGTTGTCGGAAGTCAGAAGTGACCACTCAACCAAATAGCCATCTCAGAAACATATACATACATACATTCATTTCATCATTTTTTGTTATTTTGTTTTTTTTCCGTGGGGGGTTGGGGGCTAAGTGATATTAGTATGGTAGTGCTCTGTGAAGAGGCATGTTTTCAGCTCATGGCGAAAGATGGCCAGTGGCCCTGCTGTTCTGACCTTTTTTGGAACAGAGTTCCTTGGTCCCTTGGGGCATCTGATCAAGTGAACGGTTTAGCACGCCTCTTCCTCTACCTACAGCTGGTGTGCAAATAAACATATTCTGACCTTCCATATAGTACAATACACAGTAGCAAAGTGTCAGGAATCATCAAAGAAATGGAACAATTGAACAAAATTAGAACAAAAGTATTATGAATATAGGCCCTTGAAAAAAAATGGACTTATGGGCTTAATGACAGCTTTAATAGTGTTCAACCAATTTCTTGAGCAGCTAAATGAATCCAAAAGTCCACCAACTTGGCATGCCAGAAGTCATGTGCACACTGGTGAACTGCGGCGATCAGCAGCTGCTGACTAATGGGTCACAGCACCAGTTTTATGTAGCAGACCGAAGATGGTACACATCAAAGTTTACTGGGTTCTGCACATTTATTCTTTTGAACCCGTCCAGTTTGCCTCATACGTTGTCCGGCTCTGTGAAACAGTCAGAGGAACACGAGTAGGACAAGCACAGTAGCACACACACGCTAAGTCTCCCCACCCTGCATCGGTCCAAGCATGCAAATAAAAAAAAAACTGCGAAAACTTTCACCAAATATAGCCTAATTTACCATTGTAATTCTACATTCAAACTCTCATTCATGCCAGTTTTAGATCATTTTTGAGTCAAATTGCATGCTAGCATAACTAGCACATTTTACTGCCTCACTCACTGTCGGGCTCCGCTGAAAAAGCGTGGGCCCAGCGTGTGTGTGCACAGCACGGGTCGGTAATCAATGTCCCTCCCGCTTCAAAAGGTGTGTGGAACCATTTTAATATACAAAATAAAAAAACACAAAAAGAGTGCTGACACACTCTATAGGCACAGAAAAAGAAAAAAAAACAAATATCTAACAGGAGCTGAGAACGTTCACAAAAAATATCAAGAATATTTTGATGATATTTACCCAGCTAAACTACATTGTTGTTATTTCTGTTGCAAACACCAACATTTACATTTGATCTGAACCATTAGTTCAAATTATTGATCTTACCCTAAAATTATACAATGTATGTGTAACATATTGAAGCGAGTCACGAATGTTAGGCTTTGTGTTAATGCTTGATTTCTGTGTGATTTTAGGGTTGCTGGAAATTATGCTGGTGTGGTTTGGGGTGCAATGAATTCTTTTTTTTTTTTTTTTTAATCTGGAATTGAGCGGGAATAGTTAGTTGTATTGCAGGCTAATGTGGCACAACGTGGCCAGCAACAGCTATCGCTCATTAAACGGATCCTTTAACGTCACCAGAGTGTTTCCCTGACTAAAACGCTACAATATTAAAATGAAAAGTTCAACACTAAATAAAGAATAAGTAAAAAAGAATTAGTAAAAATGAAAGAATGTTATTTTAAAATGGTATAAAATCTCAAATGAATTGGGCTGTGCAAAGGTACTCAAAGGCAGTTTTTGGTTTGCTTAGACCTGGGAGTTCAATCTGACTGAGACCCTGTGCTGTGTGTTGCTGCTTTTTATCTGATCCGTTGGGAAAATGGCACACACATTTTCCTCCATGACATTATGGCAGTGACACAACCTGCATTCCCTGTTCTGATTGGTAGCCTCCATCCAGTTCTTTCTACCACCTGCTCAAATGGTGTTTTAAAAATGAAGTATATCCGATGTCTGTATCAATGCTATCCATGGTGCTCAGGTATTGCAGGCATCCTTCCAATTAGAGGAGGTTTGATTCCTGGCTCCTCCTGTCTGCATGCCAAAGTGGAAGTTTACATTCAGTGTGGCCTGATTCCGATGGCCTGGTTAGCGCCTCACTTGCAGCTCTGCTACCGTTTTGTGTGTGTGTGTGTGTTTGTGTGTGTTTGTGTGTGAATGAGTGATTGCTATCTAGTGTAAGGTGCTTTGAAGCTGCAATGTGTGAAAGTGCTTTGTTAGTTGAGACTATTATTTTAACCTAACATTTATAATGCTTAGTGATTGTATTTTCAACACAAAGAAGGCCTTTACCCCCTTTGCCAATAAAAAATGACTTTGTACTCATTTTCATCTAAAATGTTCGCGGTATGCGTTCAACCCATGTGCTACAGGAGGTTAAATATCGTTGCAGGATAAGTTGACTAGAGTGGTCTAAAGGCTATCTTTGTTCTAGATAAAAGAAAATGGCTTCACAAAGTTGACAACCCAGCCCGGTTGGATTAAACAGACTCACATCGGACTTAAAGACGACCGTAGCCTTGATTCTTTCAACCATCCTGTGGCAGCCCTTCTCTCTGTCTCCTCTAACCACTGATGTGGTTTGAAGAAATGGCTCCCAATGCAATGTGATGTGACCGCTACATGATTCAAGCTATGAAATATTCAGGAAACTCTTTTTCTGCAATTAGAGGAGGCCGCTCCCTGCTTAGAGGTGCACAGTCACTCGTCCACAAGCTGTTAGAAAGCCTTTTCATACCATGGAAGATGGGATGACATCATTGAGTACAGAGACATGATGGGTTTTGTTTTTGTCTTTGTGTTTCTTTTGCTAAAGTACACTTCTGGCAAACCTTTGTGCCGCTCAATAAATTCAGAAGTGATAAGAAGTGGAAGTACCCTGAGGAGACAAGCTCTACAAACATTCATTTTTTTTCTCTTGTTTTGATTTTGCTTCACGTGGTGGTCAGAGCTCTTTTCATCCAACATTTGTTTGTAAAGCAGATTAAACACAGCAGAAAGCTTTGATTGGTTGGATTTGAAATAGGAGGCTAAAGCTCAGGTCCTATGGTGCCACACCTACTCCTAGATTGTTTTTGAGTTGTAGAATCTAAGCAGCAGATTTTGTTGGGTGAGACAGCTCTGTCCAAACCTGAGTCTGGCATTTATAGCCAAAATGTGACTTACTACAGTCAAAAGACAAGAGCTTTCCAACCTGAAGGGGGTAATTTAGCTCAAGCTGTGACGATTTCCTAAGTGCTTTTGTGTTTAAACTGAAGTAGACCACAACCAATGCTGTCAGGGAAGATTTTGATTTTACAAGGCTGTTTTAATTCCATAGTTGAACTACAGAGTGAGGGCGAATGTGCGGCGTTCTGCGTTGTTGTCTGCTGTTATCAGGTTCATGGATATTTCCCTAAAAGGAGTGGAAATTACCAGCTGGCGTTTCCTGACTTACAACCTTAAATCTTCAACCTTAACTCCCACTCTTGCTTTATTAGCCAGCTACCCACATGTTTAGACTGACAGGGAAGCTATCGCAGGTTCTGTATATTTATGAGTGGTAAGCTATCATTATGTTTTTAATCTCAAAATCTCACCCCTTGGAAATGTTTTTTTCTTCTTTGTCGAAATCTTGGCCCAGTGATTTTCAGATTTTCAGGGAAATATAAAAGATAATCCCTACAGTGGACCCATTGAGCCCTTGCTGAATAGCTAATCTGGAAAAAGGGAACCCTAATATTAAAGACTGATTTCAAAGAGACTCTAAATGCAATGTCTGAGTTTATCCAAAATTGGAATTGAATATATATATATATATATATATATATATATATACATGTGTGTGTATGCAACTTGTTTGTATATTTATACACATACATATATGTATATATATGTACAACAATATATGTTGTACATATATATACACACAACATATATATATATATATTGTGTGTATATATATATGTACAACATATATTGTTGTACATATATATGTATATGTATATATATGTATATGTATATATATATACAACAAGTTGCATTTTGGGGTAGGAACAGACATCAGGATTCAGTTCAGCTGACCAGAGAGGGCAGACACTCTCCATAGCACTCCGCAGAGGATAACACACATAAAAACTCAAGTTTGGGGTCATCACACACATGAACAAACTCGCAATGCAAAATTGTTTGCCTGAGAGAGAAACAACCTATTCACGATCCAAATGAAAATAATAAAACTCAAACAAAAACATTTATGTAGATTGGCACTGAATAAGATTGAGGAGGTTGGGATTGGATGGTCTTGATTCCCATTTGGTCTGATCGTTTCACATCACACAGCTTTTAAAAAGGTGCCAGCCAACGCAAACATTTATGACCAGACTAAGCGAACTTTTAACACCCAGAGAGTATTTAGTTTTATGACCACTGAATATATAACATGAAATGAGGCGAAAGCATTCAGATTTACAAGCACCTAAGTAAGCCTCTTTCTTCAAGTAAAGACTTTGGTTGTCCACGATGTGTGTTTCAGTATAATATCCCCGAGATAGTCACAAAAAGTAATTAGTTGCTGACATCAACATTTTCAAAGTGATGACGATATTCTACCAGTGAGCCACTGCATGGAGGAGGAACCACCAGGTCTTTTCCTGGTCAGTTGCAGTGACTGAAAGTAGAAACGTTAATCTTCCCAACAAAGAGATCTCCAGTTGTTTACTTCAGTTGGGTGTAAGACCACTCCAGCGCAATCACTTTGGTGCATGTGGTAATATGTAGGAAAAAAAAGATTTAAGTTCGAATTGGTTATCTCTGTTAAAAATAAACCTGAAAATTCTCATTTCTTTGTTCATCCAGTCCATATCAAAGTTCATAAATTTATGAATTTTATAAATTAGCCATGGTTTACCTCAGTATTCCTGCAAGGTCACTGGTTTTCTGAGCTTCAGTTATTTCTTCGAATGCTGTTTTTGCCCTTGGAATATTGCATATCAAGCTGACTTCGGCTCTGAATCCAATCTCTCCTTGTTGTTTTCTGCTCCAAGATTGTTGTGATTCAATAATGTGAGTTAAGGGCTTGCAATGTCAGAGTTTATTTGCAAATCATGCTATAAGGTTATTAAGCCATTCATAACGCAACATTTCCTCTGCATGTCTCTCTTGGCCCAGCCATTTGCCTTTGCCTTCAAACCATTTACAGTGCAGTAGGGAAAGGACCTGCCTGAGCATTCCGAAGAAGAAAAAAACAAAAAAAAAAAAACAAAACCAATGAAAAAAAGAAATGTGCCTGGGAGACGTCATGCTTCCATAGTACCTGAACAACAAAATTATGATAATGTGTTTTATAATGGAATCGAGGGGCTGTAAAATGATAAATGCATTTTTTAAGTATCAGAACATGAAATTACTTACTTAGAATTGGAAAATCTGTTCAAGGTATCTAGAAACCGGAGTTTCAGTCGTCTGGAATGGAATAGAATCAATAAATCTATTTTGGTGCAGTTTTTATTCAGACCTCCCCCTCAAACACTGTATCCGGATCATTTTAAACAGATTAGCTCACAGAAGATGTTAAGGCCTCCTTTTAAGTAAAAAAAAAAAAAATGCTTCAGGCAATTATACTTTAATAAAAAATTAACAATATAGATTTTATGCAGTTACTGTATTAAAACCTGAGTAATATACATTAGATATCAAGAAACCAAATACAACCGTTTATTTAATGGAAGACAAGCTTCTGCACTCACCAGCTGATTGACAAATTATTGGAATGTTTGACATTAACAAGTGACCCTTCAGCATTGGTTTAATAGTTTTTTGTTTTTGTTTTTTTGTCTTAAAAGAAATTGCTCGCAAGAAATTCTTTATTTCTTGGTTATTGTCAGGAGCCCAGTAATTTTCTGTCTACATCCTCCATCCTGGGTACAAGCTGTCTTCTTTGCTGATATGGATCTGTCATCCAAAGTGTGTGTGGCTCTGCTTCTGTCATGTGATAGCTCCCCTAACAAGCACTGGTTATGTCAGCCTGCAGTTATCCATTTTGTGTGTGTGCTTGTCGAGTCTTTGTGGCTTCTTGATCCATCTAGAGGGACCATTTAGCTGGTGACTGACTTTGAGATTGTAGTGAGAGAGAGAAATAGAACACTTTATGTAAAGGGGATGGGGTGTTATGATGCATATATGATAAGATAATGTACTTAAAGCTTCAATTTAAGTGCAGTACTATGTACATACATTTACTTTTAATTTGCCAATATCTTTTGTTAGATCCCATTGAGGCCCTATATCACTGATAAAGTGTTGTGAGCTCCAATTACGGGAGTTTGACAGAGACCCTTGTGTCATGGTCACCTGTTGTGAACTCCAACCCTGTGAAACAGCCATTAGCCGCTCAGCTCTGAACTCTGTGTGTGTTTGGACCTCACAATAACAGTCACAGCCCCACTGTTGCAATCCTACCAGTGCACCTGAATTCATGTACTAATATGATGAGTTGAAACCAGAATGGCATTTTGAGGATTAACTGTGATTACATATAATACAAAGGGAAAAACATTTAATGTTATCCTCTTTGTTCTCTACTTCTTTTAGCACAAATGATCAAACTCCCCTTCATAAAGACAGTCGTTTAGCACAAAGCATGCTCAATATTGTTTCAGTAGCTTCAGGAGTTATGAAAAATATTATCTGATTGATGTGTTGGTAGCACACAGGCTGTAAAGACATCTGTGCAAGTCTTCTTTACAAATGCAGACGTTCATTTGACCAACCACTGCAGAGATCATTAAGGGAAATGTGATGCACCTCACAGATCAGATTGACCTCCTTGTTATTTACCATCATTCAGTGCCTGATAATTTAATGCAGAAGACTTTTTCATCTTGCCTTCATTATTTTTTCACATTAAGGTACATACTACCAATTCAAAGAGGGTAGATTTATGAATCTATAAAACAGAACTCAGACCTCCTCAAATGATGGAAGTGACTGCACTTTGGTTGTCCATGTGTAGGCTATTAACATTAGAGTTTCATATTCTGAGTTTCATATTCTTTTATAAAGGATATGTGGATCTGTGTGTGTGTCATCACCAGGTGAAGTCTTTCTCACCTGTTTATCCAAGATGGATGGGGAGCCCATAGATGTTAGTGCTGATGATGGTGTTATTTAGGTTAGCAAGGGTCTCCAGTTTCCTCCTACGGTCCAAAAACATACAGTAGGTTCATCTGAGACCCAATATCACCCAGACGTGTGGATGAGAGAGATCTATTCATTATCTATAGTGCAGGATAAACGATATGAAGAATGGATAATTGAATATGCTTACGCTATCTGACACCTCAGAGCTTGGAAAAGTACACTGTATGGCCAAAAGTATTTGCTGACCTGCCTTGACTTGCATTTGAACTCAAGTGACATCCCATTACTAATCCATAGGGTTCAATATGACGTTAGTCCACCCTTCACAGCTATAACAGCTTCAGCTCTTCTGGGAAGGCTGTCCACAAGGTTCAGGAGTGTGTTTATGGAGCATTTGTGAGGTCAAACACTGATGTTGGACGAGAAGGCCTGGCTCTCAGTCTCCACTCTAATTCATCCCAAAGGTGTTCTGTCGGGTTGAGGTCAGGACTCTGTGCAGGCCAGTCAAGTTCATCCACACCAGACTCCGTCATCCATGTCTTTATGGTCCTTGCTTTATGCACTGGTGCACAGTCATTTTGGAAAAGGAAGGGGCCAGCTCCAAACTGTTCTCACAAAGTTGGGAGCATGGAATTGTCCAAAATGTCTTGATATGCTAAAGCTTTCAGAGTTACCTTTCACTCGTACTGAGGGGCCAACCCCAACTCCCAAGAAACAACTCCACACCATAATCCCCCTCCACCAAACTTCACACTTTACACGATGCAGTCAGACAAATACCGTTCTCCTGGCAACAGTCAAACCCAGACTTGTCCACCAGCTTGCCAGATAGAGAAGCGCAATTCGTCACTCCAGAGAACATGTCTCTACTGCTCTAGAGTCCAGTGGCGGTGCGCTTTGCACCAATGCATCCAATGCTTTGCATTGCACTGGATGATGTGTGGCTTGGATGAAGCTGCACAGCCGTGAAAACCCAATCTATGAAACTCTCAGCGGACTGTTCTTGAGGCCACATGAAGTTTGAAGGCCTGTAGCGATTGACTCTGCAGAAAGTTGGCAACCTCTTTGCACTATGCGCCTCAGCATCCGCTCCAACTCAGAGTTGGCTGAGTTGCTGTCATTCCAAAACATTTCCATGTTCTAATAATACAGCTGACAGGTGACTGTGGAATATTTAGGAGCGAGGAAATTTCACAACTGGATTTGTTGCACAGGTGGCATCCTATCACAGTTCCACGCTGGAATTCACGGAATGCCTGAGAGCAACCCATTCTTTCGCAAATGTTTGTAAAAGTAATCTACATGATTTGGTGCTTGATTTTATACCCCTGTGGCCATGGAAGTGATTGGAACACCTGATTCCGATTATTTGGACTGGTGAGTGAATACTTTTGGCCATATAGTGTACTTTCCTGGAATCTGACTCCAGTGAAAATCTGGTTAAAACCTCAAATTATTTGCCTCACAATGAGTTTGTCATTTTTGCTATACAGATAAGAAGATTATTATTGTGGTTGCGATCACTTTTTGTTTCTCAGATATGTCATAGGACATATTGGGAGACCACATTTAGCAAGTTTCAATAATTGATCCACAAAAATCTGTTTTTGTCACGAGGCCTCTCGTGAGGGCAGCGACACAGCTTTGCCTAAATTCATCTTTTCATTCTAATCACCTCAGTGTGCAAAACAGAAATGCATTGTCTTCCAATTTTTGTTACAAGCATTTTATTTTCCAAAAGCCCCTTCTCTACATGCTGGAGACGCTGAGTCATTTCTCTGCTCCTATGACGTCTATGAAATGAAGATGTCTGCCGTTCTGCAGTGTTTTATCAGTGCAGCTCAAACAAAAAAACACTCCTTAAAATGAAAATGCCATCATATCTACTTATCCTATGTCAGATGGGATCCCTTTGATGTTGGACCAATAAAAACATAGTGTATTTATTGATTCCATTCCAGATATTGGATGCTTGCGCCGTCTTCCCACCGCCACAAAATAAGCATAAAATATCCATCACATTAGCGCAAACAGCTTGTGCAGCACAATTCCATATGTCCACAAAAGTTATTTTCTAAAAATCTTAAAGATGCTCTAATTAATATTCTGATAAGAAATGAAAGTGTCTGAGGCGTAGCTCAAAGTGATGACCTTACAGAAAATCATCAGCAACCACCATTTACAGAGCTTTTTAGAGCATTTACAATTGTTGTCTTGCTGTTGTAGTCAAGACACAGTCACTGTCATCATGATGTTTTTGAATGCAGCTCTTAACACCCACTCTCTACTCTCTCACAAGCCAGATATTCCCTGGGGAACAGTGAGGAGCAAAATATAAAATATTTGACCAATATTCACTGAGACGACCAGCAAAAGATGATGCTGTGTGTGAATTCAAGCAATCGTCTGAAAACAGGTCTCACGTACCGTAAAAGGTAATGACACGTCATTGTACTCAAAGGTTTTCAAACCCTCAGGCAGAAAGCAAACAGTGACACTGGGAAATCAATTTAATAAGAGCAAATGTTCAAAATCAATCTTCTGTATTTACCGAAGTTACATTGGATGTCACTGTGAACAATCAAGGTTGTTTAGCAATATTTTTACTGGGATGGGAGGGCAAGCCTTAGAAATGGGGTGAGTTGCACAGGCATCTTTACTGCTCCCCTATCTCAGAAGGAGTCATTTCAGGTGGTCTGGACACCTGATAAGGAGCCTTGAGCCCGCCTTCTGTTGGAGGTGTTTTGGGCGCATCCACCTGGCAGGCGGCCCCTTCGTCAGTTCAGAACATACAGGAGGGATTATGTAACTTGTCTGGTCCGGAAACACCTTGACGTCCCCCTGGAGGAGAATCTGTTTGTTAGTGCAGACAGGGACAACCATCATATTCGCAAAACAAACTACTGCAAAACATTAATTATGCTGATTAAATATTTGGTACACGTAGACCAGACTGGATGTTGTGTACCTTAATCGTTGGTTCATTGTAAGTCAGTGGGCAAACACTCCAGGCAGATAGCATCGGTCCGTTGCTGTGAAACAAACAAAAGTGTTTTCCTCTGTTGCAGGAAACAACATATTAGATCTGTGGACTTATTAATGCTGTGCTTTTCGCCAGAGAATGGAAGAGGTTGATAATTCAACCAGTGAAGAGTTGGTCTGGTAAGAAATATCAGCCAGCCATTTGACCGGTTGACCCATAAACTGCACTCCAAACCAACAGAGATAATATAGGGCTGGGATTCTACAGCATGAATAAAACTATATAGAAATATAAGCACGCTAAAATATTGCAGTGAAGCATATCCAAGGCCTGTACTCAAGGCAAAGCTTTTTGAAAACTGAACAAACATTATTTCACTTTGATGCTGCCTTGACTGGTGTTTTCCTTTTTTCCCTTTCTTTTTATATTGGCTGAATTTAGTCACACTTTTTTTCACTTTTTTGTTGGCTCATGGTAACCCTGCTGTTTTCTTATTCTTGGAGATTTTGTGCTCCAAATAATACACATAATGTACATAGAACACATTTGATGTTCTAAATGTTCATTCAGAGTTATTCATTTCATGCAGGCTTTTTCCAACAATGGCTTTGTGCATTAACAAACTCAGAGGTAAAATAAGCAAACATTTTTAACAGCCTCTTCCCTCTATCACCTAACTTGAACCATTTGCTTGTTAAACACCACTATAAGCACTGTACAAGCCCATATTTGAGCCTTTTAATCTGCTTTTACTAAAGTCAGCAGAGCACCAAATATTTTAGGAGTGCACTTAGTCTTTCACTGACAGCTGGCTGAACGACGTGCCTCGTACAGTGGATGTGTAAAATGAGAGGAAGGATAATAGAGGCAGCAGAGTGGATGGAGGTGGCAGACCTGTGAATATGTGGAGAGAAGAATTGACTATGTAAACAAATACACACACACACACACACACACACACACACATACGCATACATACACACAACTCATCTCATGGTGGATTGAATCGACATGGCTGCTGATATAAATTGGATTGATATCCAGCAGCTCTTGTACAATCTATAACTGTCTGCGTTCTAATCACAAAATCCCACGGCAGGCAACATTGTCCTCAAATGAGGTACCCAGCAGACAGAGCAGGCCTAGTTGTGTCTTCTCACACAAGGATTTGCAATATGAGCCTCAGAGTTTTTATGCCTTGCTGTATTTTGATGTTTCAGTTTGGATAATTCACTCTATTGGAGACAGAAGATATTTCCCCGACACAGGGCTTAGAAGCCAGTATTTTGACATAAACAAATGAGATGTAAATTAACCTGGTTATCTTATAACGGTGCTCATGGATACTGGAACATAGTTGTCTGGTATAGCAGATCTATTTGAACTTAAGGCTTCCATATGTCTGAGAAGAAAGCTGTAACTGAAGGTGTCCGCCTCTAAAAAGGGGAGTTTATGTTAACACTTCTTTGAAAAGGAGCCATATTCACCACAAGCTTTTTCTCATTGTCACTTAGATTATATCAGGGGCAGTTGGGGTTCAGTTGGTGGAGCCTCCTCCCAATCGGAAGATTGGCGGTTCAATATCCTGTTCCTTCTGTTTGCATGGTGAAGTGTCCTTGGGTTGTCCCTTATGGTGTGTATGGATGAATGCTATGTAGTGGAAACCCTAGGAAACCACAAGATGAGAAAGTGCGATATAAGTGGAGACCATTTCCCAACAACCCACTTGTGACATTAAAAAACGTATTCATACCTTAATCAGTATATTAAATATACTATTTAACTTCTTGTATCTGATGTTGTATCCATTGTTAAAAGTATAAAACTATCCAATTTACTTAAATCTAAATTATATTTTGAGTTTGTGTTCTCAGGTTATAAGTAGACCACCAGAACACTGGATTCTTTTATGGATTCTTTCCACCCCTGGAGAACTTTTGCAATATTTTTAACCTTTTACACAAATCTAAAAGGTATCTCAAACAACACCCACCAGTATGTTTACAAAATAAAGCTTTATTTTGTCCTGTATCTTCTAAAGTTACATCTGAATTTCTGTGATTTTAACATAGATTGTGTAGAATCACATCCTATTCAACATAGTTCAACACCAGCTAAGAGTTCATGAGCTATTTACAAGTTGATCCAAAATGCTTCAGCAGTGTGAGATTAGCACTTTTTGAACAGCATAGCTGGATTGTTACGGCTGGATATCAATGATTTTGACATGTATTGTGTAGAATCACATCCTATTTAAAATAAAGCTTAGTTTTGTCCCACTCACAATATGTAGCTCAACAAATGTTTATGTAAGGGAGGTAGAGTAAACAGAGACACGGAAATTCGGCTTAGAGGAGAAAATGCTTCATGGCTCACAGCGCAAACCAAGCTTTCAGCACAGATTTTGGCGGAGGTGTAAGCATATCAAATGAAGGAAAAGATAGATGGATTATCAGGGATGTATACAAAATTCTATTTCAGTTCACCTTTAACCAAAGTACAGTAAGTAAGTAAGTGAGACAAGATAAGCAGGAGGATTATGCTGCACTTTGAAAAACACTCCACAGACACACATACAGAGGTGAAATAATAATCCTCAAATAGAACTGAGTGCAATTTGTGCTCTTATTAAAATGCTGCATCTCATTTGCAAACTTCCTTTAGTATTTGCTTTCTTAAACACAGAGGGAACAAAAGGCTCCTTCAACACAGGCCACACATACACACACACACTGGCTATATTTCTGTAATATCTTAATAGACGCTAACACAGCACAATAAAGAGTTTCTCATGGGAAAATCCCGGTGTATCAGAACGCAGCATCGTGTTTCTCACTGCAATCTCTGTCTTGCTAAGTCCTGGAGTGAAGAGACAAACCAGCTATCTGTCCTTTGTGTTCTTTAGATGGTGTTTCCCCTGCACGTCGTCAGTGTCGTGTTGCTGTCAACATCTCCTTGATCCACAAAATAATGAGGTATATGTAGAAATTCATGCATGTCACAACAAGCAAAATCTTTGAAAAAGGCCAGAAATTGAGTTAGGAGGCTATGTCTATGGGGTCCTCTCACAAGTCAGTCCACTAACCAGCATTAAGTTGATGTGATCTTTTATGTATGACTGAAAAACTGATACAGGTGGTCCTCACTTCACGACGTACGCGGCTAATGACGACTCTGAGTTACGACGGGTTTTGCGATAATATCAAAATACGCATGGAATCCGGTGGCAGCAGAGTTGTGAATGAGCGCATACCCGCGCTTAAAATTGGCCTAAATTTATGCAGATATAAACGTTAAAGGAAAAAAAAGGTAAAATAGCACGGTACAAATGGCCGATTTGTATGCAGATACTGTACAGTAGTACAGCAGAAATGGTGTTTCGTTTAGTGACGAACTCGCTTTACGACAAACCCCGTGGAACGTAACCCTGTCATTAAGTGAGGACCACCTGTATATTAGAATTAGGATGGCATATCGAAACATTGATTTGGTAATACTTGAATTTTACAAGAAGCATGTAAATACTGCACAAGACTTGCTGATGTTTGTATTTCCATCATGGATAACGAACTTCTTGAATTGTTAGTTTTTTGTCCCTTTTAAGTCCGGATTATAGATGTGCATTCCTACTTTTCAGTGACAAGGTTAAAAGAGTGATGTCCATTTAATTTATGTTTTTCCAATGATCGTCCTCCTCATTCATTCATCGGGGGTGGGGGGAATCCTCGAGTGAGCTGATTTCTGGCCTGGTGATGGCAATTTAGACAGTGATATAGAATCAAGTATCTCTCAGGCATTTTAGGTTGAAAATTTATTGGATGGCAGGCCACTTTTTTGTCTGTTGGAACTGCTCTGTGCAATGATGTCTGAAAATATGGTTGTCAGTACAATAACTCAAACTCTTCAATGCAGGCTATATTTTTAATAAAGTTCTTTATTTCTTTTTTTGTTTCTTCTCTGAATCTTCTTTTCTCTTCCTTTCAGCTTTTCTCTTCAGGGGTCACCACAGTAAATCAGCCTCCTCAATCTAACTCTATTCTCTCCATTCTCTTCTCTCATATCAGCTAACATTCATGTGCTCTTTCACTACATCCATAAATCTTCCCTTTACTCTTCCTCTAGGCCTCCTGAATGGCAGTTCTAACTTAAGGATCCTTTTATAATGTATTCACTATCCCTCCTCTGTACATGACCAAACCATCTCAGCCTTATTTCCAAAACATCTAACATGGGCTGTCCCTCTGATGGACTCATTCCAGATCCTACCTATCCTCGTCATGCCCAAAGAAAACCTTCAGCTCTGCCTCCTGTCTTTTCTACAATGCAACTGTCTCTAAATCATACAGCATTGCTGGTCTCACCACTTACTTGTATGCCTTTCCTTTCATTCTTTCTGATAATCTTTTATTACACATTACCCCTGACACTTTTCTCCAGCCGTTCCAACCAGCTTGACCCGTTTTCTCACCTCTTTTCCACACTCTCCATTGTTCTGGACCGTTTGTCCCGCACTCAAAATCCTCCACCTTCTTTATTACTCTCTTTCACACATGTGTATTCTATGCTCTCTGTATATTCTCTATGACATGTCCATTTTGACATTACCATCTGTACATACATGATAGAAATATCATATATTTTTATAAACTGTAAATATGCAATGGAGGTTTATTGCTATCACAATCTAAGAGACAGTATGTAAATACACTGTAGCATTGGTATTTTGTGCTACTATGCCTGTTAGTATTTTGCAATTTCTTAAGAGGTCTGTATGATAATGTGTCAATGATGGCAGATGTAACACTAAATTCATGACAACGGATATAATTACCGTTCTTAACTTATAACTTTATCTTTGATTTCATCTTTAAGTGTGGAGATACTTGTCACTCCACTGAACCTGGCTTCTCTCATAGTCTAACTTCATTTGTCCGTCTACACCTCCCAGAATTTTATCTTGCATATGAAGAAAATAGAATAGAAAATGAAATCAATATTAATTTCATTTTCAATGGGATGAACAGCTATTTACATCATTGATTACATACACTCAAAGACAATGGGCTCTGTGCAACTTTTGTCAATGGGCTAATTTGAACTTCTACATGATTTAAAACCCATATGTCCAAAAGTCTTTGTGCAGTACGTTTTTCATTAAGTCAAGGCCGATAACCCATCCTCTGCATCAGGAGCCTAGTTGGAGGGGGGTTTTCCAAATACTTCCCAATCCTTTTTTCCAACAACATAAACCATTCGGGATGTCAACATTCATAGTGTCAGAATCTCAATCAATGTTTCATGACATTTGCAAAGTGAAAGACAAACTCAGACACACTCACACACACTGAATCAAGACATTAAGTTCTGAAACATCTGTCTGTCAATCTGTCTGTTGAAGCTGCAACAAAAGAGAAGAAATTTAAAAAGTCTACACTAAAATCACTAAGTCTACTAAAATCACTTTGAACATGCATTTATTTTCAAATGCATACAGTACACACATGAATTTTACTTAAAAGTTCACATTAATTATAAGCAATGATATTAATAAATCATGTTTAACCTAATTCACAACTCATGTTGCTTTGTTTGATTCGTTAACAGGTTGTAATTTATTTATTTGAAGAAAGGCCAACCATATGTGTTAAATCAATAATTGATTTTTGCTCACTGTCTGTATAAAAATTTGTCTATAAACGGTTTATTCAATAAATTTTGTTTAGATTTCTAGCTATTACAATCTCACAGCAGGACACCTGTCATCCACACGCTTGCAAGACCATGTTTCTCATTCAGCAACAATGTCATATTTTTTCAAAAACTGTTTGGGTGGTCTTGAGAAACTGAATTCAAACATGTTGCAAAATCTTGTGAGTGCATGCGTTCATGCATGTGTGCATGCGTGTGTGCGTGCACATGAGCATCCGTTTGTGTGTGTGTGTGTGTGTGTGTGTGTGGTCTCTGCCTTCAAATCATCATTCATGTATTAGTTATGGGCTGAGCTTTTGCCGAGCTCTGACCCAGTCTGAAACACAATTTTTTAAGACACTTGCTGTCTAACCGTGTGCACAATAGCGCTATATCACGAAATGCCAATCAACTGCTCTCCCTCTCTCTCTCGCTCTCTCTCTCTCTCTTTGTCTCTCTCTTTCACACAGACACACACACACACACGCACAAACAGCCCATAACTGGATGGAAATGGGCAGGTCATTTTTCCAATAAGGCTGCAGGAGCCATGGCTGAAATATGACATCTGGGTCTGATGGAAACCAGTAACAACGTTACTGTCCCTCTCACAGTGCTGGGTGTTCACAGGTCTGCATTAGTTTTATTGAGATATAACCTCAGAAAATCTCTCCCTGTATACTTTGCAATGGAAAAACAGAGAGCCTCTGAAAGGCGATGCACCTGGATATTTGTTGAAAGAGAAAGCACAATTGTATTTTTAATGTCGTTGTAATAAATATGAACCTTTTCTTTTCGTGTCAATTTGTTGGTGATAAGAACGCAGTACTTTAATCAGAAACATTCTTGATCAATATTTTAGGAAACAGTAAAGATCTGTACGCTCAGATCCTCACTTATTTTCCTTCTTTTTTACCTACACCCAGCATCCAGACTGTCTAGTCCGTACCAAACCATTTTATAATAAGTTCCTACTCTACTGACCCCCCTCTCTTGTTTTCTTTATCCTCTTCATCTGTTTGCTCCCTCATCACGGTGAGAATATGGCATTTCCTTTTAATCGTTTCCATTTGACAACATGCCGTCTGGAGAAACAGCATCTTTATCCCCACAGGAAGTTGTGTGTGTGTGTGTGTGTGTGTGTGTGTGTGTGTGTGTGTGTGTGTGTGTGTGTGTGTGTGTGTGTGTGTGTGTGTGTGTGTGTGTGTGTGTGCGTGCGTGTGCGTGTGCATGTTTTGGCGCTGCAGAGTGTGCAAGGTTTAGACAGGGGTGATATTTCTCCCCGACAGACATTGCTCTTGCTCTCCAACTTCACCATATGGAGCCTATTACATCCAGTTATTAACATTACACACACACACACACACACACACACACACACACACACAGAAATACACAAGCACGCATGAATATTCCTGCACTTACATGGACAACAACTGATCCATGATAGTGCAACAGTGACAGAATACATGACCAAATGTCATGTAGTGTGCGTCCTTGTGTGTGCATGTTTGTGTGTGTGTGTGTGTGTGTGTGTGTGTGTTTGTGTGCGTGTGCATGCATGTGCATGTGTAGCATATGCCAAAGAGGCCTGTCAGTGTGAGTCCTCATATCTGTGTTTTGTCCCAAGCGCCTCCCTGTGTCAGTGTTATCATAGCCCTATCAGCGCACTGGCACCAAACCTCACCGTCTCATAAACACACACCCGCCCACAGACACAGACATGCACACACATACTGTCTCATACAAATTCATATCTTCAAGTACACACACACACAACCTCTTGCACTTTAAACCAACTCACACCAGGAACTCTAGAGGGTCGGCCATGCTGGTTTTAGATTTGCCTATTTGTTGCTTTGCGTGTGTGTGTATTTTTATGTGTGTGCCTGCATGTCTGTACGTATTTTGTGGGTTGTTTTTTCTTTATCCGTCATGTTCCGGTAAGTCCCGGTTGCTTAGTTGCATCTCACCTCCTACATTTCAGTGCCAAATGCCAGCGTGTGTGCATGTCTGTGTGTGTGTGTGCGTGTGTGTGTGTAAAAGATAAAGAGTGAGGTATTTTCAGGGTGCATATCTATCTGCATGTTGAATGCATCTATGTGGGCGGGGTTGGTGGTTCTAAAGTGTCATCATTATACAGTTTAGCACCTGGAGACTCGAGTGCATAAACTTGAGGGTGCCAGGCTATTCACAACCACCATTATTAACCCAACTGTAATACTTGTGGAAAGGACTCCTCTCTATTATAAACAAAATTTAGAATGTAAATGGTCCTACTCATCTTTTTTATGAAAATATTAACTTTGTAATCAAAGCCCAAGGAGGATCAAGTGATCCAGTACAAGCCTCATCAAATTAAGCAAACTACTGGTCACTGCAGTTTGCAAGCTGTCTGGTTTGTGTGCATGTTTGAGCAAACCGGTTTTCCAGACCGTTCTTAAATACTGTAGAATAGTGTTATCAGCAGCGCCTATCGGAAATAAGGCCCAGTATAATGAACCCAGACTGACAACAAATACTGAAGAGCCTCCTGACACCGATAATGTTACTGTAAGTGACTTATTTGATGACGGCTCCCATTAAAGTGAAATGTTATATTCGCATGGGGACTTATAAGAGCATCCAGCTGACTGGAAGTCAATCATTTTCTATTAGACTCATCATTTCTCAGTAGCAGGGGGTATTTGTTGGCTGATGTGGGAGTTTGATTAATTCAAACTCCAGGCAACTTTACTACAATGACCTAAGATGTACTTTAGTGTACAGTACGGTAAGGAAGCAGTGCTTCACTGAAGGATTGGATCATTCTTTTTCAAAATACATCAGATACCAGGTGTCATTTATAGGTCATCTCACAGGCAGACTAGCATAATCATGTGGATTTGAAGAGTACATTGTGTGTGAGATGCAGGTGACAGAGAAAATCCTGTAGTTAATCTTATAAACAACAAAAACTTTTTAAGGAAAAGAAATTCTTGTGAATAAAGATTTTATTTAGAGGAGTAATAGATGTCTAGTATATCTTCTGTTTTCTTTTTATAGCACACTAGTAGAATTTCAACAAACCTAGCATTTTTAATTTTGTTGTACTGAAATTTTGGTATTATGGAGGCTCTGAAACCTTGCTGTCCCAACAGAAGGATACCTTTCAGTAACATGCTCCTGGAGTGAAGACAAAAGTTTCCCAGTGTCAACCCAGGTGTTTGGGATCTTGGCCGACACAAGACTGTGAACATCAATAATGATGTGATTTGACACACTGGGAATTGTGTGAGCATCACCCTTATAGAGCCTGGTTACTCACCTTGAAAATAGGGTCCTACAGCACAATAGTGTCTTGCTCAACAACACTTCAACACAGTAAGAGGAGCCAGGAATCGAACCAGGAATGTTCGGGATTGCTCTTCTGCGCCATGCCGCCACTGATTGATTTCAATTTTCCACTTCCTCAAGCTAACACAAATTTTTGGATGATTTCCTTTTAAGAATTTCACCACGGTGAAAATTGTGAGCTGTTTCTGCAATAGAGAGGTCCAAATGTTTTTAAAATCAGTGTGAAATGTACAAAAGAACAAGGCTGCTATTGTTCAGTGAGTAGAATACCAGCAAAAAAAAAACACAATTTTATAGACTTTCTGCCATATAAGAGGTGTGATGGTGCTTTGAAAATTTTGGAATAAATGTCTGTTCTGCTTGTTCTGCACAAAAACTGCAGAAACATCAACTTTTTTTGTAATCTAGACCCTAACCCTAATCCTAACCCTAACCCTGTGTTTATGATTGTACCTTCAAAACCAAAAGTGTTTTTGAACACCTCTCCAAGGTTTATTGCTGAGGGAAAAATTCCGACTTTTCATTTCAGCATTTGAAACTTGTGGTGTTTTTTTTCGACCATACTTGTGAGGTCATTATGAGGACTCTCATAATGAGATTCAAAGATTCAATGTGTTTATTGTCATGTGCAGTGTGGAAACGGGTTTCCCTGTTCAATGAAATTCTTACTTTGATGTTGGCATTGCATTTAGATATGAATTGATAATAAATAATGGTAGTGTTAACATAATTATAAATATGAACAGTGGTGGTAGTGCAGATAAAACAATTGAGTGCAACTTGGTAGTACATATACTATAGGACACAGAACTTCTTTTTTGAGCAGTCTGATTTCCTTTTAATTGAAGAGATCATCACTTGATGCACTAATGGACTTCCCTTCTGAAGCAACTTTATGATTGCAAGCACTCCTACCTTTTAATGTTTGGTTGCCTTCCAGTTATCGGCATTTGTCAGCCGTCAAGGGGTCTTTCCTAACCAAGAAATGTAATCACTTTAATCAGCACATTGATGTATGAGTTGTCAAAGGGACAACTGGCACTCCAGTGAGAGCTGGAGATCATAGCCTGATGAAGCAAACAGAACCCTCATCATCTGAAAAAGCAGACTCGATTCTACGGTCACCAAACCGGATCTCCTTGGCGCCCTGGCTGCGGCATTAGATTCTATCCATAGAAGTTATGAACAGAATCTGTCACAAAGGGCAGCCCTGGCGGAGTCCAACTCTCACAAGAAACGGATTCGGCTTACAATCGGCAATGCGGACCAAGCTTCGACACCAATCGTATGGGGTCAGAGCAGCCCATATGACAGGATTCGGTACCGTATACTCCTGGAACGCTTCCACAGGATTGCACCTGGGACACAGTCAAATCCTTTTTTCAGATCCACAAAACACATGTAGACTGATTGGACAAACTCCCATGCCCCCTCGGGGACCCTGCTAAGGGTATAGAGTTGGTCCACAGTTCCACGCCCAGGACGAAAACCACACTGCTCTTTCTGGATCCGAGGTTCAATGATCCGGCAGACCCTCTTCTCCAGCATGGCTGAATAGAACGTATCAGGGAGGCTGAGGAGTGTGATCCCCCCGTAGTTGGAGCACACCCTCCGTTCCCCTTTTTAAAAAGGGGGATAACCAGATCAGCGGCACTGTCCCTGAAATCCACGCAATGCGGCAGAGGCATGTCAGCCAGGACAGCCCTACTGCATCCAGTACCTTGAAGAACCCAGGGGGGACCTCATCTACCCCTGGGGCCTCGTGACTGAAGAGCTTTCTGACTGCTTCAGCAACTTCAGCCCAAGAAATAGGTGTGTCTGCCCCAGAGTCCCCCGACTCTGCTTCCTCATTGGAAGGGGCTTCCGAGCCCCATGGGTGAAGGCCCGGCGACCGGGCACTCGCCATCGAGCCCCGCCCCCGGGCCTGGCTCCAGTAGGTAACCCCTGGTGACCCTCGTCCGGGCAAGGGAAAACTAGGTCCAAAGTTTGTGGTCTTCATGAGGGTCTTCTGAGCCACATTTTGTCTGGTCCCTCAGCGGGGACCTGTTTGCCTTCGGTGACCCTTCCAGGGGCATCAATCCGACGACGACATAGCTCCCTCATTGGGACGCGCAAACCCCTCCACCACGGTAATGTGTCAGCTCAGGGAGGCGAGTGATGGACACGTCATGTAAAAACAAAGCCAAGTGTGACCTCCATGCACAGTAGTACAATCCTTTCGTATTCTCATCAGATTGGCTGGATAATTGAATGGCTGTCAGGATATGTGATAACATTTTACCGCTTATCCAGCACAACATAGATAAAGTGCAAATGCAGCACCTGACGGGCATTTTTCAGGCTACCGGAGAGAAATGAAGAGGAGAGAGTTCATCTATCATTATGAACTGGCAGAACACCCCTGACTCTCACTGTTGACCACATTTAAGAGTCCAGCAGGGCAACTGTATTGTAATATCATAACACACCATTCCTGTGTGAGGTAATGTGACCTTCTCTTACATGGTAATGGAGCTAGCACTACTCATGATTGATACCTTTAAGCCTAAAACACTGGAAATCTGTGTGTGTGCGTGCTTGCATGGATTCATGCGTGTGTGTGTGTGTGTGGCCTGTAAAGAGGTTGGTCATTTATAATAATACATGACATCCTGAATCTGCTTCTCAATCTGTATCTCAATATAACTCCATCGTGTCAGCATTAGTTTCTGTCACAAAAGAACACAAAGTAATGTAAGAATGAAAATATGTTCCCTTCTGCATCAAACAAATAACTGTGCAACTTTTAATACGACTAAATCATTTCAGATTAGTGGATTTTATTCTTGGAGAAATGCTTGGATGTTTCAGCACATTTTACAGCAAAGAGGTAGCAGCGCCAGCAGTAATGGGATGCCTGATTACTGTTAGAAGATCATGCATTTTCAAGAAAGATCAGGGAGTTTTCCACAAGCAGTCATGTGCTGAGCAAAGACATTTTGATGAGGTTTTCTGTTCTTTTTACAAAGCTTTGTATTTTCTAGTAACCCCATAGGCTTGAGCCCAATTATAACTCAAGTAATGGAGGCTACCCATTTTGTAGTAAATAAGAATGGGACAAATCCCAGAGTGTCTTTAGCAACAGATAGCAGAGAGAGAGTTCTAGAGCACAAAACATTCACATCTTTTTGAACGTGGGTGACGGATAAATTGACATAACACCATCCTAACATGAGCACAACCTGTTTTGATAATCTACAATGGTCCTGATCTGCCTTATCACTGTGATGACTGATATTTTAATAAATGATCTCTTTACTCGCTATTATTAACATCCAAATGACCATGAAGCTACTATAAATAAGACTATGAATAAGTCTTGTTTCACACTATTTACTCTGAATGTTACAATGAACATCAACATGACTTTATACTTTTGGGCACCGAGAATATTTAGCCTATGTGTTTCAGCGATGAGCAGCCCAGTGGTACGGTGGTTAGCGTCTCCACTGAACAGCAAGAAGGTCCCCAGTTGGAATCCCATAGGGGATTTCTCTATGTGCAGTTTTCATGTTCTCACCTGTGTCTGTTTGGGTTTTCCTGTGGGTTCTCTGATTTCTGCCCATAGCCCAAAAATGTGCAGTAAGTTCACTGGAGATCCCAAAATTGCCCAGGCGTGTAAATGAATGGATGAATATATTTTTCGTCCCAATATGTGGCCCTGTGGTCAACTGACTACTATTGCCTCTTGGGCCAATGACAGCAATGACAGCTGGGAACTGGGGGTAGGCTCCGCTCCAACCCCCAGTCCACATGACCCCTGTGAGTGCAGGACAAAACTGGTGCAATGAATAATGAATGAATGAATGTTTGAGTGATGGAAAAACCTCAAGCCATCAGAGTGTCTTCTGACTTACCAGTGAATGTGTTGGGTCCAATCCCGAAGCAGCAACAGCAATGCCACTCTAAATGTGACAAACGATCTCTTTCCAAGGGTCTTCTAGAAAGAGGAAATGCTTTCATACTAAAAAAGTGATGTAATAACTAACGTTACAACTAGATTTACTTGCCAGAGTGAAGCTTGTAATTTCACTTAGTTAAGTTTGTTTCTGAGACTTGTCATGATACTTGTAAAATGATTATTGATTCACGTTCCAAAAACGCAGCACTCACCTCCCTATAGCCCTTTAGAATTTTTAGGATGATGGAAAGTTAAGTCATTCACCTCTGCAATGACCAAACAGTTTCTTTGAATTTCAGAGGGCTCATTCTGTGAATTTGTTTGCTGCTGATTAAATTACTGGTCACCATTTACAATCTGTCACATCTCCTTGTGTTTACCTGTGACAGAGAGGAACTCTGAGTGAAGCACCAGAAGAGATAGATTTGATTATGACAGAAACACATTAACAGATTTAAATATAGAAGTGAAAGATGGTAAGAAAAATGTTTTATGGCTTTTTTTTTTTTTTTGGAAAGAGCATCTTATTTGTCATTGCAAAACACAACAGTTTTACAAATATGAAGTGCCAGCTAAGCCCCTATGGTTCTATCCATCTCCCACCCACCTACCTTCCCACCCACACACACACACAGACACACACACACACACACACACACACACACCATCCATCCTTTTTCAATTTGCAAAAATTATGTCACGGTTGAATCACTGATTCGTTTTTATTCAATCAACCAATTTGAGAAAATGTATATCCAGAGAGTGATTCCATTTATTGACTTATTATATGACTAAATACTATATCTGAGAGAAGGTGTTTACCGGGATTACTCCCAAGCGGCCCTTTGACGGTGTGACGACGATGAGAGGAGCTGGCACCGGGGGTGGGGGGGGTGGGGTCAGCTTTTAGGGGTATTACGGTAAGAGGCGGGCCGTGGAGGAGCGTGCTGCCGGCTGGGCGTGTTTAGTCTTTGTGTATGTGTTGTCCTGTCAGCCTGCTGTCCTCACCCCTGCGCGGTGCGGCGCGGCGCGGCGCGGCGAGGTGCGGACCGGCTCGGTTCACTCCGTGACGCAACCCTCCGTCCTACTATCACCACACCGCCGTTCCAATTGGATTTACCGGGGCACTTCTTTCGCTGCCACCCGAGTGGCTGAGCCGAACCTCCGGAGGCGCTCAAGAGGTCAGGAGCGGAGCGGAGACAGCGGAGGAACATGGACCGGTCCGGGCACCGGAACCCCTCCCGCATCCCCGGAGCGCCAGTGACACAGGTAACGTCATATGAAGCGGGATGGTTTCCAAGTCAGCGAGCCGCCGGTGTTTATCTGGGATGATCTCTTTCATTTACTCATCTCACCTTCCCATTATTTTTTTTCCCCTCACACTGACGGACACTCGATCGCAGATGAAGTAAAAGAAAGTTTTGTGGCTGGTGCTGCACAGAACACACTGCCAGAGAGCGTGTCCTAAATATATATATACATATACATATATATATATATATATATATATATATATTAACTATCATGAACCTAGATGGATCACAATTACAAGATTATAAATCCTGCGGACGCAAGCAAAGGGGGTAAAAGTAATCAGTGAATGAAGTAAATGAATTAATTTTGATATTCTTTTATAAAGCATTCAAATCATTGTGTTTCTTACTGTAATATCTAATTTTTGGATTTAAAAAAAAATTGAAAAATTGAATGAGTCTCATGCTTATAGTTTGACATCTCCTGTCCTGTAGATGTCACTGTGAAATGACTTAGACATGACAGAAAACATCTGAGCCCTGGTGTACAGGGAGACACTTCAGCTCTAATGTGATTTTCATGTTTTTTGTTAGTGGCCAAAACGGGGAATAACATGTATGGCATCAGTCACATGAAGAACAGCATCCCCGCTTAAAGATCAGAAAACTAAAGCTCGGCTAATGACATTTTTGTTGTTTGAGACAAGGTTGATATTGAACTAATTCAGTGCCGTCTAAGGTAGCCGTAGCTTAAGCGAGGAGTTTGCTGACTGAGATCTGTGGGCCAGAAAACTGTGGAAGCCCACACCTCGTAGTGTGTGACCCGACCCCAGGGAGGTGGAGGTGCTTTCAGTGAAATAACCATGCCATCCATATCTAACAACCGTGGGTTGGAATTCTCACTGTAAAGTAGATGTAGAAAGCCTCATCTGAATTTCAGATATATATATGTAAGATGATTCTAATATTTTCTATCTTTTTCTGCATTTATTTCATTTAGAGGATTGTGACATTTATATGGAATGAGGAGGGGATTCTGGAGCTGCTCCGATGACCCTCCGTGGCTCCTCATCCCTCCCTGTAGTCTCTTTGTTTTACTCTCGCTGAACCGGATCCTCGTGGTATTTAAGCAGCTGAAGCAGTATTTTTTTGCCACTTCACTTCATACTATAGCAGTATAGTGTTTTCACAAGGGCTCCCACGAAAAGTATCCTTGATTAAGTGTTTTCTCTAGGGACTTCACCCCTGCTGATAATGCAGTGTCTATATTAATGGTGTTAATGAACTGCTGGTGTCTCTGCAGTCTGAAAGTGAGTGTGGTTATTAATGTTGGGAAGGAATCAGGGGTCTTGTGAAGGGGATATGGGGTCTCCACGTTTGTGTTGTTGTCCCAGTGGTGAATACATTTGCATTAAAACGCTGTCTCGGATGCGAGGAGAAATAAATGGTACCCAAGGAGAGTTTTGACTGTAGCCTCATTTGCCTACATTGTTTTCTGATGTGAACACACATGTGCTAATTGAGCAGTTGTCTCGTTTGTTATCCAAAGCATTAATGAAGCCATCACACAAACATACTAATGGGGATATTTGTATATTGCCGGCACTGACAGCATGATCTACTTGCCTTTACATTATTTGTGGTCTGGTTCGTGTTTGTGCTTGTGTGTACGCAGACAGGCATGCATATGCTCATGCATATTCAAATCTCACTTTGCATCGATGTAGATCAGTCAGGTTCATGCATGCTATGTGTGCACTTGTGCCTATGCATATTTGTGTATTTGTATGTGTGTATGTGTCTTACTCTCTGGAAGAACGAGGGGGGGGGGTGACAGTGTGCGCTGAGGAGAGAGAGGAGGGCGACATGCGACTCCAGGTTGCTGAAGGAAAGAGGGTTAGTGGGGAGTAGGTGGAGTGAGTGTGCATGTGTGTATTGAGGGGGTTGGGGGTCCGCTGGGTTCACTCCAGTGCATTTGCTGCTTTAATTTGCTTTGACAGCCACTCCATTGGCTCAGCCTCTGAAAAAGCCTTTGGGTTGTACAGTAGGGAGAGACTTCCTACTGTCTGTGTTTAATTGGTGATGCTCCCATCGGGCTTATGTCTCTCTGCTGTTACACCAGAGATTTTCTGTTACAGTTTGTGCACTTGCTAATTATCTGGTGTCCAGTTGCACCGGCAGACCATAAAGTCGACCTTAAGTTTGGGTGTAAAGTACGTGTTTGCTTATAATTGCAAACTAACACTGCAGCTCAATGTCAGAAGTGCCACTTGCATCTTAACAGTACTATCGTTGAAATACTGTCATGTTCGTTTGCCTGCTGAATGCTGCCATTCAATGCAAACTTAAAGTATGGAATTTTCATGAATTGCCAGAGGGCTTTACATGCATTACATGCCAAAATACACAGGTGTAGATGTCTCGAGTTGATGTGTGCACAAAAGAAAAATAAACATCTTCTTTATCGCATATAAACATCTATTTACTGACTAGACTAAGGCTGTGTCATGGCCTAGCGCAGTCAGAGGAGCAGAAGTGTCTTTTCAAAGCAAGTCTGAGGCTTTTATAGGTTTCTTTATTTTCTGTCTTTTCACAATTTTTTGCATCCCCACTGTTTGATTTTGTGTCCCTTGGTTCTGGTTCCATTTTATCGCTTTGTTTTCCATCCCTAATTTGCTTTTTTTATTGTGCACCCACCAGACTGAGCATGAGGGCATAATATTTTTGACAGCTATGATTTATACTCTGACCTCCTTTAAGAGTCTGGTGGTAGCTACCCTATTTCAAAGCTGTCGTATTTGATATTGCATGTCTCGCCCCTACTCAAGCCATTCCAGATACCTGGTCAAAAGTACGTTGAGCAAGTGCCTTTGACGAAGCCTAGAATTAATTCAGCGGAGTTAATGGGCTAATGAATAATCTGGGCAGGAAGCATGAATATTACTCCACAAGGAAGTCTTCATTCGCCTCACAATTAGTTGTGGCTGTGTTGGGGTCATAACATGAAAGTAACTGCTTAGATTGTGGTCTCCCATCCTCTTTAAGAGTCAGGTGAAATGCTGTTTAGTGCACTGATATGGAAATTGCAATGAATCCGCAGAGTGCGAGAGAGTAAGGACTGTGTTTTAATGACCTAAAGAAGACCAAAAGTGCACAGCACTGGGGAGTCAATTTACCTCCTGCTATCCTGAAGATACAAAAACCACTGGGTTAGGCACATGGTTTAAAGGGGTTGTCCTGATTCCAGGGTCTGTATGACCAAATCTTGCCCACATGGAGATAAACAAATCAGAGGCTCAGCTCTTATTTTGAACTGAATGGAAAATTTCAAAGGATGCAATCAGAGTGGCGTGGTTTTACTTTTAGCGCAAGGCAACTGTATTATAGACAATTTGGAGACGATATAGAATAGGACAATTTAACTAGGTGAAAAAGAGTTGCAGTCATCTAAGCAAGACAAAATAAAAGCATGAATAACAGTCTCCATCTTCACCTTAATTAGAAGAAACACTACTGCGTAACCTGTCTAACGAATCGAGTTTGAGGGATTGTTAAATCGAGCCAAACAGGCTTCCTACTGGGACAAAAACTGCCAGTTTTTGAAACTATATTATGTGCTTACTTTGTATCAATTTCTTTATGTTTGCCTTTAGTCGCCTCAGGGCTATTATGTTTGTATCTGCAGGTTCGATGCTTGCTTTTTTAGTATTCCAGGAGAATTGAGTAAACTTGCTATTTGGGATGAAAGTGCTACAATTATGGAAAATCTGAATCTGTGATGTAAATTATCAAAGAAACAACATGGTTATACATATAATGAAATCAATTATACTGCCGTTGTCCCCTCACTGTGAATAGAGAGACAAAGTAATGAGTTTTGCTTCTGAGAATCAATTCAGGTGTTTAATAAATACAAAAGCTCACCTTGAAAGATCAAGAGCAGCAGGAACTGACCAAGTAGACCAGCTATGATAATTTAGTGTCTTTTCTTAATTTTCTGTCTGCTGCTCCCTTCAAGGGGTGCCATAGCAAATCACCTTCCTCCATCTAATCCTGTGTTCTCTATCCTCCTTGCTCGCACCAACTAACTTCATGTCCTCTTTCGCTCCATCAATAAATCTCCTCTCCAGTCTTCTCGGCCTTTCCTGCCTGGCAGTTCCGACCTCAGCATCCCGCTACCAATATAATCACTATCCATCCTCTGTAAATATCTAAACCCTCTCAGTTATTTAGCTTCTTTAAGCTATTTTTTCACGTTTGTGCTGATAAACAAACAGGTCAATGTTATCTATTGTTATACTGTACCGTCTGCATCAAATCCCCCTCTGTGCTAATTCATATACCATTACACCAATTACTGTGATCTTTTCTCTCATTTTTTCTTCTTCATTTGTTTTTGTAATAAAAGATTTCTTTTGTAATGCAAAGTAATCAGAATATTGCTCATGCAAATGTCCTTCCTTTGCTGTATCATGGTCTCTAGAAATGTCTTTCTTGGTGCATTTGTAATTCATATTAATTTCTATTTGCCACTATCCTTTAAATTAGTTCTGTTAGAGTTAAACACTTTTAACAACTTCCTCAAGCTAGATTGCAAAGTAGCTTCCCCAAGACTGTAAAATAAATACATACAGACGTTTAGTATGGGCCCAAAGAGGAATTCATGGAGCATTTCTAGACTTTATCTGTATTACTGTATTTACGTGGATGATTGTGACCTGAGGGCCGTGAATGTTCGATTACAACGCAGTTCCAGTGGTCAGTCAGTTGATCGCGTATGCACACAGTGAATATATCAAAGTTACTACAAAGAGCTGAAAAGTCCTAATAACCATAGATTCTTTGACTTTATTTTGATTCAAATCATCCACTGAAAAATTTGCAATGACAGAAATTGGACCAAAATGTTTTTCCAAGTTGGAACAATGTGACCAGTGAGCTGGCTTACCTGGCAGTGATGATAAATTATAGGACTGTGCTTTTCCTCCACACTATTATTTCAGCCTATTGCAACATTCAGCCTGTTTTTATGGATGGACAAGGTGACAATTAGGCTTCAGAGGGAGCTGTGGATGTTTATCAGACTTGTGTTAACAAGCTCTCAAACAACAGTCTGGAGAATCACCCGTGATGTTCTGTTGGATTATGTTCCTTCACCTTGTATTGACCTGTTTAAAAACGGATTGTTTATTTAAAGAACATCCTCTAAGATTTCATTTGGGTTTTTTACGTTTGCTTTTGGATGCAAGGAGGGCGAATGTAAATGAGAAGACTGCAGACGAGGTCATGACAGAAGATTGTGACATATAGCCTTGGGACAGAGCAAAGTATGTCATCATATTGCACCCAATGGGCATCGTATGTCAGCTGTCACAACAGTATGTAAACTGTCCTTCCTCACAGCTGCAGCTCTTCGACATCCACAGAACACGGGTCGTGACACAAATTCACGAGCTGATTGCATGCAAACATTTTTCGACATTGGTTCAAGAAAGAATTGATCAAATTAAAGCAGAATCCTGACACATAATCACTCAAAATTCCACAAATTGTAAAATATGAAAACTGAAACATGTTTTAGTGCTGGTCAGAATCTAACATCCATTGTGTGTGTGTGTGTTGTTTGTTTGTGAATAAATAATTTTCCAGTCCCTATGAGTATATTATGATGTATGCGAGTATGTAAAACAAAGAATCTGAATATTGTTATACTGTTTATTGTTAACCCATATATTATTTGTCACCATTATGTCAACAGTCAGACAACTTGAAGATATGTTTTGCTCAAAGAAATGTATTATATAATAATAAGTTAGTGCATATATTATCTTTTACTATTCTCTTCTCTATGGTTGCTGGTCAAACCATCAGTTTGCCACTGTTTGTTTGCTTTTTGTTTTTTGTTTTACCTTAATTGACAAAGATATTGCTTACTATCTTAATTATGTCTGATGAACACAGCAATGTAAGTCAACATGGATTTATGTGGCTGACTGAGATCATGTGTATGGAAAAAGAAATTATTAATGTGATATTCAGACCCTCTTCTAAGTCATGTCTTGAATGAAGAATCATGACAGATCTGTGATTCCTTGCGGAAGTTTTTGAGAGGGGGATTCCTTCACATTAAGGAATCCAAGGTCCTCCTCACATCTCTTCGGAGTAATATCACATGCACATCAGATGTCCTGCAAAAGACTTCCATTCTTTCTACTGCCATTTCTGAGCCTCTTATCCTCTTATTAAAGATGGTTCCTACTCTCCAAGACTAGTCTGGGGAGACACTCCTGGAGCCCCAAATGTCAAATCGCAGCAGTAGTACCCAAATCTATTTGCACCCCCTGAAGTGTAACTACAAGCAGTGGCAACATATTTGTCATTGCTTTTAAACATTTTCCTGGTGGAGATTTGCAAACTGTCAATCCAAATTTGCTGTTCAGACTCAATCATGAATTCAGTCATTTTTTTTATATCAGCTTCACAAAAGTGATGTTGTAGGAGAAAATTGCTGAAAATTAAAAACCCCATCACAACCCCCATTTCATCCTATATCAGTTTAGACAGTTTAAAAGCCTTGGCCATCTCGGTTATTCACAAAAAATGTCAGTTGTACGCTTAGGGTATTCCCCCCTGGGAGAACTGCTCCCCTTTTGGTTTATACCATGTTTTCAATATAAATTGGAGAATCCAGTTTTTCGTTAATGTCGTGAACTTTGTACATCAATTGAGTTGTGAGCCCATTGACCGTTTTTGTTGTCTAATTGTTTAGCCAACTCTCGTGAACTACTGTTGCCTCATGTTTTCTTTAATTTATTAAATAGATAAAGACAATCTAATACATTGTAGTGTTTTAGTCAGGGAAACACCCGGTTGACGGTAAAATGTCTGTTTAATAAGCAATTACTGTTGTTGGCAACAGCCATGCCACACGTGCCTGCAATACAACTAACTGTTCCTGCGCCATTCCAGGTAAAAAAAAACAAAAAAAAACCAAACATAATTCATTGCATCCCAAACCACACCCACATAATTCCCAGCAACCACAAACATAAACCCCAACATTCGTGACTCGCTACAATATCCTCATAATTGGTGAGAAAACAAGTGTTAAAAGAGTGATCCTGCTAATACCATTATTACACTAATGAAAGTATTATTTTTAAGAGAACAGTCACAAAATGCACAGTGAAGATAGGAAATTTTCACCCTAAGTGCAGGATAAGTGGTCAATAATGAATCAATGAATGAATTTTTTAATCAAAGTGCAATCAACAACATGTAGGTCTCTTCATAGCCAAATGTGGACATCCAATTGAAACATCAAATGGATCTGATGATATTTCAGTTTGGTAACATTCTTATTCAAATCTGAAAACAACAACAGTAATTTTACCTCTGCCTGTTTCTAATGTACACAACACATCTCACCTTACAATAGAGACTGATCTATATTGTTTTAATGACACAAATGACTACATGTTAAATTATAAACTTAAATTTGTAATTCAAAACCAAAACAAGCAGGAGGTTTAGACCTCCGTGTGTGATAACATTTTTGCCATATTAATGGAGTAATGTGTTGTTAAATATCCACCTTACTGAGCCAAACCAATGACAGTATGTCATTGCTTTAGTATCATGGACTCAGGTGTCATCATAACAAAATGAAAAAAGGTCAGTAACAAAATTAGTGGTGTGAGGGGCTGATTCCTTCAATCCTTCCTCATCCAAGCTGACGTAGGGTCAGAGGGGGATTTAACCTGGAGTGGTCACTAGACAGTCTGTCATTTGCACTTTTGGGCAATTTAGCGTCTTCAGTCAAGATACAGCAGCTGGAGAATCCTGAACGAGCCCAAATAGAAATTTGGAGAACGTTGGAACCTAAGTCATCGATTGGGTTTCAACCCAGAACGTTCTAGGGTGTGAGAGAGTGCAAACTACTGCATCCCCACCCTCTGACTCATGCAGTGTAGTAAAATTGTTTTATTTCCTTCTCAACTTAACAACCAACACAATCACAATGAAATTAAAAGATTGGTTGGTTTGTGTTCAATCCAGCAACTTCCATGATGGAAGTACAGCACTTTTCACTAACTGTTTTTGAGTTTGGACCCGTTGGATATAGAATTAGGTTTTTGAATTATCATGCTAATGACAGATCCCCAGAAATTTTGTGTATTTGTGTGTGTGTGTGTGTGTGTGTGTGTGTGTGTGTGTATTATTGGGTACAGCCTGTTTTTTTGTCTGGTGCTTTGAGCAAAGAATTGTTAGTGCAGTTCTGTTCTGGTTGATTGGTCTTGACAAAGAGAGAGAGTCTGTAATTAGTGCTTATGGCCAAGCGGCTGCCACATTCCACATCTGTAAATGACAGACTTCAGGGTGGACACTCTCTCTCTTTCTCTCTCTTTTCCTCTGAGTCTCAACATCGTTCTCATACCTTCCACACCTCTAGATGAGAAAGGGCACAAAGGTGTCTGTTTCTTCTCTCTGATACAATTCCTGTATTTCATCATGTCATTCAGCCTGAATTCTGCTCTAGCTTTAGGTCATCAGATGGCTGCCGGTCTTTGAACAGGGTGGATAAGATCCAAAATGACCTTGAGCATTTAAAAAGCAAAGATGCACGTCATTTACTCGGGATTCTTTTTCAGGGCGAAGAGTTAAAGTCTCTGGTTCAGCATGTGACATGATGAGAAGTGACTAGTGGAAAAAAGGTTTAGGATTTATGTGCTGATAAACTCTCAGTGATAGCTTTGTTATTCTTCATGTTATTAATGTCATATTTTTTGACTGTTTTGTAACATCTGAGGAGAAGATTTCAAAATGCACATCTTCATGCTGCCACCACCTACTCTTCATTTCAACATGTTCCTCTGGGTTTAATATTTTTGTGTAAAATGTTAGTTGTGTGTTATTTAATACAGTCCAAAATACGACTCAAATATCGGTTATTTCCGAACTTTTCAAACAATCTCAACCCAAAATAGATTTCCTACCCCTGACTTTCTGTTGATGAAATTCCTGAAACTGCCATGCTTGGGTGTCAGCAATGCTGTGCCGTTGTAGCACAACTGCAATTCACGTAAAAAAATGCCTCCCCTAGTTTCTAACCCTGTTATCACTGGAAGAAAGCCTCTACTGTACAGAGGGGGGAAATCCTGTGCACGCATTAGTGTGTGTGTGTGTGTGTGTGTGTCCATGTGCACCTGCCAGTGTTGGAGCTGAATGTGTGCGGCAGCTTTAGGTTGATGAAACAGCTTATAGTATACTAAAATATTTATGGCCAGTTTTTGCCTTCTCAGCTCCTCCCTGCTGGAATAAAAGTCCAAGTGATGTTTTATAACACCAGGAAGCGCTGATCTGTGTACTTTACTCTAAATAAGTGTGTGGTCATATGTACTTTCTATGAAACACACATAACATCAGATCAATTAAATAAAACAATTCACAGCAGATGTGGGTGAGGCTGGAATATACTGAATGATTTTGCTCAATCCAGCCACAGCAGAGACTGAAAATATTAAGGATACATTTACAAAAGAAATAATTGGAACAGTGTAATTAAAACATTGCTCATCTTCCATCTTCTTGTTTCGCTTAAACTAGGACACAAAGAGAGTTACTAGCAGGGAACTCTTTAAAAGAATAACCTTAGGTTAACTAACCCCGCTTCCCCCCTCCCATGACTGGCGTGCAGCACAGTGTGTGAGCTTTCTCTCTGTCCCGAAGTTTTTTTAAATTATGTGTACAAGCAAAAGGGCCACTGACTCCAGAGTGCTCCAATGGAAAGACTGAAAAGCAATGATTATGATTGTTATCTGCTTAGTCCTGCACTAAATCCCGTTTGTGATGATCGCTAACAGTAACATTACTGTGATGACGGACCACATGGAAAACAAATGATACACAATAAGTGTCTTATACTGTATTTCTAAGTATCACGTTGCGATATAATCAATAGAGCGGTTGCCTGGAGTGCCTGACTTTCTGTTCTGGCCTGACTGATAAGAATTTAAAGGAAAGGTGTTTGGTAAATATCCTTCTCTGCCCCTGAGTCAGACGGGCATGTCATTTTATCAGAAATTTAGTACGTGATACCGGTACCAACAGTATTTCATGTTTATAATACTTATTTGGATACTTTGGCAAAGTGCACTGTAAAATGGTCCAAAGGCTCTTCAAGTAACAAATAATCATACAGACTGATAAATGAGAGCTTGAATTATTTTCAGCCAAACAAGTGATGAGAAAATGCTATTAAATGATATACAGTATGTGGCCATAAGAAGCTGCTTCACAGATTTTGGAACAGGCGTTTGAAGTCGCCTTAAGCAAAGGGTTTCGGCTGGTTGTGTGGAATGGGATAAAGAAATTGACAAATTTGTGGTTGTTTTAATGAGATACAAATTTGAAAAACTCCGCTTCCATTGTTGTGATTCTGCTGTTCATTCCTTTAAGCATAACTGGTCTTTTTGTTTGTTTTTTATTTTGCTCCTAAGGCAGGCAGAGTTCCGTTTCACTTTCTTTTTCTTCATACCATGGAATGTTTTTAAGGGCAAAATGTAATGTTTTGGCAATTCTGCCAGCATAAACACTACATGTGGATTGTGGACATCATTAGTATTTAAATGTATTTGTATTAGATGAAACTCATTAAAGCAGAATGGCAGCGACAGTTAGAGGTTTGTAGGGGAGCAACTTTAATGGCAATTATAACCTGAAACCTTTGACTCTCAAGTGTTACCCAAACACCCCCTCTGGAGCTCTGCTTTTGCTACCATTGTAGAAACTATGTGGTGTGTGTGTATGTATATGTGTGTCTACGTGCGCATGCACACATTTGCACGCGCGAGTGTGTTTGTTACATACAGACTGATGTAGATAGAAAGAGACATTGGCAGAATTTATGTTCTTTTCTTTGATCTTGCGCTGGCTTCTTTAATCTCCGGGCCTATTCTGGGTCTTGTAAGAGATGATATTGACGTTAGACACACACACACACACACACACACACACACACACACACACACACACACACACACACACGGTTTGATGTGTCTCCACAGGATTGCTATGGAAACACTGGGAACAGATGCCTACACTCCACTTTGTTGAAAGTATTCAGCTTATGAGCCCAATTACACACAAACACACAGGCACGCTGTGAATGTGTGCACAGACAGGTGGAATGTCTTCCAGTTTAATGGAGATGAACTGATTGCAATTTTCTTCTGATTTCCGACATGCCAGATCTGATTTTGTCAGATTCTTTCTTTTCGGAATTATCTGTCTATCTATGTCGTGCCTATCTGAAATCGAAATAAACAAAACAAAACAAGACAATGCAAAACAACCCTCACTACACACACACACAAACACACACACACACACACACACACACACACACACACACACACACACACACACACACACACACGCATCTATATTTTTGTGGATTCCCTTCTGTGTGAAGTGACCCAGCACTCAAGGTTACTTGACAGAGTGTCAACAAGGGAAAGAGAAATTTCAGCATAGTGGCCAAAATATAGGTCGGTGTTTTCCACTTGTCTAACCACAAATAAATACTGATGCTCATCAGGTTAAAAGAGTAAACACTAAAAAGAGTTGCCAAATATATCTGAGCGGTCATTAATATACTGTCGTTGCCGTTGATATAGGCCACAGATGACATTCCCCAGAGGACACCTAATTAAAGCCATGGGCTCTATTTTGAAGATCAAAAGTGCAATTTCGAAAGTGCTCCACACAGAGGATCTTTATCAAGATAAGGCCAAATCACCTTCTGCTAATTTGAAGATGCAGTAAATCACTGCTACACCAGAGGTCTGGTTCAGACGGGGTAGTCCAGTGTCCTTTTCATGTCATTGGTACTTTTTGGATGATAACAAACAATTGGAATGTCAGCTCTCATTGCCATTAAGAGGCAGTTTTGTGGAAACGCCGGCAGCATAATGTGATTTGGGAGACACATCTGTGTGTATCTTATAAAAGTCTTGGCATACATACATTTTTCATTTTTTTTTCTGAAAGACAAATGACAACGCAGAGGGTGGCACAGGTGGCTTTCTTTTATCGTACTGGGAGAGCACACATTAAAGAAATATATCTGTTTTGCTCTGTGCACCAGGCAGAAAGCAGCACCTTGTATGTGTAATATCCTGTTAGAATATGACATTGGTCATTTGATGGCCTGTTGGCAAAAAAGCACTTGTTTAAAATGATTTAAGAAACAAGTGCAAAAGCATGGAAGCACATATCAGAAATCTGAAGAAATTGCACTTCCCCTCAGTTGCACAATGTGATTGTTAATTATTACTTAATTAAATTGAAATTGCCTTTTTCTTTCATTCATGCCTGTAATTTTCTCCTGATAGCAATCATGCTTGGTTGTGTATGCTATGTATTTTTTCTTATTTGTCAAATCCATTTTTATGATTTTTTTTTTATGTGCCTGGAATACTATGAGATTTTCCAAATCCCATAATTTGGTGCAAGAGTTAGAAAGTGTGAATTCATGTGTCAAGTGGATTTACTGACCATTAAAAAAAAAAATAGAAGGTTACACTGCCATACCTGTGGGAAAGATTTAGTCTCCAAAACCAATTTGCAGCTTGGTTTAAGAGCAAATGAAGGTGCTGGCAGCCGAAATTCTGCTGCTACATGAACTCTAAGCCTCTCTGCAGAGAAGTGCCAGGAAAAGTCAAAGTGAAACAGCACTTCCAGGACGAGGGAGCCGTATGAATCCCACCAGCATGCCGCGGCTGGCACAAATTTGAAATAGCAGCTATTCATATAGAATCTGTCCAGGATTCATCTCTGGCTCATCATTTGGTACTTTGAAATGCTCATTTTCAGGCTTGCATTCATATATTTTCCTTCATTGAGCCTCCAATCAGTGCATGGGTTCGAGTTCTCCCTCCGACAAGAATGGTTGCATGTGGAGCACAAAGCTTGTGTTATTCTAGGGGGCTAAAATGTGGTACACTCCCTTACTTTCTGCGTCTCTCATTACAGATGGCAGTGTGAGGGGGAAAGCTTGGTTATAGGGTCGAATTAAAGTTAAAATTGTATGCTAAAGAATAAATCATTAAAATCATTTACAATTCAATGTTTTTGTTTATAACTACTGTTACCTAACATTTAGAAAGCAGAATGTTGTTTTTAAATTGTGTGAAAAAACTGATAGTAAACACTGCAAATTTGATCACATTAGTACAAAGCTCCTAGAATTTCATCAAATAACGAAATGTCCAAGAAATACTACATTGTGTGTCATAGTCTGTTTCTTGTCCAAATAGCAGTGGTCTGTGTCCATGCAGAGCAGAGGTGGAATCTTGGAAGGCTCAAACATTACGCTGACAAAAAGTCCTAATTCCAAGTAACCCTCAAAGTGATTATTCACAGTATCACAGTTTTAGAAAATGATACAGTGATGAAAATTAAATAATCTATATTTGGGGAGTTTCATTTGTATATTTATACTATGGGTGCATATTCATGCATTTGAAATTGCTATCAGCAGCTCTAATTGGCATCAAACCAAAAACAGTTACAAATGGAGGAAACCAACAAGTCATAAAGTGAAAACCCAATATTTTATTTAAAAACAGTGTGTTTTAACCTTTGACACGCAAACACATCTCCATTTTCTTTGACACCTCAGCTGAGCTATACTTGAACTACTGTTGCTGCCCGCCCATCCTTCCTTCATGTTAAGAAAGAGCAAAGTAAAAACTAATTACATGGACTGGTTCTTCACTGAGCCAAGGAAGTTCCCCCTCAATAATCTCTTGGCTCATGATCTACTGATTTAGAAAGTCAAACACTGATTGTCCTAAAATCCCTGATATTCTGAAGTACAATACTGCAGTCGTAGCAACTCCAAACATCAAAACCGTCAGCTTTCCAGCTCCTGTCTGGTCTTCTTTCTTCCATATTATTCATGGTCAAAAAAAAAAACCCGAGTACAAACACCCTTGACTTTAACTGACTGGAACAGCTGTTTGATACAAACTGATGAGAAAGTGTGTGCATGACTTTTCATTCAAATGCTTCTAAAAACTAAGAATGTTTATGACGCTGAACAAATGGGTGTGTGTGTGTGTTTTGTGTGCGTGTTTTTGTGTGTGTGTGTGTGTGTGTGTGTGTGTGTGTGTGTAATGTATGCATACAATCATCTGATATGGAGTTGGAGACGGAGTGTCTTGTCTGTCTCGGGCCCAGCTGTCAAGGGACAGGTTTACGTGTTAGCATTAGTCTGCGGTGTGTGTGTGTGTGTGTGTGTGTGTGTATGTGTGTGTGTGTTTATCCTCAACGTTATCTGTGACAGATAGTTTTGAGCAGACAGACTGACGCTTTCCCAAGTGTTAGCCTTGGGGCAGGCTGGGTAGAGTTGTTCTTGGGTGTGCGTGTGTGTGTGTGTGTGTGTGTGTGTGTGTGTGTGTGTGTGTGTGTGTGTGTGTGTGTGTGTATATCTGTGCACTTATGCAGCTAGTTATCTCTGTGAGGCCAAATGTAAGGACATTTCAACTCATGCAAGTTTTGTGAAACCCTTTTCACATTCCCTGACACAATGCTTTTTGTTGCCCAGCTCTGCAGACTGAACGTTTGTTTGTGTTTGTGTGTGTGTGCGTGTTGTGTGTGCGTGTGTGTGTGTGTGTGTGTGTGTGTGTGTGTGTGTGTGTGTGTCTTTATAACTTCTGTATTATGGAACTTTATTATTTGATTACCAGCTCACCACTCTTTTGAATGCATGTATGAAATTTCCATTCTATTTTTTTGTTTGGTCTCCATTGTTGTTTTTGCCTCAGTCTGTATAATTAATTGCTGAGTCATCATGAAATCTCACAACACAGCTCAGTCTTTCACTGCCGTTAAATTAAAATCAAACACTTCATTGAATGTTAACATCAAATCAAAAAAAAGAGCAAAACAGCAGAGAGAACAATGAATGCTGAAGTCTTATATCAATAAAAAAATGGCAGTAAGCTATTTTCTCACTCATTTCTGGTTTCAGTATTGTCATCTCCAACGACCAGGAAATAATTTAGTACATCACTTGTGATACTTGATTTATCACTGCTTCACTTCAACATCAATCACGACTGAAGCTTGGTGCTGCTCAGCTTCAATCATCTTGACAAGTTACCAGAAAGATCAGGAGAGGAAACTGTGTCACTTCTTTGAGCTGTAGACTTCACATCCTGTTAGACAAGTGCACAACATAAAGGAAGCTTTCTGGGAAAGGATGGCTTTACAATGAAGCACTAGTGATCCCACCTGTGTTTTCCTCTGTGTTCAGCTAAAGGCTGCTATTTCCAGTGACAGTCTCTCCATTACTGCTAACACTGTATTGTATGTGATGGTATTAATGAGGCCTGGCTCCCTTGTCGCTTCCTGGACAAATTAAAATATTCCATTAATCATCTTTATTCAGTTCTTTGGGCAGGAATCCGGAATCATATTGCACATACATGCTGTGCATGCTTTTATTTAAAAATCTAGCACTCCATCGAGTAGGTTGGTCATCAGACGCAAAAGTAATAAGCAAGTCAATAGGAAATATGGTAGAAAAACATGGGGAAAAAACATGGAGAATATACAAATGAAACTGAATGTTTTTATTTTTAGAGATGATTTTATACTAATTAGCCTTTCTTGAAACAAGTGAAGACAATGAACAAAGTTACTGTCAAAGTGTGACCTTGAGAAAATAACATTGTTATAATGGGGATGTGTGTGTTGGTTTCCTGTTGCATTTGTGCAGACTTCATTTACACAGTCTGGGTATTTCACATAAAAATAAATCTACAAGGTTGGATGAAATTGAAGATTTTAATTAAACTTCTTTGACTAAACAATGTTACTTTTCAAAGAAATCTTATATTTAGATGCCCACTTGCATTCATTTGTTTGTGCAAATGTTTGTGCATGGCATGATTGTTAACAACATGTACGAGGTATAGCTGGATATGAACAGTGTTAGCAGGGGATTACCTGGATTAGAGGGGGCGAAATGAGAAAGGCAGGGTGTGTGTGTGTGTGTGTGTGTGTGTGTGTGTGTGTGTGTGTGTGTGTGTGTGTGTGTGTGTGTGTTTGTTTGTGTGTGTGTGTGTGTGTGTGTGTGTGCGTGCATTCGTGCGCAAGACTTTAATTATAGTTGGAGCAAGGACATTTCAAACACTCAGCCTCAGTCAATCTTTTTTATGATTTTATTTTTTCATCCATTTTCTGACATTCAGTCATTTTTTTTAGACTTAAAATGTTTTTTGGAAATATCTGCTGCAGTGTCTGCAGCCAGTGTGAATGAGTATTGCTATGAATTTGTATATTAGTGTCAGTTTGAAGTGATTTTGTTTTGTTGATGTGAATAGATGTCAGAATATTAATAACCTTGTGTGAATAGATGCATAGCTAACTTAAGCAGAGGATGTACTGTATATTGTGAGGTGCCGGGTTTGGCACTCTGGCCTAACAGCATGAAGGTTCCTGGTTGAGTTCCAAGCTCCTTGTGGAGTTTGCATGTTCTCCATGTTTCTGGGGGTTCTCCAATTTTTCCCTTACTATCCAAAACAGTCAGTAGATTAACTGAACACTAATTTGTCTGGAGGTATGAATAAGAGTGGGAATAGCAAAATGTCTATATGTGTCCCTGTGATTGACAGGTGATCGGTCCAGCTTAAACCCCGCCTCCTACCCAAGGGTGGCTGAGACTGGCTAGAGCCACCCACTTGCAGACCTGTGTGCAGGATAAGCATTTCAAAGAATGAATTAATGAATGAAAGTTGGTTTGAAATGATGACGACCTGAATAAATACCAGACTGTTGGCTTCATAGAATGTCATTGTGTTTTAGTGCATGTCAGAATATTGATCAGAATGAATGGCAGAATGTTGTTTTGAACAATAATTGGGACATTGCTGTGTTTGAATACTTGCATCCTATCATGTAAGCATTGTGAATTTTAGTGACAATGCCAGTTTGAATGACTGCAGTAATGTTTTGTGAACTCATGGTGCTTTTTGAGATGACAGACTGTCTGCATGGGTGAAAGCTGACCAATACAATGACTCTTGGAATAATGGGGGAAAGTGAAAAAATGAATCCAATTATGAATGAATGTTAGAATATTAATGTGACACTCTTTAATGAGCAATACATTTTACCTGTAGGTCATGTAGTTTACGGTTAGATCTCCTAGACTAACACTTTTGCTGAAGTGGTGTTATGTTAACATATAAGTATGCATAATAATGTAAATGAAATTGATTTCGATAAGAAGCTTTCTAAGCTTCAGAAATAATCGAAGGGAATTCCTGGAGTTTTTGAACCTTTCGTTACTATTTAACGCAAGAAACTTAGTACATGTCACTGATCTCAACCTTAAGTTATAGATTCTATTTCTTACCATTAACTTATACAGCATTTTCAAAGGTCAATGCGACTGTGTCAAAATTTGCATGTGAAAGCTGGAGAAATGCCTTTGAACAAAAATTAAACTCTCCCTCATTTTGTCCGTGACATTCTGGGCTCCACATGGCTCTATAAAAGCAGTGGAAATAGCATTAAATTTTTATGTTTAATAGAGGAAATTTCCTTTGAGTTGAAGGCTGCAGCTGTTGGATAAAAGAAAGCTCATTTTTGTGTTCAGTTCCTTTTGCGCTTTGTGACACCTAATTCAGCAGTTTGCTACCTCTAATTCTTTTGTCAGTCATTAAATAGCAACAGCCTGAAGTTCCTCTATAATCGGGGGGGAAAAGAATAGTTAGTTCTTTAATAGTTTGTTATTATTTCCCAGCATCCTCTCAGTTCCATATAATGAACTCAGAATTTATATACTGGTAAAAGCCTAAAGGCAAACAATGTTCAATAGAGGTTGAAAGTCTGTTAAAACTGATTTTTCCCAGAATTCCAACATCTCTTGAGCCACTGCTGCCCAGCAGGTACAAAAACACACACGCAAAGAAATTGAAGGTGTCACAGCCCTTCGGTAATTATTTATAAGCTCTTATCCTCAGCCTCACTTATATACTGCTTTGTGTTCAAGCTTGACTGGTTCTCTCATGTGTCAGTCATTTGACTCACTGTCTCACTCAATTTACATGTTCAAACCTGAAAACACCAGCCATCGCTCATCCGCTTAATTGATTCAGCAGTTCAATTTCTCTCCTGCTTGTCTTTTTCTTTGTGTGTGTGTGTTTTCTGAAATTCACTGACAGAAGTCAATGAAAGTAGGGTCTGTAATTGGTTGAGCGTAATTAGCAGCAGTCTATATTTTAACCAGGTGTGTGGGTGGTGGTGGGGAGAGGGGGCTCTGACCTTTGTGAAGGAGAATATATATATGTTGTCCCATTAAAGGCAGCACAATGTAACAATTAGTATGCATGTGTTCTCAATACATGTAATTTGTGCTTATCAGAATAACCATATAGTGGTAAATTGCTTCCAAACCTTAAAGAAAAGTATATTTTCAACACTATCATATAGTTTTTCTCCACCCATTAACCCTGCTGTGAAAGTAAATTACAATACATGTCATATTTTCTAATGCAATGTTTGCTGAACGCAGTAGACAGTAGACATTTTTAGGTTTTTGAGGCACTAACTGCATATAGCTGTGACAAATACACCGCTGACCTCGCCATGCCCTTGTAATGGCTCGAGTTGACTTTTTGAGAAATTGGATGTTTGGGGGAAATACTGAGTGGCTGGTGCCTAAAGTAGCTTCTACTGTCACCTCAGATTATTATTTCACCGACATTTCGTGCCATCACATTGAGTATCTCCAGAATCATAGGCCATGAATGCAGGGGGGAAAAACATGATGCCGTCAATAAAAAAGAAGTGATAAGTAAGGAGCAAGACTTTGTTCTGATGTGGAATTTATAAAGGGATTTTTTTGAAATGACCAATTATAAGAGTTAGAAATGTTGAATCATGCGAGATAATATTTGCACATGACGTTAATTACTCAGATGTAAATTCAAGTCCATATATTTGTATTATTATTTCAGAAAATCTGATTTTAAGGTTATACATCTAAAATTTGATGTATTAAAGAATAATTCTTGGACAGTGTTCAATGACATTTCTACAAGTTACACAAGTCTTATATTATGTAATAATTTAATCTTATTTCTGACTGGTTAAATAGTGAGGAGAACAGTTTGTGACATATTCACATTATTCAATTTTTGTGTGTTTCTGTTTTAAAGATACCTTTTTTTGGATGTGATGTTCTTGATAAATGATTCTTGATTACGTACATAAATCTGACTTTCATTTCAAGCAAGGAGTCACATTAAATATTTGTCTTACTAGTTACATTTTCATGTTGTCTAATGAAACAGAGGACTAAAGGAAGGCACAATGATCCAGATGAGATAATACCAAACTAAATCACTTAATCGATGGTTTCTGGGTCAGATACCACACTAACAGTAAAATCAAATGATTTTGGTATCGCTTTCTATTTTTCCTCTGAACTCTGAACAGCATGATAATGGACAACATTGTATTTATTTAAAAATATATGAACTCCCATTTGTTACTGACTTTCAAAGTTTGAGTTCTGGCTCAAACTTAATTTGGACAATGCACAATCAAATAAGACCTCTTCTCTTTTCAAGACTCCAAGCAAATCTTTCAATGCCAGTGAAAACTAAACTAGACTTGTAAAAAAAATTTGTCAAAACTTTTGTAAAGTATCTTTTACCTGAAAGGGCTAGGAGGGAAATAAAAAAGAGGGTGATACATTGATTATCACAGAATTGCAGATCCAAAACAGTGAGAACTTGGGTTCCAGCAAAGAACCCAAGCAGGCACGCACACCTATGCAAATTAATTTTTTTCCTCAAATTTACTTCGCACCACATACCCTACTTACAGATGGATATGGAGCGAAGGCTAACGGGGCATTGTTCATGATCAGTCATGAGTTGTTAAAATAGTATTGCTCTTATTCCTGCATCTTATATATTCCCACTATGTCTTCAAGAAACCACACACACGATTTGATTAGAAGAGGAAAGATCGTTGTTTTGTGACATAATATATTTTGTGACTTCATATATAGAGCACAATATCAATGACATTTGGCCACTGCTTTTAACCCATCGTCGATGAAACCATGACCAGCACCCAGCCGTTTAGTACTTCCCAGAGAGCTGTGAGGGGTTCGGTGTCTTGCATTTGGACAGGCTTGGATGAGCTTCAATAATCGAAGCCGAAATGTTCTGTTCCAAGATGACTGTACTGATCACACAAACCACAACGTCCAACAAAAAATGATGCTAGAGATGTTACCTTGGTGGGGAGCAGGTATTTCCTTGGCTGTGAATTCTTCTAAAGTGGTTATATTAAAGGGGGCGGTGAATTGCACCCGCAGCCAGTGTTTGACACGCGCGCACTCACACACACACACACACACACACGCACACGCACATACAGATACAGAGAGAGGAGACAAGGGAGACAGGAAATTGGGTAGAGACCTAAAGAATCAATAGAGATATTAAGATCTCAAAAGAGATCTTCTACATACTTGATGTCCAGTTTTCATTGGATGAAGATCTAACTGTAACAGTTGGATCTGAAAATAGAGGCGTCATTAGGCAGCTACTTGAAAGCAAACTTTAATAGCGCAAAATCTACAGCCACTGTGAGTGTCAGTTATATGTTACATCTTGAAAGCCTCACAAAAATTTTATAGTCGCCTTTAAAACAAAACTAGGCCGCACTTGTAAAATATTATAATAGATATATTATATCTATATGATGGAATCAAATGATTATATTATAATCTCAATAGTGATGAGATCACTTTACTCTCTCAAAATACACCATCGTGTATCACACTTCATTTGACATTGATATACAGATGTTTCGCAATTCTTGATTTGGTGTGTGTGTGTGTGTGTGTGTGTGTGTGTGTGTGTGTGTGTGTGTGTGTGTGTGTGTGTGTGTGTGGGAAGAAACCAACAAAATGGGTCTCCGTTGGGTGACCAGGTTCTTTACCTATGGACTCTTCATGTCTTCATGTCTTCATGCCTCACCGCCATGTGAGTTCTTTGTGTTTCCTGCCTTCTACCAACCTGAACTTTGCTTCTGTTTTCTTGTTGCTTTGACTTTCATGCCACAAAGTAAAGTTGAATTTAGCTTAATTACATTGTCTTAAACATGAAATGCCTTTCAAGAGACTTAATCTTGATAGCTGACCTTGAAGTATATTGCGCTCTCATACTTTTATGTTGCCATTGCTTCATTGAATCAGTATTGATCGACTTTCTCATATAAAGCCAACAGACATTTCAAACATCTTTTTCAATTGCTATTCCTCCTTTTTAACTTACTAATTGTGCATTCACATAGGTTCTCTTCTTCTTCAACTTTTGGCTTTTCCCTTCAGGGGTCGCCAGAGGGAACAAACCTTCTCCATCTAACCCTATTCTCTGTATGCTCTCTCTCTATCACATAGTACCCCTGACACTTTTCTCCACCCATTCCAACTTGCTTGAACCTGTCTCTTCAGCTCTTTTCCACACTCTCCACTGCTCTGGACTGTTGACCCTAAGCACCTAAGTCTTAAAGTCTTTAAAATACCACAGTCTTACCTCTATGAACTCATAGTTTTAGATATCCACATCATGTGCTGTGATTTGCTTAAAATGATTTGTCATGTCAAGACCAGTGCTCGGAGACCGCCATTTTTATCTTAAAAAGGGTTTAACATCAATCTGCTATTTATTTTCACATAAAGAGCTAACACTGCTATAATGCTGAATTGTCATCTGATGCAGCTGGTTTGGGCATCAGCGTCAGATTTATTTCACTTTTCACTAAAGCTAATTAAGCACTAATAGAAAACTAACATGAATGGACATGGTTCAGGATCTTGGCAAATGTAACTTGGTCCACATTTAGCAGTTCAACAGCATTTTAGGTTTGTTTGAGGTTAATTTTTCTATCCACCTATTGAATTGAAATCAAAATGAGTTCTCTTTTTATCTCAGTTTTTCGTTTCCTTAGGGAAATATTTGTCTCCTTCGCTGCTAAATGCTCCACTGTGTTCACCAGCCCACTGTGTCTGTGGTGCTGAGTAGTGTATTGCTGCAGTTAAGACCTTTTCATCTGAACACAGCTGCATGCTGTGACCAAGCAAAACAAATGTTGGCAGTGAGAAAGAAAAACAGCACTGCTACAAGGCAGATAATCCTTGTTTGAATATAATGTCTTTATTTAATTATTAAACAAAAATTTATCCTATATCCCATGAATATTTGAATACTCAGAGAAAGGCAAAAACAACTTTAGTGCAGAAGGGCAATAAATGCTTTAAGTCCTTTAATGCAAAACGGGGCTCATCCAAGTTCAATCATAAAGGGTGCTCTGTGTCAATATTAAAGCTCATTGGTTTATTTTCACAAGAGATTATGGCATCATTAAACTGGAGTCATCACAATTATATTGCCATTGGAACACTGAGGTCTGATCAAATGCTTATAATAATGCATGTAGTATTCTATACATTATGTATTGCTTGCACAAAAAAAGGATCATCTTTCACAAAACATGTGCATGTGCAGTGTCATATCAACAGTGTCATTTAGGAAGCTCCTCATATCATGAGGTCATGAGATCTTCTGCCCTTATCCCACCCTCTTTTCAACACATTTCATTTCACACAGATAACACATTTGTTGTTTCAAAAGTTGAATGACAATATGCCTTTTTTGCATCAGCAACATTATCATTCCTTGGAATTCATACTATTCCTTCATGCGTATGACTGTCGGAAGTGCTTTTTGTCAACTGACCCCTGAAGAAAACAACTGTCTGTTTTATTGCTTACTCTTCTGCCTTTGATACCAAACAGATTTCAAGGAGTTCATCACAGTTTTTTTATTAACAGCTACCGCTACTGTCAGGTGGTAATATTTTATTTATACTTTATTTGTTTATTTTTAATGATGGACCTTTAATTTGTTTTTGTGCAAATCAGGGCTTATGATCATGGCAGGTTCTAGCTAATAGAAACAATATGACTACAGCAGCCACCAGTGCTGCAATGACGTGTAGTGCTTACTGTCAGATCTTCTCTGACTCATCCATTAAACAGCACAGAACCAGGAATCAGGCGCCCTGTATAAAATGTGGCTCTGGATCTGGAGCAAGTTGGACCATGATGCATTATGGGTCTATGTAGGATAAGAAAACATAAACATTAATAGTACCATGCAGGCCTTGTACTGGTATTATTTTGTATAATTTTCATTATCTATTATCACCACAACAGAACTGCATTGGTACCTTGATTTGGGACCTTATAAATATAAATTGACTTGGGTGGCACGGGCCAGTGTCTCCCTGAGCCGGTCCCAAGCCTGGGTAAATGCAAAGGGTTGTGTCAAGAAGGGCATCTGGCGTACAACTTTTAGCAAAACCAAGCATGCGAATCAAACCTAATAATCTCATACCAGATCAGTTGAAGCCCAGGTTAACAACGACCGCCATTGATACTGATGACCTACAGGGTACCAATGAAAACTGGGCTACCGTAGGTCAAAGAAGGAGAGGAGGAAGGCGTGCTCAGAAGCAGAGAGAGAAGAGGAAAGGGCAAGAGTCTGGGCCTGAGAATAGGGACTTTGAATATTAAGTCTATGACAGGAAAAGGCAGAGAGCTGGTCGACATGATGCAGAGAAGGACGGTGGATATACTGTGTGCCCAGGAGATCAGGTGGAAAGGTAGTAAGGCTAGAAGCTTAGGAGCAGGATTTAAGTTGTACTATTATTGTACTGACAAGAAGAGAAATGGAGTAGGAGTTATCTTGAAGGAGGCGTTTGTTAGGAACGTTCTGGAGGTGAAAAGAATATCAGAGAGACTTATGAGTCTGAAACTGGAAATTGAAGGTGTGATGCTCCGTGTTGTTAGTGGCTATGCCCCGCAGGTGGGATTTGAGTTTGAAGAGAAAGAGAAGTTCTGGTATGAGTTAGATGAAGTGATGCAGAATATCCCCAGAGATGAGAGAGTGGTAATTGGTGCAGACTTCAATGGGCATGTTGGTGCAGACAATAGAGGTGATGAAGAAGTGATGGGCAGATTTGGTATACAGGATAGGAATGCAGAGGGACAGATGGTGGCAGACTTTGCAAGAAGGGTGGAAATGGCTGTAGTGAACACTTTTTTCCAGAAAAGACAGGAACATAGGGGAACTTATAAGAGTGGAGGTAGGAGCACGCAGGTAGACTACATCTTGTATAGACAACGTAACCTGAAAGAGATCAGTGACTGCAAAGTAGTTATAAGTGGGAGCATAGCCTGAAAGCATAGGATGGTGGTTTGTAGGATGACTCTGGTGACAAGGAAGATCAAGGGGACAAAGGCTGAGCAGAGGACAAAGTGGTGGAAGCTGAAAAGGGAGAAGTGTTGTATGCTTTTCAGAGAGGAGTTGAGAAAGGCTCTAGTGGTAAGGGAGAGCTTCCAGATGATTGGACAGCTATAGCTAATGTTATCAGGGAGTCAAGTAGGAGATTGCTTGGTGTATCATCTGGAATGAAAGTAGATAAGAAGATTTGGTGGTGGAATGAGGAAGTGCAGGAGTACATACAGAGAAAGCAGTTAGCAAAGAAGAATTGGGACACTGAGGGGACGGAAGAGAACAGACAGGAGTACAGAGAGATACAGCGTAAGGTAAAGATAGAGGTAGCAAAGGCAAAACAAAGGGCGTGCAATGGGTTGAACTGTAAGGAGGGAGACAATGATCTATACAGGTTGGCGAAACAGAGAGATAAAGATGGAAAGATGTACAACAGGTCCTGGTGATTAAAGATAGAGAGGGAAATGTATTGACAGATGCGATAAGAGTGATGGGAAGATGGAGGAGTACTTTGAAGAGCAGATGAATGTGGAAAATGAAAGAGAGGCAAGGGCAGAAGAGGTGACTGTTGTAGCCACAAAGTAGCAGAGATTAGTAAAAGTGAAGTGAGAAAGGCATTGAAGAGGATGAAAAGTGGAAAGGCTATTGGTCCTGATGGTATACCTGTGGAGGTGTGGAAGTGTCTAGGAGAGGCAGCGGCAGAGATTCTGACTAGATTACTCAACAGGACCTTAGAGAGAGTAAGAACATCCCTGAAGAATGGAGATGAAGTGTGAAGGGCTTTGTGCCTAGAAAGAGTACTACAGATCCAGTATTTGGTTTGAGAATGCTAACAGAGAAGTATAGAGAAGGCCAGAGGGAGTTGCATTGTGTTTTTGTAGACCTAGAAAAAGTATATGACACAGTGCCAAGAGAGGAACTCTGGTATTGTATGAGGAAGTCTGGAGTGGCAGAGGAGTATGTTAGATTGGTGCAGGACATGTATGCTAGCTGTGACACAGTGGTGCAGTGTGCTGTAGGGGTAACAGAGAAATTCAAGGTGGAGGTGGACTCCATCAGGGATCAGCTTTGAGTCCTTTCTTGTTCACAGTGGTGATGGACGGGCTGACAGATGAGGTTACACAGGAATCTCCATGGACCGTGATGTTTGCATCATGGTGGAGGTATGCACTGGAAATGGAGAGGTACGAAGGTTAGCTGCTGCAAGACAGAGTATACTGTATGTGTGTGAATAAGAGGAACCCGGATGGAATGGTGAGGCTACAGGGTGTGGAGATCAAGAAGTTGGAGGATTTCAGGTACTTGGGGTCAATAGTCCACAGCAGTGGAGGGTGTGGAGGGTGTGGAAAAGAGGTGAAGTGACAGGTTCAAGCAGGTTGGAATGGGTGGAGAGAAGTGTCAGGGGTACTATGCGATGGAAGACTATCAGTCCGTATGAGAGGAAAGGTGAGACCAGCGATGCTGTATGGCCCAGAAACAGTAACAATGATGAAAAAACAGGAGGCAGAGCTAGAGGACGCAGAGATGAAGATGCTGATGTTCTCCTTGGGAGTGACAAGGATGGATAGGATCAGGAATGAGTCAATCAGAGGTACAGCGCATGTTAGATGTTATGGAGAGAAGGTCAGAGAAGCCGGACTGAGATGGTTCAGTCATGTACAGAGGAGGAATAGTGACTATATTGGTAGACGGATGCTGGAATTGGAGCTGCAAGGCAAGAGGTCTCGAGGAAGACTAAAGAGAAGATTTATGGATGTAGTGAGAGAGGGTGACGGTAGTTGGTGTGAGAAAGGAGGATACAGAGAATAGGGTTAGATGGAGAAGGTTGATTCGCCGTGGCAACCCCTGAAGGGAAAAGCCCAAAGGAGGAGGGGGAGGAAGAGAAAGAGGAAGAAGAAGAAGAAGGAGAGTAAAGAAGAAGAAGAAGAAGAAGAAGAAGAAGAAGAAGAAGAAGAAGAAGAAGAAGAAGAAGAAGAAGAAGAAGAAGAAGAAGAAGAAGAAGAAGAAGAAGAAGAAGAAGAAGAAGAAGAAGAAGAAGACGAAGAAGAAAGTGACTTGAATTTACTCAATCAGATCAAAACAGTGTGCTGAAAGACCACAAAAAGCCCTACTGGGTTTGATGATAATTCCCAATTATAATACTAATTAGAGTTGCTCTCAATCAAATGCAATCTGAAAAAACACTAATTAGATGTTTTCCCAAGACAAATGGTCAGTTTGGGCCAGTAAAATAACTCATCAAATTGCTCCAGTAAGTGTGTGCATCCTTGCTACCCATGCTATCTGAAAGGGCTAAATGTCAGCATGTTAGCTCTAGTGCCTTATTCATGGTACGGTTCATATGCAGAACAAAAGGAGAAACCGACCTGAGTATTTATTTAAGTTGGACCAGTTGACTGAAACTTTGTCATTACCCACCGGTTTCTCTGCTTCTATTCAGGAAGTGGCAATAATAAATGTTTATTTTAACATTTATAATGTTGAACACGTGTATGTTCCTGTAATGGACAGTACCATGATTATTTTTTTTCCATTTACTCTCTTTTCCCGCTTGTTACATATTCAATAATCTTTTGAGCCACTTAGCATCAACCAAAAAAAAACATAATGATGCATTTGCCTTTTTCACCAGTTTTAAGTACATTCAATGTGTTTGTGTGTCTTTCTGTGTGTGTGTGTGTGTGTGTGCGTGTGTGTGTGTGTGTGTGCGTGTGTGTGTGTGTGTGTGTGTGTGTTCACACACGCACTCACATTTGCGCATGCATGCTTGCTCAATATTAATGTGTGCATATTAATGATCCTTGTTAAAGTTTAATGACTCAGTTCTTCTGTTGTCAAGGAGATTTACTCCAGGGTCTCATGGGAAACTTTTTCCTCAATAAACCTAACACTTCAGCATGTGTGAACACACGCACACACAAACACACACACACGCACACACACAACCGCACACTCCTCAGTAGGACTTGGAATTGAAGTCTATTCCTTATGCAAAGCCTATTTCAGGCTGTAACCACTCCGTACTTATCACTAACCTCAACCTAACCTCAATTTCCATCTTATTCTAACTGAAACCACGCTAGGATCTCAGAAATGCCATGACCATGTTAAAGAACTAATATTGTTGGCATAGTCAGTGTTTATGCCAGAAATTGACTCCAAGGGGTCACAAAACCATCCCACACATTCAAGGTGTTTGTGAATCGGCACATTAGTCACGTCACAAAGTTGTATATTTTATTTACACAAGAGAGTCAGTGAAGGCCACACTCAATGGTGAATATACGTTTTAGTGAGAGCTATGATTTATTAGCCATTCATATAAACCAAAGCAAATCAAATATTTCAGACTTTCACAGGCAAACTGTGGTTTGATAAGTTGCAAGTATCATTGGGAATGAGACTTGAGACTCCAAATAATGATTTTTAGAGGACAGGGTCAGAGGGTCTGCTTATTTTTCCTCAGCCTCACCTTATTATAAATTTGTAAAAAATTTTGCCTGCCTTTTCTGCTCTGTTTACTTTGTTAAGTCTGTCTACATCTACAGTTTTTCACACATTCTGTCAAGCTAGACATTTCAAAACTAAAATTATCCCCACCCACACATGCATTTTTTTCACCACTTCAGTCATGAATGATCTATACTCAAATGCAAGAGAATATCATGTCACAAGATAATACTCTAGTCTAGACAATATTCAGATGTAGATGTATTTGCTGGTGTTAATAGGACACAGTTGCCCCTGTTTAATCATTTTAGAAAATACAAGGAGAAGAGAGACATAGCAACAAGTCGGATTATAGGCAGTTTCATTTAGAAGTGTGTGCGGCCAGTTCTTCACAATCACTGTTTTGGACTGTTTCTCTGTCCTATCATAAATGCTCATCAGTATAAAAAACCTCACCCTGCAGTCCATTCCCTCCACCATTTTCATGGACTGTCTCCCTTCACTCCCTTCCAATCCATCAATTCCATTTTATTCCACATATCGCAGTGACCTGGAGTAAATCGTAGCTGACATTGGACGAGAGCCGGGGTTCATCTAGTACAGGTTGCTAGTCGATCAAATGGCTGACACGTAGATGCCTGCAACCAGTCACCCACACTTTCACACTTAATGACATTCTCCTCCCCGGTTTAATTTATATTGGACTTGTAGATATGTTCCTCCGTCTCATCAACAACTGCTGGGGCTTCTCAACGTCCGTCATTCATGGAGTCCTCCAGGGCTCTGTACTTGATACGCTATTTTTCATCCTCTTCATTCAAACCCTTCACACTAGATTCTCCCCCATGGTGGTTTCTGTGTAAATTGTTGTGCAGGTAAAACGTCATCAGCAGCTGCCTATGTTGCAGCTGCCTATATAATTCAAAACAGGATATTATTTTAAGTAATATTACAACTTTTAAAGGGCTGAACACAAGACCTGTGTTTATACTTCCCCTGACCCCGGGCCAGTGAAGCAAATCATCGGAAATAGTCTGGAAAAGTCATACTGTTTTAATACAAGAAATATTAATATTAATGAATGAACTCTTTGTACTCTCTGGAATTATCAATAATTGCAATGGAGACCCCCTTTGCTGGCGACTGTTACAGTCCGCTGTGCAAACCGACCAAAGATCAATGAGCAAAGACTCTGTGAAGCCTCAGAACTCCTGCTGATTTGGATTTAATAAAAGGGGCGCAAAGCATACTACACAATAACATTTATCAGAATGATATTGTGAATATTATCGATTATACCTCTTTTACCACATAACAGAGTGAAAGACAACTTCAATTGTGGTGAAGGGCACCTCGTGTTTTCTTTCACCTGTTTTTCAGATAAAAGATGTGTTAATGCTATAGACAGATAGACAGATGAGGACACCACAGCCATCTCTACAAAAAACAAGATACCCTTGGATCTCACGCTAAATTACAAAATAATGAATGGTGGTATTAAATGACGGTATTAAACTAGATGGAATGTAATAAATAAGAAGTGTTTGCATGATGGGTAATGAGGCTCTAACCAGAGAAGCTGTAAACATCATCGCCTTCCATATCCAGTACCTCCTCTTATCAAAGCAAAGTCCTAGAACTCATTATCGTTCATCAAGGTCTTCATCATTAACTTGGTTTGAGTATTTAGTTGAAATACCAGTTAATACATTTAAAATCAGATAATCTTAAACAGTATCATATGATGTGATTCTATGAATGAATTAGTTAGCAAATAAAAGTTTGTAGCTTACTGGGAATTAATAAATATAATTACATAGTACAACAAACTTCATCAATAACTACATGCCACTTGCACAGATAATGAATATTAAGGATATGTTTGGTAAATATGTATATTTTAAGCTAGATTTAGACAGTGGCACAAAGTCATGATACAGCATTCTTTACTTTTCTGTGACAGGACAATTTCAAAAACTAAAATGGGTTACTGTCCTGTATTTCTACCAATATCAGGACGTTTATACATTCACTGTAGAAATATAAACATGTTTTTTTTCTATTTCTATTTCTCTTTTTTCCAGCCTTCATGCAACCCAGAAACTCAGCCAAGGGAAGACCTGAAGAGTTAATGAGAGGAGGACAGACCAAGGGAAAGACACAAGAGAAGCAAAAGGCAAACAAGGGCGGAAACAAAGCCAGCAGTGGAGGACACACTGAAAGTGGTGGGGGGAGAGACGAGGTAGACAGCTTCCTGACAGAGAGGGGACAGAGTTGAGGATCAGACAGAGAGTTCAGACAGAGTTGGATGAACTGAGTCCTGACGAGAGGCATAATCTGGAAACTTTGGAGAGGTAGCGAGGGAAAGGCTTGAGACTGCTTGAGGGAGGGAAGACACATCTGGATGGTCTCCACGGAGACGGCCAGCAGGTTATACCTCCTCCGAAGATGGCCTCCAACTTCAATGACATTGTCAAGCAGGGCTACGTACGCATGCGCAGCCGCAAGCTGGGGGTGAGTATAGCATCGTACTTACAGAGGTATTCAAATAGTCATAGACATGGAATTCTGTACTGTTTTTGTCAAATTTGGGTGTTTGATTTTGATGGATGTTAATTTGCTTGTACTCATTACATCCTTACTGCCACAAAGATGATTTATATCTCAAAAGTGAGAAGTTCATTCGTGGTGATTGATATCAATGATCAGTTTTTCACCATCATGTCAATGAAAATATGATATGATAATTCCCACAAAACACTCCATCATTTTCAAAACGACCAATGACCGCGCATCAACTCTGTGGTCGAATCAGAATGTTGCTATTAATAGTACCCTGTTTAACTTTTTCTGTTTGTTCTTGTGTCGAGTGAATCTCTTAATTCACAGTTATGTGAGGTACATAGGACCTCTGTCCTGGTAAAGTAGGAATAAAAAACACATTTAAGCAGCCCATGCGCTCCGTAGAATATGTGATATCGTGTACAGTTCATGAGTCACTGAGGGTTTTACAGTAACTCAATATCTGCAGAGGATTATTCTGCCTCATCTCACACTGCACACACACTTGTTATACGTGAAAGGTGACCTGTATGTCCGATCGTGCACTCTGGAAATGTACAACAATTTCCAAAGTTGCAAGCAAACAAAAACAGACCTTGGCACTGAACTGGACTGAACTGTTCGAACATTCGGGTTGAGGAGAAAGCACAAATGGTGGAGTGCTGGTAGGGTGGGGGCAAAGGCTCAACAATTTATAATTCAATGATCGAATAGAATTACAACCCAGCTCATTAACGCAACTGAATATGGCACAAATAGGATGAACCTTTCAACCTTGTATAACCAGAATAAATTACGTTTTCTTTATAGTTTCCCAGCACCCAGGCCCACATACTACAGTATGATAAATTCAAAAAACGCTTTGCTGTCCTCCCCCAGCCTTCCAATTAATACAATAAAAATCACACTAATAGTAATGACTGTTTCTTTTTTTTGGTACATTTTGTTGAAATTTAACTCAAATAAGTTTGAGGACACAAATGAGCCAACGTCTTTGACGTATTTTGGCTTTAACTGGTTTTATTTTTACATTTACTTCTGATTTATTTGACAGTCAAAGTCCTATTCATCTTTTGCTGCATGGCTCCTTTTTCCTCTTTTTTTTTGAGTACAAGTACATGTTTCATTTCAGACAGTGATGAAATGCTGGTGAAGTAGAAATGAATTGGATGATTACCAGAATGATTTAAAATATTTTTGATAATTTGATGATTTGCTCACCCTTGATTATATTATGTAAGCGTGTGTATGTGTTTTCATTCAGACATAATGAAAGTATTCCTTCAAATATAACATTTGAAGGATTTTATGAAGTTGCCTCTGGCATATAGGCACAACTTCTCCTCCCCTAACCAGACTCTGTCACTAAACTCTAAGAATATTTGATATATGAAAAGTAGTTTGTTGAATTTTGATTGATTTTCCAGAAATTGGGGCAAATTGCCTGTTGAGAATATTATAGTGTTTTTTCTGTTTTTATCTGTTCGCCATCTAATTTTCTCACATACAAGTGTAGCCCCAAATGTGTAGATATTCAACTTCACATAGAAGCCCATAAGCATCAAGTCAGACCTTATCCCATTATAATTAGATCTTTCTTTTTAGCATGTATAATGTCGAACTGTGCACATCTGAAGACACCCAAGTGGGTTGTTCATAAGTCATTCAAATGTATGTTGAGTCCCTCAAGGTCTACTCTGCTTGCTTTAGATCACTCTTTAATGGTTCAATTAAAAGAGATTCAAGTTGAAACCCTTTCTAGACCCAAGGTGAGTCACACCTATATCTATCACATAGATATATCAAAACCAAGACAAAGCTAAAAGAAAATGTTCTGAAAAGCATCTCAATTTTAACAGCTACAATATTCTATACTGTTGTACTGCCTTTGAGAATAAAGGAGGTGTCTTGTTAAACAATGTTAAAATGTCATTGGGCGTTTTGTTGACTGCTGTCTTTGTTGTCTGTCTAAACATCCATATCTCCCTGTGGCTTGAGCTGCATAAACGGTGTAGGAAATGTTAATTTTTCAAAGTCTGAGTCACATTCAAATAATGTCAAAAACAACCATTCCAGAGATTCAAATCTTGACACGAAAATTACGTATTGACAAACCGCAGTTGTTTTTTCATTCATTTCACATCATTCATCAGTTGTAAATCTCAATTAATTCAGGGAACAGAAATGCTGGCTGTCTCTCAATGCATTGATGTACTCTAATAAATATCGAAGTGAACATTTCATCCCGGAGTATTTTGAGAGCAAATCAGGCATAACAGCATCATAGCTTCAATAAAAGCAATGAGGACTAGTCTAGCTGATCCATGTTTTATTAAATTCCAAATTTTCCCCTCACTGACTTAATTCGCCCATCCCGAGTGAAATATCTCAATATCTATGTCAAAAATAGAATAAAATTAAAAAATATTTGGGCTTTTTGAGTCGTGACTACAAACAGAAAGACCCCTGTCAGCCTCTTGAATTAAACCAGGAACTGGCTCTTCATGCTTACCACAAAACGATATTGGCATGCAAAATAGTGATAAACCGTGCCACACCAGTTTTATCCACTATCCCTAATTTTGCCACGTTGCGATCACGAAGTTTGTCTGTGGAGGTCCTCGGTCATCCAGGTCATGGTGAATTCTTTTTGTTGTGGCAACTGAACTTGAATTTCTTCACTTGAGGAAGCCTCTCGGATGGGGGGTCAAATGTCTTTAAGTGAAGAAATTCAAGTCCAGTTGCCACAACAAGAAGATTGCAGCAAGAGATCACAAAATTTGTCAGGCACAGAATTTTTCTGGAAATGCTCCAGTATTGAACAAATTTTCTACAGCAGGCATATGCATACCAGTTGCAGGTAAAACATCACTGTTATGACCCCTGTCAGCCTCAGATTAGCAGTATCAGTCCATGACATTGCAATGGCAAGGAGAAAAATTGTAGCAGAAGTCTAATTCAAGGAGAAGCGTTGCTCTGAAACGTCACTTGGGCTGAGTTGATGAATTAAGTAACAAATGACCAACCAGAACCGAGTGGATTAGAGACACAGTTACAGATGCAGTTCTCTCTTATGTTAAGAACGGTTTAAACAGTTTTCTCGTACTTTCTAACACAAAATGAGGTGCAACTAAACAGTTTTCTCGTACTTTCTAACACAAGATGAGGTGCAACTGGGTCGTAAGTACTGGTGTACCATGGCTTGCAGATCAAAATATGGTCAACATTCTTCTACTTACACACTTTCTTCAAGAAACGCCTCAGTTCCAGTGTAGAGACATCTACTGCTCTGTGGTGGTGTTGTAATGAGATGTCATCAAGATAAGTAAGCCCTCGCTAGAAACAGATAATAGCTATCTGCTCCTGTCAGCAGCATAAAACAAGGACTTTTAATGGATAGACTTTGCTGAGTTGCCCTGGAAGACCACACTGCAGCTGTGTCACAGGTGACTATGGTCTCAGACAGTACTGGAACCCTTCCAGTAAATTGTCAGCTAGTATTAATCATACCAGCCCAGATCAATACCAAAAAATAAGTACCAAGCTTTAAAAAAATTCTAGAGTCATCGTTTGATGCGGAATCAGTATACTGCGTTAGACGTATTGATTTTAACTTCCACGGGGTAACCAGAGGCTGCTGCATTCCAAACCAAACAAATAGATAAACATGAAATATATTTTCAAAGTCTCTGCTGTTCTAAAGATATACAGAAAATAATTTGCCATTTGATTTAGACTAACAGCACACTGTGTGAACATAAATGATTCCTATTTTACATTAGTCCTGGAGTCAAATGAATGCATTATTAAATAGATCAGACCTCTTATCCATGAGATAATAATTTTCTAAAACCTTTTTACAATCAATATTGTCTGATTATATAAAATATTAAAATCACTGTTTTGTCATTCTAACCTCAGAACAAATGTATATATTTTTGTTACATTTGTATTTGGTTAAAATTGTAATGTTAGATATTTGTATTCTGTTGAATTTCTGTCTAACCTTGTATATTAATTCTTCATCTGGTACTTCTCCGCTGCTAAACTGAAACCTTTGTGATGTTCACTTGTCACCTTCTTCGTAACAGATAAATGTCAGCATCATTTGTTGGAGTTAGCAATAGTAAGACAACATTTCTATCAAATGTCGACATATTTATAGCCCTGCCACAGGAATCATAAAGCTTTCACTGAAAGGAGATAAGTGTTTGCCTACTCTTGACTGCACTTGCTAACAGCATGAGCTATTTTTTCATTTTGCAGTGAGTTTCAGTGAAACAACATGCCTTACGCTGATTTGTTGTCCTGTCAAATGTGCTATCTGTGGTTGCCATGTCACATGTTTATTTATTTATGTTCTCTCACTCGCTATGTGTTCCCTCACTCTGATTGGTTGTACATCTGTCCAGTTGTGTCCATGACAGTGTTTAGTGTGTAAAATGAGGGGGACCAGATCAGGCTACCCTTGAAATAAGGGTCAAAATGAATAAATCAATGTCTAAATGCTGTTTTTCTCTAGGCTAAGCTTAGAGAACTCAAAATCTCACATTGTCCTATTGAAATGAAATAGCATGAAATTTGCCTAATCTTATCACATACCTCAATATAGATGATATAATCCTAATTTTCAAAGATATTTAATATTCGTCTCATAAACATAGCTATTGAACTTAAAACTTCTTCATAAACCAGTCTATTGAGGTAGGTCTTGAGGTGTCCTTTTTAATCTGGTTATTTGGATTCAATTACTCCAGGTTCTTAAGTTTGAAGCAGCAACCATCCAGACACCAGTACTGCAGACGATTTTTAAACTCATTCAACTGATTTTATCTTGCATCATCTCTCGTGCCACTTCTAATCAATCACTTTCCACTTCAGTCTCTTCCTCTTAACTGCATCGAAATTGCGTTGCAGAGCCAAACTCTGAAGGGTTTTTACAGCAACAGGGTAATGATATTTTTGCAGCCCTAAGCCCCAGCTCTTTCTGGTGCAGGAGGGCAAGTTTCCCCGGTAACTCAATTGTATTATACCATTTTATCTTCTTTAACATAAGTAATACTGAAACCCAAATAACCCAGCCAATAGTTTTATATAAGCAACGCTAAATTTTGTAATTTCTGTAACACACAATAAGATTTTTCCTTTGAGTATTTGCTTTTTTGGAATGTGAAGGAACAGTTGATGAAAAGCCACGGACAAGATGTACTCACATGATGATGTACAAGGGTACTCACTATCGTTGGAGGTTTAGAAAGGGAGAAAGAAGAATAGGCACCTCTGGTTCAAGTCTTCTTACAAGGTCATTCAGAGTAGTGAACTGTAAAAGCTTTCTGTTGCATGTCAGAAAACCAGTCTACAGAGAATATATATATAAGGTTAGACTCAGGTACAAATCTATAATGGAAATTACCTAGACTTGCTTTGACCTTCTTAACCAAAATAGTTTTCTTTTTTTTTCCACTATTGCCCTGTTTTAACCATGTCTGGTGTTATGTAAACTGAGTGTCTGTTGGAAAAAGCAAAGTGTTGTTGAAGAGACAGGAGATGCCAGTTTAAAATGCTTTCAACCACAAAAACCAAGACATTTGATGGTATTTTCAGGATTCCACATTTTAACATAATATATTTTCTGACCATGCAATAATCAGTCAAAACAAATGTAAGCGTATACAGATATACAGCATCAAAGAGAAGAAAACAAACAAAAAGAATTGTGACAGAGGACCGTAGATGAAGTTTTGAACTTTCAAATGATGAAACATTTTCACCGAGCCATAACTTAAAGCATATGCGAAAGCAAGGTAATATGTTATCTTGCTAACCCACCGCACCAGTTGGAAGGTCCTGGAGTTGGGCCTTGTGAGGGCAGAGCTCTTTCTGCTCTTTGTCCTCTCCCAGCTCACATTTTGTCCCGGCACCCTGTGATTTACAGAGTGATTGTTTGCTCCCCAAATCATGATTCTGGGAGATGGAAGTCCAAGGATTTATGCTCTTTCGGCCCTTGTGATCTCCCCCTTCTCCATTTACACTTGAGCCAGGAAGTACTTGACATGAGTCTGACAATCTAAAAATCATTCGCACTTTCCACCCTGGAAACAAATTTAACTGGACTTCTATTTGCTTCTATTTCCGTTTATCTTTCAAGCACTAACTGCTCTATATTTTAGTTCCTGCTCTTTTTTTTTAACACACTTTTTCTGTCATTTAATTGCTGTGTGTCCTCTCTCCCTCCGACTGAGGGTGTCTGCCCACAGCCGATTCTTCACATCTCAGTCTTCCTTTTCTGCCTCATTATTTGTATCTGTCCTTCGCATCCTGTCTTTTTCATTTTCTCCCCCCATTCATCTTCTCCCTGCGCAAGGATGGCTGACAGTCTGTCCCCATGTTGTGATGCGTGGTGTGGGCAGATTGGCACCAGTGAAATGCAGCTCCTAATATGATACATGACTGGTCTCACATTGGGAAATGAATGGATAAGAGTCATTAGGAAGCACAGAAAATGAAGACGTCGCAGTCAGAACGTCTCCTTTCTTTGTTCAGAAAACAGTTCCAGCATGGGGAGGCACAGAGGTAGAGGCATGTCTCAAGAAAACATTGTCAGGCTTTTAGTGTTTAGGTGAGAAATTTGTAGTTTTGTAAATGACGATGCAAGTATCTCAGCAAATTATTACAATTGAGTTAATTGAGATCAGTTATGAATGTCCAAGAAATCAACAAGAAAAGTCATGAAAATCCTCACAACAATTTTACTTAAAACACAAGAAATGATCTTTTAAATGCAGTGCATTTTCGATCAAATGGTTGGATAATCTGTACATTTAATGAAAACATTCAAATTATTGGCAGCACGGTGGTGCAGTATCTAGCTCTTCCGCCCAACAATTTTCATTACAGGAAGGTGGTCTTTCCTGCTGGGCCTTAGGCCTATTGCACCTCCCAACAGTTCTTGTGGCAGAGTGTGCATCGCAGGGGCCTCCTGTTCCCCGAGGCATCTGACCTCGTACCTCAAGGTTTTGCTGCAGGGTCTTCAACTGGGGACCACTGTTCATTGACATTCCGCTCCTTAACTCAGAACATCTCCTGGTGGTGGGGCAGTGAACAGGTACGTCTCCCTTACACCCCCTGCAGCAAAACCTAGGTGGATGTTGCTCCCCTAGCCTTGTCTTTCTGTTTCAACCAGAGCCAGTGGCTTGCATTCCTTACTTCCCAAGACACTCAGGTGGATCTGCTAAGTGTGGCTCATGGTCGGCCCTAATCCTTGAGCATTCGTGATGTTGACCTGCCCACTGCAAGAGTCTGATACCAGTGTGGATCAGTTTGTTAGCTCTACCGTTCTTCTGACTCAATACATCCTCTCCGGACCACCTCCTTGCTGTTGTCTCCTGATTGGTCCCTCCCTCGACTTTACCCTATGGGGTTTATTTGTTAATTTCTGATTGTCTCCTCCTGTCTGGACTACCCCTCATGAGTTAACCGACATCTGTAGTCAGCATGCTATCCTTGTCTCGTGATCCAACCCATGTCTTCCCACCGTTGGCCTTCTTGGCTTCCTTGTTTGTCCCTCCTATGAATTTTAACCCGCTTTCCTGTATGTTATTGCTGCCTGGTCAGCAAATATCTGTTCCTGCACCCTCTACTTGACCTGATCGGTACTGCTCCATATCGAAATGGTACCACAAAGCCTCTGGTTCTTCCGCTGAGGTTGTACCCTGTGGGGCATAACCTCTATCCACTTTCATGCATGCTCCATCCACTTTCTCTGTACTCTGTGACTAAGTCTGCATACTTTGCCTTCTTTCTCTCGATGGCAGCTTCTAGTCCTTTCTCTAATGATCCTGTCAGCTCAATCGGTATTGCTGACCACATAGCTACAGACCACAGCACCTCATCTGGTCTGAAGGTGGTGCTGTATATCTCCTTTGGGAACTGGAGCTGCCTACCCAGGTCTAATTTGGTCTTTCACTTCACCCCTGGTGTTAATACCTCAACGGGTGTTCTCTTGCTGGTATGCATTGTGGATTCCCGCTGCCTGAGGAAGTGGATCCTGCATCTTCCACCATCCTGTCCTCCTGTTCTTCCTCTGCAATATTGGGACTGTTGGCATTGTGGTTCCCAACCCAGCCGTGGATCCCATTTGCCTTACCTGCCCTTAACAGGCAGTATGAGGTTCCATTAGGCTACCATCACCACACTTCTTCTTTCTCATGTGGATGTGAAGTTCCCTCACGGTTGTTGTTTTTTTTTTCCCAATTCATACTGTCTTTGGATCTTCTGTTTTACAGCATAGAAGTCCCTGGTTCGATTCCAACAGGGGTCCTTTTTTTTCTGAAGCATGTTCTCTCCATGTCTGTGTGGGTTTCCTCTAGGTTCTCCAGTTTCCTGTATGCAGTGGGTACATTGGAGCCTCACAATTGCCAAGACTTTTGAATGACAGAGTGGAAGGTTGTATGTCTCCATATGTGTCCCTGAGATTGACTGGTCCTGGATGAACCCTGCCTTTTGCCCAGTCCCAGCTGGGATAGGCACCAGTCATCCCAGACCCTGACTACATGATAAATGGTATAGATAGTGATTGTATGAATGAATGAGTGTATGAATTTCTATTATCCTAAAACACAAATGCTGCTTAGTAATTACAGAAACAATTACAAAGTTGTTTTTTTTTTTGTTTTTTTTTTATGAAATGCACAGTGGTTGCTGTCAAATTATTCATTTATAATCTAAAGCAGAGCCTCTTCATGTTCTACACATCCAAACTTACTCTTTAATTGAAGATATTTTATTGAATAGACCTTGATATCCAGAGATGTTTTGCTTTCAATATATTTAATTTAATTGAGTTAGGCATCACTGAGCTGACCTGAATCCTTTTGCTTTGCATTTTCGAATTTCTTTAAAAGTTGGAATATTTTATGTGCTCAAGTTTTTTCTAGCAGATTTGATTTGTTTCTTTGAAAACATGAGAAAAATACCACAAGATATTTGGCAAGACATGCCAGGAAAATTATATTTTATTAGTTGCAATTGTATTTTAATCCGGGCATAGTTGCAGCCCTTTTGAAATTCTCTTGTTCTGGCTCTTCAGGAAATTTATAAGTGCAGAATGACGCAAATTGTAAAGCTCTTTGGCACTGTTAAATGGCGCTATTTCAGCTTTGTGTTGGAAAATGTGTTGCAGTTTTACCAGAATGGCGATACAGTCAAACTGAGGGTAGCATTAACAAAGTCTTGATGAGCCTCAGTTTGGTCCTGGTGAAACTCGAGGACACCCTGGAGGGAGAGCGGCCTCAGTCGGCAAAGAAACCCGCAGGAAGGAGGGAGAGAGATGGAAAGACGGAGAGACAGAGAGACAGACAGACAGACAAAAAGAGAGAGAGATGTTAGTCTACATCCTTCGGGCTAAGAGGACTCGCACAGCTGAGGTCCTCCTCGAGGCAAGTGAGATAGACTACCGAAGTCATGCTTCATTATCTCAACAGGAACAACAAAGCCAGAGGAAAAAGCCCCAGACATGCAAAGTCCCAGAGTGCACAGACCTGAAGTAACCTCAGCTGCACTGATGTACCCTTGGAGGCTTAATGGTGCCACGCAACGCTATGTTTTTACTCCTCTGCTGTAGTTTTCCCACAGTTCTTCCGCCTATAATCAGCTACTTTGCTGATTTGATTTATGCTGTATTGATCAGCTCACCCCCGCGCTCTCCTCAAGCAGCTTCCCACTAATGAAGCATGTAACCGCTGCATTCACATGGTTATCGGGCAAAAAAGAGAAAAAGAAAGAGTGAAGGCACAGCGTGAGACACACCATAGGTTCACATGCTTTGGTGATCTTTTTGGCTTACAAGAAAAATCCCTTGGTGCTTTTTTTACCTTTTCAGTAAAAGCAGTGAACAGTTTTTTTCTGCCCTTTAACTCTTTTCTTGGTGTTAAGGAAGCCTTGCAGCCATTTGTGACTTGCAGTTACATTTTTCTCTGCACTGTCTGTAGTTGTTTTATAAAGTTGTCACTCACACAGGAGGTCTCCCGATTTGCATTGGAGATAGATGGATGCTTTACCCAATCACACACCGAGTGTTTTCGTTTATAAGTACCCACCCTCCTCTCAAGAATTTCTCCGTGGTTCATCCCAGATGGTACTTGGTAACAATCCAAGACATTCATGGCAGTTATAGTGTTTGACAAGCTTGATAACATACAAATTAGATTTCAGAAATAAAAATATGATGATACTCTAATCAAAATAACAGTTTTGAAACTAGATACTTTATTGTCACTTTTGAGATCTTCATTGATGTCAATATTCTCTCAGTGCTGAAAATAATGTTGTCCCAACTGCTGATGTCAGCAGGCAACTTTAAAAATATGCTCTAGGAATGCAAGGAGTTAAATGTATCTTTATGCTGAAATATTGGATGCACTCCAAATTTTGAGATTAGCATTCTAAACACTCGCACGTGTGCACGCACGTGTGTGCGCATAGTACAGACAGAGCTGTTCTAAAGGCATCACTATGGTTTTTGAGGAGTTTGTGAACATCATTTCCCATAACAACACATGATGACAAGATTAGAGTCCCATAAAAATCTATACACCTTCCAAGTAAAAATGGAAATCAATGTTTCATGTTTCCAGCGCTTATCTCGAGTACCCCTATAAAAGATCTTGCTCTCAGCTCCATTTGAAAAAAAAAAAATTGTAAATGATTCACACAGATGAATAGAGGCTGAAACGCCTTCCCTAGCACGTTGGATTGCAAGAGAGTCTCTCACTTGGTATTAAATGTGACATTGCTTGAAGCCTGAGTAAACTTTGACACATGCGTAGGTGAGAGCCTGTGGATATATCACTTCGGAGACCTGCTTGATCTCATCCAGTACTCAAACATCCTTAAGTTAAGACGACAAGTTCCACAATGAAGCCAGGCAAATACTCTGTCTTCATTAGGGTCCCCATTAGCACTGGCAGAAACACCAGCATATACACTGAGTCAAATTAACACATATACAAAAAGCACATAACATCCCCTTGTGTTCAACAGTCAACACAAGCAGATTTCCACCTTCTTTCAAGACATTGAATTCATACAAAACTTTTAATGAATTATTGATTCTGGATATTTATTTCCAAATAACAAAGCCTTGATGCTACAATTTTGCCATACAGATAGATGGCATGTTTTTGCCATAAAACTGATAATAAGACAAGAAGATGGATGCTCATCTCTGCATCAAAGTACAAACTCTTCACTCTGATCAGTTTTTTTCATCCACTCTGGTATTTCACATTATATGATAGTATTCAATATTTCACCCTAGGGCCTGTAATAAAGAGAAACCACCTCACATGGACCATATAGTTCCGGTTCTATTCCTAAATGAATTCTATGAAGACACACAGACGTTAATTAATACAATTATCATATTAAATTAGTATTTTTATGTTACTTTCTCAGGTTCTGTTGAAGCCTGAGTTCCATCTTCTGTTCCATCCCTGTCTCTCTGTAATGATCAACCTTGTAAATTGAGGTAGTGCACTTTCCTCAATCTCCTGTTGAGGTCGACACTGCTTTTGTCAATAAGACATGTTGTTACTCAGTGATGTCCAGCATATATTAGGTCAATCAGGTCTCGAGTAGTATTTGTAAAACTTATTGAAATGAATTACTGTGAAACACTCAGCTGAACATCCAGAATGAGTATGTTGTTTGTAAAAAGCTCTGACCTTAAAATCTATGAGACAAAAAAGCATCACCAAAAATAGCAGCCAGACTAGAGAGCTACTGTTGCTGAAAGGAGTCAAATGCTGCCATTAGTCTGGTGTGCGGCAGAGGTGGCTTCCAAAAGGTTAATGAAGCAGGTAAGATAAGATACGATCAGATCAAACCCAATAATACCAGTGAGAACTTTTGGTAGAGACAGACACACCATTCCCCAGGACACATCGATCCGCTGATTGTCCTGCCGGGAAGGATGTGTCTTATCTTTGGGAAAGGTTGCCCTTCTTTGTGCATCTCACCTCTTCGTCTGAATAGAACTGCAGTCCTTTGTGTAATTGACTGGCGCTCTATGCATGAATCAGGAGATGTTATGCATGGTTAAAATTCAATAGAACATTGGTTAACAAAGTAGTTCAGAAAAACCGAACAGGTCTAGAAACATCGATGAGTAATTGTAGATGTTTTTTTTTGTTTCGTTTTTTTCCAGAAATCTTTTGAAATAAATGCCAAACATGAATTGAAAAGAAATAAGCAACAAAATAAGCAATTGTCCACCATCACTCTATCTTTAACCAAGGAAGTGACTGAATAATAGCAAGATATTTGAACTAAAACTTGATATTATCAGCCACAAATGACCAAAAAATTGCAGATAAGCTACTTAAGTCAGCAATAGTTTCCTTAAGCAATAGCAGGGGATACTGGGCGATACTTGGTGACTTTGGCTTGGTGGCCAAGACTCTACAAAAGTTTAAAAAGCTTATTGGTGGAACTCTCGTAGAGATATTACTTCTAGTAGTGAATAAATGTAGCACTAAATGGCCAGCTTCTATTGCAAGTAAGTAAATTATTAAAGAATATAAAACACATGTTAAAATGTAAATACTTTTTTTTATTTAAGAATGAATTTATTTGAGTTCACTAGACATATAATATTGGAGAAGCTCAATCTATGTTGGCTGGACACACTGCTTACCTGTGTCTACGATGACATTTCCTGTATTAATGGCAATCTTGTATTTAGATAGCCTTTACCAGCTTCATTTTTTAATATGATGCAGTAGAATGTTGGAACATTTTTAATTGGTTTTCTTTACAGCCTCTCTCTTGACTGATATGACACTTCAGTACTTGTTTAGTACTATCTCAGTTCATTCTGTCCATGACAATGTCGCTTCATCTTCATGGAAAACAGCTCTGAATCTTGTAAAATGCAATTTACTGCATTCATAGTTTTTTTTTATTGTTTTTAATATGAATACTTGTGGACAGTAGTGTAGTTGCTGATTCATTTTGAAATAGGAGCTCTCTCTACAGTTTTAGCAGACCCTCCACTGACCCGGAAGGCCTGGTGTTTTATCACTAAATCGTTGTAAGTGTAAATCAAAATTTCCTCTTGTCAGTATATTTATTAAGAGATATCACAGTCCCCGCTGGTGTGTGTACTCTCTGCTAAGCCAGCAGGTTCTGCACAGTTCGTTTTGCTCACCAGAGGGAAAAAGCAAATAGTTAATTGATATAGTATTTGATTTAAAGTAAATATTGACCCAATAGATGTGAATTCAGTGGACCATAAAATTTTAATAAGAGTCACTATCCTCTTTAAATACCACGCTGATCCAGCCAGCAGCTGCTCAGGTGTCTTTCTCTGAACTAAACCTAGAAATCAAGCCATTCTTTCAACACATAGACAAAATGATTTTAATTGTCATTTATCAACCCAGCATCTTTTATGTCAGTAGCTGGAAATTGTCGCTCTGTCCAGTCTCATCTTACTTTTACACATCTTTCATGGAAATTTGCAAACCCTGCGCATGAGAGCACCTGTGAACAGCCACCAGGTTTCGGAGACACATAACTCCATTGGAATTTTAATGTTGTTCAATTGCTGCTGAAAGTGTTAAACATTTGATTGGCCAGCTGTTGATTATTTTTTGTTGGCTATGACAAAAACAAAGTCATTTTGACAATAAAGAATTCCATTTACATTCTTCTCAAAATCTTCATATCATGGCAACTGGAATATAACTGCCAGGGTTTTGGGCGGGTCTTGGTTATGGTGACTTGTTATGTAAATGTAAGAGTTGATCAGCAGAAACTAGGTCGAAGGGGGCTGCTACGCTAATGGTAGTTCTGTTCCTTGGGGTGTAAAAGAGCAACTTTTGTGAGATTACCTGGATTGGAACATGACAAGGTACAACTAATCAAAGGGGTGAAACCTGTTGGATCACATGAAGTGAGGCTAATGTGGACGTCACTGGGGGGGCTGGTTCTGGTGGTGAAGCTTTCCTGGTTGTTTGGAGGGTGCCGATGGGCCCGGTCCATGTGTGAAAATCCGTCTTGGTATTGATCCCAGTATGGCGTTGTACGTTTGTGAAAGGTTGTGTCTGAGGCACCATCATCTGTTCAGTGCTATTTTTTCTGTTTTGAAAAAGATGGCTTCTTTGACTCCTCTCTCAAGCCATCTGCCTTCTCTGGCTAGAATACGAACAGCGCTGTCTTCTTAAGAATGGTCCTTGTCCTTCAGGTGTAGGTGAACCGCGGATTCCTGTCCTGCATTGGTGGCTCTCCTGTGTTGGGCCATCCGTTTGCGCAGAGGTTGTTTGGTTTCTCCACAATCCTCAGTGCAAGTGACAACATACACCAGATTCTTTATATTATGCCTGGGTCTTTTGTCCTTGGGGAGCACCAGTTTTGTCTCAGGGTGTGCAACACAACAAACCTGACACGGCATCACCGATCTTATCTGGAACTTCATTTTTTGGAGTAAAGGGGCTGCTTCCTGATCAAGCATTCAAGTTTTGTTGTCTTTCATCTTTTTTTTTTTTTGTAATAAATTTAATGTTTGCTGGCACTTCCTTGATCCAATGTGAGCGTGACCTTGAGTGAAAGATTCCATTCAGCTGTGGGAGCCACGCATAGTGTTTAGAGGGTGGTGACACGCCAATTACGTGATCTGTGGTCTGACCAAGCTGCTGCTTGTGCTGCAGTCTCTGACATAAATGCATCAACCCCTGCTGTAGTAATGGGATTGCTTCAAGCAATAATGTGAAAAATTGTGGAATCCCACTACCTGCTGTCTCCCTTAAAGATATGGAAGACATACACTGAACTTTAACTTAAATAAAGCAGTAATGCACATGGTATAAATGCTGCGCTCTAAAACAAAGTCCTCAAATTGATATCATTACATATGTGCTATTTTGTATTATATATGTGCCAGCAATTATGTTATATTCATATGTTATATCATATGACTATCATCTTTTGTTGGCAGGTAACAAATATCAAGGTGATGTTTTTTGTTTTTATTTATGCAGAAATAAGATATAAGCTTAACTGTGCCCAACAACAACAGTCTGGCCAGACCAGAGCAGTACTAGTGTAATTTGTTATATTTGAAGGACCTGTCTGAATTTCCTTTATTTATGCCTTAAGCACAACTTCTTTACATTTACGAGGGGAATTTTGTACCTCAAAGCTGGTGTGTTTTCTTTGCAATTTTCATAACTGCAAATATTAAGGAAGTCATGTATTTTTGTGTGTGTTTTTCAATGGATCCTTATTAATCCACACAAATGGCAAAGAAGGGCACAGTTCGCCATTCTGCACCTCTGAAGAATGTATTCAACAGTGTGCACCATATTTGTAAATACAATATCGTGCTAAGAGAAATTTCGACATAAACCAGACTTGGAAGTGTGTACCAGTCAAGGCCACAGATCTCGGAAATACAGAATACATCTTCTGATGCTCAAATAGGGAACTCTGTCAATGATGCAGCTTTCAGTAACTATGGAACGCTTGTCTAACTGGAGCCTTTTGTCAGATTTTAGACACCATTCCCAGGTAGCCCAAGTGACCCGGCTGCCGTTTACCAAGCTTCAGATCTTTATTTCCTCCCTCACAGAGTTCTTTCATCCATCTACCATCTTGGTCCATAGATAAATTAAGAATTTCTCCACAACCTCCGTGATGCTGGACAGGACTTTCCTCCTCCTCTTTTCTCTTGGGATGCCAATTCCTGTTCAAGCCCCACAAAAAAGACCGCAGAGCCTCTACATCCCACTCTCACCTTGTCGCTCACTCTCATTCTTGATCTCAAAGGTCTTGTTGTGGTCCTTACTGAGCCACCACAGGTTTTTTTTTGTGTTTCTCCTCTGTAACAAAGTGCTTTCATTAACCCCTCTTCTTTAGTGTCTCCGACACCAGCCTGTGGTTCACTGGATCATTTGTAACTATAGTACCTCCAAATCACCCATGTTTACCTAAATTCCTCTGGGTAACAGCACGGCCACATCATATGTTTCCAAGACCCATGTACTTCAGAGATCTTTCTCTGTTGTGCACAGTATCAATTGCCTTGATCTCTAATAAGGCAACCATATATATTGTGGAATTGTAGTTTGACTCCGTCCTTAGAAATCCAATCACCTTGCAGGTGTCTGGTGAACTCACATAATTGGTTGATGCTGGCAGTCTCTTGTCTAGCCTTCCCCTTCCATCCCCTCCAGTGTTTTGTTGCCCAGCTCAAAGGTTTAGTAGCCAATTAAGCACAACACAAACTTCTACCAGAAGAGGAAATATTGATCACCTGATGCGTAGCTCAGATTCTTGCTCATGTCCATTCAGATGTTGTGGGTTTAGCTTTGCCCTCTTAGAGTAGGGATGATTGATGCCAGCAGATCCTTCTCATCTTAGAGGGCCAGACTGAAGGGATGTTTGCACTGCCTGGAGGGTCTGGACTCCCAGGCTCTTTGGTAAGTTCTCTCTTCTTCTACCCTGAAATCATGGCTGCTGTCCTGATTGCAGACTTTCTGAGCCTCCAGCTCTTACTCCAGTTTTCACCTCTCAAATTTTTAACCGTCAAATACAAAAGGGGATAAAGTATTTTTTCAATTTATTCAGCCTTATAGTTTGAAGATCCTAAACCATTAAAGACATTTCTGACTTTTTGAAAGCCATAGCGCACACCTTATCAAAACAACCCAAAACATTCAGGTAGTTCTTTAAGACTTATTGATTAACTGAAATTGTTCAGATAGCATATAGCATAAAAAAGGTTGAAATTGCAAACTTGAATGTGATGTGAAAGGTTGATGTCGGCGGCCACACCATTTCATAATGAAATATAACTCCAAAGACTCAATTTCGCACTGAATTAAGAATAATCTAGGCAAATTGTTTTTGCAGTGACATTTATTGGAATGAGTGTGTCAAGACGGTTTGCAGGGAAGAGAGGTGCTGAGATAAACAGTCACAGCCTTTTCTAAAAGCTTCTATCATCAGGGTGCCCTATAGAAGATGCAATATAATATTATTGCTACATAGCAGATGCTCAGGTTTGATGTATAAGTAAAAAAACATACATCTATACATTCAGCAATTTTGAAGGTTTAGTCTTACCGTGTTGCTATTATGAAGATGTTTTGTTAGGAGGTCCTACATTTGTTTGGCCCATTCACCAATGCACTGCAACCCCCCCCCACACACACACACACACACACAGACACACACACACAAAAACAGCTCATCAATGATGCAAGACACACTCCTGCCAACAGTTTTGACGTTCAACAGAGGCCCAGATGATAATATTCTACTTCCAAATTTAAATGCCACTGTTGGAATTTGATTATTTGCAAAGCATTTTGCATTAGGCTGACAATATGGTCACAATATTTAAGGTCAATAACAAATTCATCAAACTGACAATAAATGACAATTATTGAAATGCTATCTAGCATCTCCAGACCATGAGGTTTCACAAGCAATGCATTTGGTATTAGACCAAATATAATGTGTTTTACATTTGTGGCAGTTGTCTGACTCAGTGCCTAGTTGTAGCCATTTGCTTTCCTTTTTTCCATGTCCTTTCACACATTTTGTTGTTAAAAATCCCAGCGTCTTTAAATATGAGTCACATATATTTTCCAAATGCAATATTTCCTCCTGAGTTGGAGTTGTTGGAAAACTTTGTCTGGTAGAAAATCAGCGACTAATTTGGTACAAGGACTGAAATTAATTAAGATGTTTTCCAGTTTACTGGTTTCCTTTTCACTCTTGTTAAAGCAACACCTTCTGTCTTTCCTGTAACCTAGATACCTTTAAAATATTTCCTTAGCTTGGTACTCACTGACTCTTTTATGAATTTTTTCCACATTCCACATTCCACACTGTTTTTGCAATATCATCCAATACATGAAAAATGAACTTTTACTAATAATTAAACCTAAAACCTAAACCAGTAGCAGCCAATTCTGTTTAATGTATAAAACCCATTCACCATCTAAAAGTAGTTTTTTAATCTTTTCAAGAATTTCCATGTGAATGATCAATTTGAAACAGTTCAAAATTGCACGTGTTAAGTGGGGGTCAACTACAAGTCTACCAGAAAATAGGAAAAGGTTATAAAAATCTTAACTCATGGAAAGCTGTATCTTTAAGTCCAAAATGCTTCTCTGGCAAAAACACATGTATTTTCAACAGTTTTGACCTGATTTGATTTGAAGGCTGCACTTCACTTTATTCTATTTCACTTCACTTCACTTCCCTTTACTTCACTTCACTTCACCTCACCCTGACTGTAGGTCAGCACTAAAGACGACTGGCCTTTGTCGTACAATACTCTTCGAGTTTCTAGATCTTCCTGTGTTCTTTCATCTGTGAACTCTTTTCGAGAAAGGACAGACTTTATTAATGAACCCTTACAGCACCTGGAAAAGACAAAAAGCTGCAACATAAGTTGTAAAAATGTGAATAACTTCCTCTAACTGCAGCAGAGAAGTACTTGTAAGAGGCAGATTGGACAGTGCAAGTTATTAGAAATAGCAGTTTTAGGTCAAAAAGTACTGTGAGCCACATGTATGATTATTCCTTTTTAAAATTTCAGTAGACCCTCCTCAAGACAAGAAAAATAATTCAAATGGTAAAGTGTACTTCAAAAGATATGTAATGTATCAAATGTAACATTTAAATTTAAAAATAAGTCCATCAAAAGATTGCCATAGACTGTGTCCCTGCTGCCACTTCATTGTTTTGACTGCAGAGATTTACAATAATCGATATTAAGTTCACTGACACACTCTGATTCAATCTTGATCCTTGTCCTTGCAGAGTGAATCCCCAGAGCTGTCACACACCTGATCATATCAGAACTCCTAGGATTTTGTTACTTTACTGTTTAGTTTGATTCAGAAAAGCTCAGGTACACCCAGTCTAAGCTTGTTGTTGAAAGGTTTGAAGAAACTTGATGAAGACCAGTCAGGGCTACATGGCAGGTGAATGATTGAATCTCCCATTTGGGTTATTATTCATGAATTTATTATCTATACCCCTTATCCTGCATTTTGGGTCCCTGGACCTTATTCCAGCTGTTATTGGGTGAGAGGCAGGGTTCACCCTGGACCAGTCACCAGTCAATCACAGGGTCACATATAGATACAAACAACCATTTATTGTCTCATTTACATGTCCGGGCAATTTAGGGTTTCTGGTGAACCTACTTTATGCTTTTGGACGCTTTTGGGAGGAAACTGGAGAAACCCGGGGAAACCCATAAAGATGCAGGAAGAACATGATTTTGAACTAGGGACAATTTTACCACTACGCCATTGTGCCAGCCTTTTCTATTATTTCATGTTATTTTATTTTATTTTATTTTGAGTGTTTGTAAAACAATGAGCAGTATTAAATGAACAAAGGTATATGTGGCAGCCGGTTAGTCAGCTTCTAACCGCTGCTGGACCAATGCAGCAAAAAGCACAACTGTGTACCACAAAGGATTCTGGGAGTATGATAAAAACGTTTATAAACTTCAATCAGTTGTGGTGTGTAGTACATATCATAGCAAATGTATTTAAACTTAATCTTTAGGCAGTGAATACATGCAGTACATTCTCACCCCTTTTTTAGTTTCAGGGAGCACCATTTCCTGGTTACCTTTAGGAAAACATGATTTTGGCTAAGAACAATAAATGGACAAATGTTGCTCGTCTCTTAACAAAGTATCAATACTTTTCTGAAAATTGCTGCCTGATATCTGTCTCAAGGTTAAATAAAATAATTATTTTATATCTGTCTATTTTCTTCAATAAAGAGCAAGCAATGGGAATTGTTGAAAAGAGCATTTAAAAGCTCCTTTTTTCTGAGAATATCTCAAGCAAAGTCATTGAACACATTCAGCATCACAAATAAAACACAAACATTCATGAGCCCTTTGTCATTTAATGTCATTAAATGAAGTAGACTGCTGAAAAATTTGATAAAAGTTGAGATTTATTATCTGTCTGGCAATAAGTCCATTCCAGATGTTAAATTTATGTCCATTGACAACTGGGACTCAAAGACCTTGACGTAGTAATTGTCAATGTGAGTCATACAATAAATTGGACATTTATGGGCTTGTATGTTAAATAAATGTCCTTCAAGATAAAAATTGATATAACTCTCAATATGAATCTTTTTAAATGACAACAATTGGCTGCTGAGCCTCTCCGGTACAGTTTACCGCCTGTTCTTTTTACACATTAAACCACTCCTCCTATCATTATGCTCATCTCCACTTCCACCTCCCTCTCTCCTCTTCATCACTCTCTCCGTTCTCCAGCGTATGAGGCGGCCGGGTCTCACCAGACAAGTCGGCTCTAAGGAGCGCTAAGCGATCTTAAAGGGAGGGGACAGAGAAAGGAGGAGTGTGGGAGGGATGAAGATGGAAAGTGCTAATTGCTGTCTTCACACTGCTTCAAAGAAGAAACTGATGTGAAACTGTTTCGGAGCTACTGTAATTCCAGAGGGGTCTGATTACATGAAACTGCCAGAAATGATAGCAGGCACGGTGCTGGTGTATCCTTGAAGTGCTATGTCTGCGGAACCCGTGATTGGATTCAGGAGCTTCTTCTTTTTTCTCATCACACATTTGCCCTCCAGTTCAACTAAAGTAGCTTTACAGTATTCTAGAGCTGATGAATTTGGAATGTGTGCTCAGTCGATTTTAGCTTTGAAATACCAGATTACGAAGAGATTAGATTGAAAATGAATGGATTTGAGAGCATGAAATTTGATGCATCAATACTGCTGTGTTATAGAAAATCTTTATTTTTCTTCATTCTTCCACAATTGGCAGTGGGTGAGTCACTACAACGACATAGCAGATTTATCACCAGTGGCATATCTTAATATGTGACGCTAAAATGGCAAATGATTCATCCTGCCTCCATCTTTTTTAATAAATTAAGCCTTGCAGTTTTGAAATGCCTTTCATACATGCCTGTATTCATCTTGGGGGGTGAGGTCAGGAGATGTCATTTGAATAAGATGTTTTGATTAATTTGTGTGCACTAATTTGCGTGCACAAGACAAGTCTCTCTCTTTCTCTCTCTCTCTCTCCCCCCAATATGTTGCACAATGAGTTCAGTTGGAAAGAAACTGAAAGACTCAAACCTTAAAGTGTGACTCCACTCTCTCTCCATTACCATCAGGATAGGGGTCAAACAGGAAAGTTGTTTTACTACATAAAACCTCCTTTTTTTATGAAAACACAAACATGGGGAGACAGTAGCAAAACGCCAAGGTACTGGGCACAAATGTCGCGACTACTGGAACGACCGTTGTGGAAAATTACACCGTAATGTAGCACAGATGGATCGGGTGGAAAAAAAAGTTGGCCATCTATGTGCGACCATTTAAGTGTCTGTGGTGATTCTGAGTGACAGAGAGGCACTGTGTTTCTGTTTTTCTCTGCTTCTCCAGTGTTCTTATTTTGTTTTCTTTCAATTAGTCAAGTGATAACTGTCATTTCTGATTTCTGATTGTTACTATGATTAAAGTGCCTTTGTCCCATTTTACACTAATTTCTGTTTCTTGTCTGCAGTTTACACATAAAGCAGTGGATTCCCTATTATGTATGAATGGGGAATGTTAACCGTTATGTTAATTTTCACATGCGTGATTGACACTCTTATTTTCCGCGATCATTCTATTCAAAGAAAGGATTTAGCATTTATGAGATTTAAAATAAAAAGAAGGAAAGTGTTGAATCAAGTGTGACTGAGTGGAAGTGATGGTGTTAACAGTAATAACCCACGGGAAGAACGAGTACGTGATTGTGTGTGTGTTCGTGTGTGTGTGTGTGTGTGTGTGTGTGTGTGTGTGTGTGTGTGTGTGTGTGTGTGTGTGTGTGATCATACAGTTGCATGCATGCATTTGTGCCAAGTGCTTCGTAATGCCAAAATAATTGCACTATTTTTATCGTTACCTGTAGCTGCAAGTACACATATTTTCAGAATTTCAGTTTCTTGAAAAAATGACGTTTGACACCTGCTGAAAGTAATTAAAACTAACAGTTGAGTTGAATTTAGTGTCTTATATTGATGTAATAATAATAACTTCAATTTAAATGCTTTTTTTTTTTAAATCCGCTTACGTAATCAAAAAATCCATAGATTGTAAGGTTTGCTCTTTCACCAGTGCACTGTTTTGTATAAGATAAAATGTATTACAAATGAAAATAAGATCATGTATCTGTTGTATCCGTGTGTGTGTGTGCCTATTACAGATCTATCGACGTTGTTGGCTGGTTTTCAAGAAGTCATCCAGTAAAGGGCCTCGTCGACTTGAGAAATATCCCGATGAGAAGTCTGCCTACATCAGAGCCTGTCCTAAGGTGCGTGTGTGTGTGTGTGTGTGTGTGTGTGTGTGTGTGTGTGTGTGTGTGTGTGTGTGTGTGTGTGTGCGTGCGTGTGTGTGTGTGTGTGTATGTGCGTGTGTGTGTGTGTGTGTGTGTGTGTGTGTGTGTTGTCTTGCATTCTCTGCGCCTCAGGAGACTACTGAAAGAAATGACAGGAGCTCATGGCCTTGAAAGCAGCCAGCCTTCACAATAAAGTCTAACACCAACATTTCTTCTCTCAACTCTCATTTTTCTATCACTTATCATCATCACCTCTCTTTACGTGGCCTTTTCTTTGTCTGCTGTTTCGCTCCTTTACTCAGCTCCCCTGTGTTTCTTTTACCATTCATGTTGAATGTGACGATGTCTCTCGCTCTTGCTGTCAGCTCTTTTGGGGCCTTCAGCTGAGTGGCAGCTGTGGTGAGACCGGTTCCCCCCCGTTCTGTTTCAAAACGACATGTTCGCACTTCTGTCTCATGGCAATTTTTAGGAATGGAGGATAACCCTCCATCACACATACCTTGTCCGATTGATTTATCAGACCTGATCTTAAAGTTTGCGTCACTTGAATTCACTATTAATACTTTTTAGGACAGGTGTTTCTTTATCATGCCCCTGTAACCTGGTCTGCTCAACCTGTGTGAGTCAAGAGACACACACTCATTCTATTTGTTACCACCTGTGCACTTTTGATATATTTTGAAAGTCTAATACTGGGTGCGTGATCTTTAAAACTAATTTAAAGGACCATCACTGTAATTTTAGAGCTTTGAGTTACAGCAGCTGCGTAAATTCATTTTCCAATGGTTAATCTATTCTGGTAGAGCATCGGGGTGTCATTAAGTGAATAGCCACCTCATCAAATAGCTATAATATCTCTTACTATTTCGCTGAACACTTTACAAGTCTCCTTGATCCTGGCAAGGTGAAGCAGGACGAACAATGACTGTGAATTTACCGTGCAATACTTCAGTGCAATCAATAAATCTGAGGATAACAGAAAGTAAATTCTAATTTCAATCCTTATGACTCGAAGCACACAACACAAGATTAAATTGTAAGCAGGGTAAAGACTTTATTTTCTATTATTACTTAAATATTGATATTAGATTGATCAATTCTCGACTGGCAATAATGAAATGCTATTTAGTCAACATTACATAGGCTTAAAAGGCTTGCCCCCATTTGAAGTTGGTTTAGATCATACGTCATAATGTGCACATGTGGTCATGATACAAAGATTTCTGAATGTATGAATACTCATCCATTCATAAAAAAAGTACAGATACAAAAAATGTATCAAAATACATGGCATGAATATTTAGCACCAACTGCCACTCAGTCCATTCAGATCTTATATTTAGAGCCTGCCGCTCCTCAGCCAGCTCTTTAGAGGAGATTTAAAGTTTCCAGTGAGGAAAAATGACTTCAGGCATGGAGATGGCCCTCTCCATATCATTGCAGCTGAATATAAAATTAATCCGTTCCTACATTCCTCTTGAATCTACCTGTGATGCCATTAAACATTTGGCATATACTCCCAGGGAGCTATAGTGAACCTGTTTCCATCCATCTCATTCAAAAAAATTCCCGGGAAGTTATTTTGCTGCTGTTGGGTGTGAGATAGACCCGGGTGAAAGATATGAAACATTGTCACTGGCTGAATTCTAGGTGTTGGTGATGTTGCATGTAACACTGTGGGAAGAGATAGAAAAATGAGCCAGTCTCTGGCTAATAAATGGCAGTGCAAGATTGAGTATCATCTTTAATAACACCCCCAATATAATTGTACATTTATAAATGTAAAGATTTTTAATTTTGTTGAATTGTGGTTTGCAGTCCTTCACAAAGGTTTGAGACCATCACAAAGAAATGTCTATGACCTTCAGTGATGGTCAGATTTGCCTCATAAATACCCCTAAAATGACATTTTCAATTTTTTTGTACAAATAGAAGAGTCACGAATAGAATATTTGTATAATTACATTCAGTGGCGCATCAAAAGCTACAGGAAACTGTCCATGGACGGGAGTGACTACAGACTACTAAGCAAACAATTAACGGATAGAAGAACATATGCTCCATTTTGCCACACATTTTGCCTCCTCAGTATATTTAATTTGTTCTCATTACACGAGAAACCATGGTAAAATATGTCATTTTGCATGTGTTACCAGATTAACTAAAATTCTTGAGTGAAACCTTTGTTATTCCAAGCAATCATTCCAAATAATAAATGGGAAAATTCAAAAGAAGTCTGTTTTAATGTGTTAATTTCCATGAGTCATTTTTTTTATTTTTCACCGCCCTTATGATACGGTGATTACTATTAGCCAATCAGCTTGACCATTTTATTGTATTAAGAATAATTGAAATACATGCACCAGTGGATAACCTTGCATTGAAAACATTTGAGCACAGCCTGTTTCCTAATTAATTTGCAATGTAACTATTTTGCCTTTATCTTGTCACCTAGGTGACAGAGATTAGCAATGTCAAGAATGTCACACGGTTGCCTCGGGACACCAAGCGTCAAGCTGTCGCCATTGTGTTCACAGACGACACCTCACGCACCTTCACCTGTGAATCAGGTAATGTTCCAAAAAATGTTCCAAAAAATACCAAAATACCAAAGTATTTTATTTTACAGGCTTATGGCACATCTTAACTAAGTAGGTACTTAAATATGTTACCATAGTTGTGAAAATGAAACTACAATATAAACATATATGTACTTCACTCAGATAGTCGTACAGGTTGACAGGTTCCATTGAGAAAACTAATCTGCTGGTTATTTTCTGCCTATAAATAATTGACTTATAAATGTATAGAATATTGTGAGAACAAAACATATCTTGAACTTTGAGCAGTGATTCTAAGATATTTTATTACATTACAGAATTAAAGTTGTAAATGAAACAAGTAGACTTTGAATTTGAAATTGTGAGGTTTTTTTTCCAGCTAAAGAATGGCTGTAGTTAATATAGTTGCACATTAGTTTATTGTTGACACGTTGGCCTTGTCATTTCAGTCATACTGACAAAAAAATAACGTTTTCACTGTTTGAATCTGTAGTTAGAACTTTAGTTAATTTTTTTTTCTGTCCAGTGTGTCAAAAGGCCTTACTTTTAAGTCAAGCGGAATATTTTTGTCTGAGATTCAGTGACCAAAATACTGAGAAAAGATTCTGAATTTTACCTTGCAGGCACTTGCATGTTGCGAACCGTCAGGTTCTCACACGATATCGATCAAAAGCAAACAATTTTTGTCCACACCCATTACTTTCACCTAAATAGTGAAGAAAAAGAGGCACCAAAGAAAAAAGGACACCCCTTGTGCTATTGTACTTTGTTGAGCAGGATCACTGCATGGAATAATAATATGTATTACACTATTTGAACTTGATACAGGTGTGTCACCAAGCTATTGACAGCATATTTCAACAAAATATTTGTATTCATTGTTGATTAAATTTTGATTTACTGATTTCAGTGCAATGGAGAGCTGGTCAAAATCAAAGTAGGACACACTGCGCACATTATATAAGGATAAATACTGTGGCATTATCAGCAGATGTGCTAATCTGTCCACGCTCCAAGAGTGAGATTCTCACATCTATTTGAGATATAGCCGTGAATAAATAGACTTTTGAACAAAGACCGGGCTGACGGAGGTACTGTCCAAAAACAATACTTTACAAGTACATGAATGTATGTTCAATGTTGAGAACACATTTCGATAGTTTTAACTGCAAAACAGGTGGAAAATGAATTATTTGAGATTTTAGACGGGGGTTGGGGCTTAGTGGAGGCTCTAAGTATTGATCTATAAAAGCATTTCATTTTGCCCTTAAATTTTGAGAACAGAGTTGTATTTAGGGTTCCAAAAAATCCTGAAAGGGGTTCCTAAAAATCCCCAAAAGTATGTTTTCCCATCTACTCCCCAACACCACCCCCATCTTCCTCTACTCTCTCTCACTGTCTCTTTAGAACTAGAGGCAGAAGACTGGTTCAAAACTCTGTCCATTGAGTGTTTGGGGACGAGGCTCAATGACATTAGTCTTGGAGAACCGGACCTCCTGGCAGCTGGGGTGCAGTGTGAACACACAGGTAGCACACACACACACACACACACACACACACACACACACACACACACACACACACACGCAACCCAGAGCAAATGACTCAAAAATGATCCATGGTTTTAGCTATGGTGACCTTTGTGATCCAAAATAGTACTCAATAAAAAGTTTCTGAGCAAATTAATTGATTTATATTATAATAGAATCAATGAAATCAATTTGAATTGCAAAAGGCCCTCATCCCAAATTGGGGAAAACAGCCAAAATGACCAAATGATAAAAATCAATAATAGAATAATAAATCATATGTGCACAGGGATGAAGAGGTTTACTAAAAATTTTGTTTTTAGGACACAAAACCGTTGGATGTGTTTTCCATCCATATTTTATCAGGTGATAAAATAAAGCTTTCATGTAAAACAGATTTTTATCATGGGGGTGCAACAGTGAATCTCTGAGCCTTGAACATCTTAAACCAAGTCAAATAATTTAATTCATCTCAACCGTACATGCTAACACATTTCCCTGTCGTCAGAGCGTTTCAACGTGTTCCTGCTCCCCTGTCCTAACCTGGACATCTACGGGGAGTGTATGATGCAGATCACCCATGAAAACATCTACCTGTGGGATATTCACAACCCCCGCACCAAGCTGGTCACCTGGCCCCTCTGCTCCCTGCGGCGTTACGGGCGTGATGCCACCCGCTTCACCTTCGAAGCCGGGAGGTGAGTGTTTACGGCCAAGTGCGCAACTATTAACAGACACCCGCATCTCGAGTGCTCATATGTATAAACGCTGAGTGGTCAAACCAAGGATGCCAGTTTCACACACTCATACATACACACAAACAGGTTGGATGTATTTTGCTGAGCTCTGTGAGATTGATTGAATAGATTGGGTGATGAATCAATGCTGGGCCAGACCTTCTTATCTCCTCCTCTTTGATAAAACCTGATAAAACCTGACCAGCTATGATTGGGTCAAAACGGTCTGTTTGCAAGAGTGTGTGTGTGTGTGTTTGTGTGTGTGTTTCCATGAAATGGAGAAAAGTCTTAGGCAAACTAGGAAAACCAACACCCTCGTCTGGTGAAAGCATTCAATTTATCGCAGATTCGTCTTTTTTCTAAGGCAATTATCTCGTGCCAGTTCCTCGTCAATTGGATTCATTTAGCAAACTTTCCTCACATGCACTTGGCTATGAGTTACAATTGAAAAAGGCCAGATTGCATCTCTTTACTATTAATGGCTTGTGAACTTGATTATCAGACAGCCTGAGGACTCTCAAGCAGTAAACAAAAGGGACGCCATGCCCTCGTTCTTTCATGAGCCTGGTCCTAAATTCCGGGGGCGGCTTGTTTTTACGATCGGTCTTTGGAATGGACTTTATATCAGACTTATGCAGTAGGAATAGCGTTACCATAACATCTATAAAATACTTCCCATTTAATTATTCCTCTAAAAAAATTACAATATAAGGGCACACACAGTAACATTTGTGATGCCTTTTATAATCAGCCTTAAAACAATGAGGAAAATGTCAGTATTATAGCAGTATCTCCTAAATGGTGAAAAATCAAGTAGCCTGTGTTCTACAGTCATTTTGTTACAACCCGTCTCCTGCCACATCCTCAATGTCATCTCCGACAAAACTCTCCCAATTTGCAGCTAATGTAAACCCGTGAATTTCCCAGCCCTCCTTGTCCCCTGTCCTTGACCTCCTGGCCTGGATCATGCCGGGGATCGCCTTCTCACAATCATCCACCTGTCGGCTCTGAGAGGGATTTAAGATAATTCCTCATTGCCTTTCCAAATATGTGATGTTAAATCAAGCAGATAATGATAATGTCCGAGCATGGATGCCCAACTCTGGCTTTGTTGTGCCATTACAATGAATATATTAAAGTAATGTGATTTGGCCGACTGAAATCTCTTCCTTGCCAGGAAAAGATTTAGGGAGGAAAAGATTTAGGGAGTGCAAGGATATAAGTTATTCATTTGATCCCTCCTCCCAAGGAGAAGGAAAGCAGCACAGAAGGAGACAGATGTGAGTGAGTGTGCATTTGTTATTGCCCACGTACCCAAAACCAGCATTTGTTATGACTGAGAGTGCCCAGGACCACCGTCAGCCCAACACATGACCCCCTCAGACATTCGCCTTCTGAGGACAAAGCTGATATATTAGTTTTTGCAGAAACAGCTGCTATCATTCCACTCCATCTTTGGTTTAGCATCCAATATTTGTGTCTGTTCTGAAACAAGCAGATGTGAGTACATCACGGGTCCGTGGGTATCTTTATAGAGGTGTTTGATCACTTACAGTTAATGGTCATGTATAGGATGGCATGCTGGTGTGATATGTGACATTTGCATCACCTTTTAGGATGTGTGACAGTGGCGAAGGCCTTTACACCTTCCAGACCAGAGAGGGAGAGCAGATCTATCAGAGGGTTCACTCGTCCACTCTGGCTATTGCTGAGCAGCACAAGAGGGTCTTACTTGAGATGGAAAAGAACAGCAGGGTGAGTCCATGACACACATACGTGCACAGAGCTCACAAGGCAGACAAGCAGAAATTCCAAACATTACTTTCAGAAAGTGTCCATCTCTTAAGGTAAAACAAGTTGCATACTTTAACAATACCGCAAAATGAAATGGATGAAAACGGAATCCCAGTTTATTGTTAAAATATTTGTTAGGGGTTGAAAACTCTAAATAATATGTGCAGTATTTCATATCTTAAATTTGAGTATTTAATGGAACAATTGGAATAGTAAGAATGACAGGATCAGGGACATATACTGTTGCTATCTAACACAGTCAATTCATGTCTTTGTCCAGATCTCAGATTGAATGATCCTGTAACTCACTGAAGATGATGAATGGGTTGGTTAATGGATGTTACTGGTTAAACTTTGTTTGGGTTTGCTGATGTAACATAGACACAATGCTGGACACCTCATATTTTTCTTTTAAATATGATTGACTTTTGGCTCACTGTGCTTTATTAGGCTTGTTGAGCAGTCTGTGGAGCTGCTGTGTAAGAGGATGCTGTTAAATGAACTGAAAGTAAAAGCATCTTGCCCTAATTTATGTGCAGTTATGGGTAAAGGGATGTAAATATGACATTTGTATCATTCTGCGTACGATAAGGACCCTTTGAGGTTTATTGTTAAACAAGTGCAAACACAAATATATTGAAGTCGGATGGCTGCGGCGTCTGTTCTGCAGTTCCAGAAAAAAAAAAATGATTGCAGTTTTAGCCTCATAAAACTTGTGTCTCGCCGTTTTATTATGTTTGTTTTAAAACTCACTCTGTTTTCATCCTTGTATGCTAAACTGCGATTTCTTCTACTTATGTTGACATGTCAATGCATCATCAAGCCCTTTGGAGATCAGCGTTTTATTTGTAATTTGTTTTCCTCGCTATTCTGGCATACAGGCGTACTTATATCCCAAAATTAACATAGTTATCATTCTAGATTTAAAAACATAAATATACATACAACATGTACACACACCCACACATATATATATACATACACACATATATATATTTACATAGATACACAGTGGCACACAGTTGTCTCCAGGGGTGTGAGAACTCTGTTATTGAAACAATGATGCCGCCCTCCTGCAGCAGGTGGTATTACATGTCAGCTTCCTATTCCAGGGAACACCCCTTCACCTAAAGTTTTTACTGGCCTGTGAAACACTTGGTATTTTGTCTCTTCTGCGTCTGCGTCTGTGTGTGCGTGTGCGTGTGTGCTCGTGCGTGGTTTCCAGTTGTTGTCTAAGGGTTCGGAATCTGGCTCCTACCCATGCACCCCCACTGCCATCCTGCCCAGATCAGCCTACTGGCACCACATCACTGCAAGCCAAAACGGCATGGACCCGGCAGCTGGTGAGCACCGAACACCATGACTCAAACAATTATTTTATCCCAGTGTGATTCTAGAAAAAAAAAAAAAAAAACTTAGTCTAACGCTGTATTCAGCTGGTACGCCAGGTGTATCAGCTACTTTTGTGAAGTAATCAAACAGCATTCCTGTCTGCTCCAAACTTTGCTCTGTATTTCTATGTGCTTTTTCTCTTTTTCTTGAGGAAAAGTCTTCTTTACCAAAATGTAAATGTTATCTCATCAAGGAAAAAAAATGCAATCGGAAAATTCGCTCGTTTGTCCAATCAATCAGGGAGAGATCGCTGGTATGCGTAAATTACAAGACCACAACCGAAACAAAACTTACCTGGCTTTGGCTTTGGACTGGAAATAGACGGTCTTGCTCCGTCAACAACATAGCATGCTAATTACAAGCGGATGCAGAAATGCTGACCCTGTTTATTTTGCAAAATTTGAATAGGTGAATCCGTGTCGGCACAATGCACCACCAGCCGTTATTTGTCAGAATAACTCGAAACCATCACCTCTGTCTATTGTAAATGCAGATTTTCAAAGAGACAATCTTCCCCAGAATGTTTCAAAGTGCATCGCATATCCTCTGTTCATAGGATCTAACTCCCCTTGAGAGTTAACGTCAATAACAGCGTTATTTCTACTTCGCCTGCAGGTGATGCTTCAGAAGACAACCTGCTGTCTACTCACCTGTCTTCTGAACGCCATGCCACACTGCCTCTGGCGCACACACATGCACAGTCCCAGCCACACATACACACACATTCTCTGACACACTACTCTACCTACCCTGGACAGTGACACACACTCACACTCGTGTACAATCAAGCCATAAACACCAATTCATATGCATGCAGATGTGAAGCACCCACAGAGTCACACACACACACACACACACAACCACATACACACACAAAACGCACCATCTAATTTCATTGTGCAGCCCAACTTTACACCTCACAGGAGGGGTGGGACTATTACCAGCCGACTGACACGTCTTGAAAGCAGACAGCAGGACGGCGATCTCTAACGCAGCCCCCACAAGTCCAGAGGAGACAAGAGATATTTGATGATATTTGATTTTGAAGCTTTGCCTTTAGAGCAAGACCTTCGAGGTCAGTATGCTTTGAACCACCCAAAAAACGCTTATATCTCTTCTGAAGTCAATTGAATTCCATGAATGGCCTTTTTTTGGATTGGTACAGTTGTAAAGAAATTATCTTAGGAGCAATATGGAAATTGCTCCTGATAAGAGATTACGAAAAGGAATACCTGACATTACACAGAGTGTATGACTTTTTTTCAACAGCTTTTCTTTTGCTTCTTTTATTTATTATGTCATTGAAAATCTGCATTGATTTATTTGTCGTGCTATATAAGTAACCAACTTTTTTTTTCTCTGACTTTTTGTCTTATGTCTTGACATTGAGGATGAAAAACAAGTAATGTAAAAATCTTGAGGGGATCAATAATAGTGTCAATTGATGACATCCATCCATCCATCCATCCACATGGTCCAGCTCTTCTAGGGGGATCCTAAGGCGTTCCCAGGCCAGTCTAGGGACATAGTCTCTCCAGCGTGTCCTGGGTCTTCCTTGTGGCCTCCTCCATGATGGACATGCCCGGAATACCTCCCCTGGGAGGCGTCCAGGAGGCATCCTGACCAGATGCCACCTCATGTGACTCCTCTCTATGCGGAGAAGCAGCGACTCCACTCTGAGCTCATGCTGGACGGCCGAACTTCTCACCCTATCTCTAAGGAAGAGTCTAGCCACCCTGCGGAGAAAACTAATTTTAGCCGCTTGTATCCTCGATCTCGTTCTTTCAGTCACTACCCACAACTTGTGACCGTAGGCAAGGGGCAGGAAGGTAGATCGAACCAAACCAGATCCTCTCGATACCATGGCTGCGCCTAGAAATTCTGTCCATAAAAGTTATGTGGTCGAATGGTCGAATGCCTTCTCCGGATCCGCAAAACACATGTAGACTGGTTGGGCAAACACTGTTTCCACGACCAGGACAAAAACCGCAATGCTCCTCCCGGATCCGAGGTTCAATGACCCGGCGGACCCTCCTCTCCAGTACCACTGAATAGAGAAGAGTGTGATCCCCCTGTATTTAGATAACACCCTCCGAGCCCCCGTTATATAAAGGGGACCACCGCTCCGGTCTGCCAGACCAGTGGCACTGACCCCGATGTCCACACAATGCTGCAGAGGCATGTCAGCCTGGACAGCCCTACAACATCCAGAGCCTTCGAGCCTCCTTCCATGCTCGAGTTTTTGCTTTGTCAACCACGAAGCCACATGCTGCTTGGCCTGCCGGTACCTGTCAGCTGCCTCTGGAGCCCCGCAGCCCAGAAAGGCTCAATAAGATTCCTTCTTCAGTTTGACGGCATCCCTCACCGCTGGGGTCCACCAGCGGGTTCGAGTGGTGCCGCCCGAACAGGCACCGACCGCCTTACGGCCGCAGCTCCAGTCTACCACTTCAACAATGGAAGCGCAGAACATGGCTCATTTAGATTCAACGTCCCTCACCTCCCTCAGGACGTGGTTGTAGGTCTGCCAGAGGTTGGAGTTGAAACTCCCTCTGACTAGGAACTCGATCCCAGCAGACCCTCGTGTTATGTTTGGGTCCGCCAGGTCTGACCGACATCCTCCCGCATCATCAGAGCCAGCTCACCACCAGGTGGTGATCTGTTAACAGCTCCTCCCTTCTCTTCACCCAAGTGTCCAGGACCTGCAGACACATGTCCACTTGATTGACAAAGATTCAAAATTCAAAGTGTTTATTGTCATATGCACGGTATAGAAACATGTTCCCTGGACAATGAAATGTACCAGTGTACCAAAGTGTCAATATTCTATAACATGGCATGCTAAAGATGAATTTTAAAGAACAAGTTATGATTATGCCAAATTTGATCAGTTCAGTCTCAGTGAAACACAATGTTATATACAATCATATATATAATAATATGTAATTTGGGCTTCCCCAGTATTAGTATTGGTTATAAAAAAGAAAAATTCTAACTTCATTAAAAACCAGCCATATGAATACAAAAAAAAGATGATGAAAAACAATTAAAGAGGATATTTTAGAGTTGTCCTGAACTGAGGCTTCTTTTGCAGTAACATCAAGTTCACAGTTCAAATGTGCAAAAAAGATGCACTCTGATGGGGTGCAGAATATATGAGAGAAAAGCCTCTGCCTCTCATCTTACTTTTCTTTCAGCCACTGAAAGGTCGCATTTTTTCGGTGAGCTATAAACTGTTTGCAGATTGCTTTTAGTTTGGTGTTTGAAAAGCATCAGGGAAGAGCTCATTTGAACCATACCGACCTTTACATATGTTATTATCTTCTAACTACCAGCTACAAAGAGAAATTTGCTGTAGGGATCGAGATACAGTGGACTTACAGAATACACTTGTCCACATTCATTACGGTTTGATATTTCTAACTTTGTGGTTCCCTCGATGACTCATTCTGTTTAGATTCCATCTTTGCCGTTTACTCTGGAACAAAACGAAAGCAAATCTGATAATAATTGTTTACATGGCCAGACTCTTACTTCCTGGATATGACCTGCTTGCAAAGTCACTCCACCTGCTTTGACGCTACTATAAACTACGAAAATAATACCGATAGACCAAAAATGTTATTTTCTGAAAATTTAGAAAAATTGCTTTGCTAAACTTTCAAGTTCATTTATTATCACAGTTCACATTCTCAGCAGTTTAAATCGAACTTGAGGTTACTTGCTACCTTAGATGCAGCTGCTGCAGTCTCCCCAACACCTCTGCTTTGGGAGCTTGTGTTAGTGAGCAGTCGTCTTCATGGCCACCAAACTGAAAAAAAAGAAAAGAAAATTGGTTCTGCACCACTGTTTTATCTTACTGCTCACAGTGAGTGGTTTAAGAAGTTTTGGGGGAGCATGACAATTTGATTCCTACACTTTTAGGCCCATTAGCCTCTCAGGGTGAGCATATGTGTTCATTTAGAGGTACAGTATTTCCCCTTCAGTCCTCTGACAATTCTTTCATCTTCAGTTAGTTAACGGTTCAATCACCTGCAGCCATAATTCTATTCTTCCAGGAAAAATCTGTCAAATACTTTCTAAAGAAGCCAGACACCTTTGGCTATACCTTAGACTGATAATCTGCTCTGATTGAACCAATTTTCAAAGTTTAACACCAACCCTCTGAACTGGATTGATCTGTGTCCCCAAAAGAAACAGAGACGTCCCGTCTCTTCCTGTTGAGCCGTTCCGTGAGACATTTGAAGTCTGACTGGTTTCTTGATCATCAACAAAATGTCAGGGTCAATTCAACACAAAGCCGAATTCTGATCAGGATTTATTCATGTTAGTAAAATAGTGTAGCCTGCTTTTTGGGCTTGAGCTTCTCATCTCCACCGTGACCCAAACTCCAAGCCATGAAATCTGACTGGGACCGCCGACTTTTGGTTTTTGAGGGAAACATCCCAGTGTAAATTTACCAACCTTAAAACCTACACAGGAGTTGAGGTGATTTTGCGGTCACAGGGTCCGTCTGCTGCACTGATATTCGCATTGACAATGACTCCATGGACTGGACACATCTAATATTCACCCTCAGACTTTCAGACCCCTATAAGACTTTCAACACTCAGCTCTATCATTGGGTTCCTCCAGTGCCAAGAGCGCAACCCCTTTGGATTTTCAAACATCACTGGTGATATATTTGAATCGACCAATAACTGGAGTTCCCTACTCATGAATATGTGAATTACATGTTTTCTCCACAGTGATTTTTCCCAGAGTGATGAAGCCCCGATTGTTCACTTAGTGAACTGAAATTTAAAGGAGAAAAAAAAGAAAAGAAAGAAGCCCATCTGCAGATGTTCAAGTATGAGACAAGCTGACACTGATGAACATCTCATCTTCTTGAAGGGTACTTCTTTTCCGATAATGGTATGTTTGGTAATTAAGTCTCCGGGCCTCGGTTTAGATCCTCTGCAAAGCTCTCCTCCTTTGCTAACCGGTGTCCTGTGTGATTAATCGATTTCAACAGGTGAGATAACAATCACTGAATTGACTCGTAGCTGTGATTTCGATCATGTTTCTAGATCTAATGAATTAGTTTGGTGATCCATCACTAATATTTCTCAAAGTTGTAATAGAACACTCGATCTTGAAAAAGCATCATCATCTCAGTTATTCCGAACTGTGCGAGAACGACAGGAGAAAGGGACTGAAATATGTTTGTGTCAAGTGCTAACACTTAACCACTTTTTGTGCATTGTAATGTTGAGCAAGCGGGTGTTTGTTGGCCTTTTTTACGTTGCTGTTCACTCCTGAATGCTCCTGAGTGGAAATCAAAACCACATTCCTTTCCTTTTGGCCTGTGTCTCATCACATCCTGTCTTATTGCCTGTACCACACTGCTGTACTTTGTCTAGTAAAGAAACTGTAGTAGAAGAAACCCACAGAGGGATGTTTCATACAGGAGACTGGTGGTTTGATGTGAGAGCTGGACTCGAGTAACAAAATGAACGGGGCAAACGTGCTAATATTATTTATATTCATACAAAACCATGGCCCTTCATTTAAGAGACAGTCTTTAATTCAGCTGGTATTTTGGGTTAATGTGTTAATTAGAAGAAAATTGGTTTCAATTATTTCAATTATTGTCATTTAGCAACCATGAAAATCCCAAGTTCTTTGGCAATACACTATTTTCTAACACAAATTGTTCTAGAAAAGGATGCAGTCAGCCATTCTATCGCTACTGCTTCTTGAAAGGTGTGAAAAACAAAAGTACCAGTAGCCTAGAGGATTTTTCCAGCTGCAAACCAGCACAAAACGCACCTATTTAAGGCTTATTATCCAGGTACTGGACATGTTGTCAACGCAAACATGAAATGTTATATATCAGCGTAGGTATATGAATTGTGGCCGTTGATAAAATATTTCACTTCATATAATTCGGGGACAGACCAAACTATATCCCCTTTATGTCAAAGACTTATGTCTGATTGGGTCTGTATGAAACAACCATCTTGTGGGCCAGAGGATGAGGGATGGAAATGGGGGAGAAACAGCATGTCAAAATGACACTGCTTCAGAAATTTCTTTCTCTTTTACTTTTCTTTCTTTTCTTTTCTTTTTTTAAACACCAGAAGGTTCTAGTATGTGTTTGTGATTTGTAGTATTCTCAAAGATCTCATCTCTCACACTAGCTGTGACCTCCTGTCAGCTTCATTATCACCAACCAAATGTTAATTTCATTAAGCAAGACACTCAGCAAGTGCATGTTTTGGAAAAATAAAGTTGATTACTAAAAACATTGCAGTACTTTCTGCTGACACTTATTGAAAGATGTTTGGGGGAAATTTGCAATATCTTAAAATCTCTGTTCGCTTTAAACAGAAGCTGTGGGATGGTGACTAATCTCGGGACTCCAGAGCAACCTAGTACACTCTTTTTAATGTCGCATATTTTGCAGTTAATTGTGAAATGCAGAAATAAATAAAAAGGTATGGACCAAGACACCATTAACCTCCACGGAATGTTTATGTGTATGTGTGTGTACATAAATACAATCAAGTTTGAAAATAGTAATACCCCTGGGGTAAATATCTATTTAGCTACCTAACTATATATACACCAAAACCAAACGGTATATTGTATAAGAAAAGTATACAAACTAAAATTGACTGATGCTGTGGTTGCTTCATTGTGACTGCCACATCACACTGCCTGCCCAGTCAAATATCCTCATCACTAGTAATCGTTCTTCCTGCCTAAAGGAGTCAATCGACTGTGATCGACCTGAACAGAACCATGACCTCTGACTTGAGGCGCCGATTCTCATCCCGGCGAGTTGATGAGGCCTTCAGGACCCCATTAGAACGGATTATTGGTATGTAAGGACATAAATGTAAGAAAAAGATGTAGGATACATTTAACGGAACTCAGAAGTTATGAGGGTAAAGAGGTGACAAGAACAATTATTTTCAAACAAATATGCTAGTCACACCTGAAAACGCTACAGGAATTACATTAAAAAAATATACTTATGTAACAGAAAGGTCTGGCTTTTTGGAGGTGGAATGGTGAGCAGATATCTGAAAGAGAGGATGAAACGGATTTTGTGTCCTGACCCGGTAGACATCCAGTAGCAGCGATACAAGATATTACACGATGCGTGTGTGTGGGATATGCACAGTACACAAATAAAAAAAAAAAAGATAAAAAATAATATAACAAAGCTCAGTGAACAATATACAGGAGAAGGTCAGTTGACAAATATATACATTAAAATGGTAAAGACGATACCGTTTCACCCAGACATTTTAATTTCAACTATGCTTGAAAACTTGTTGGATAAATGACCTTTTGGTAATGTTAGTTTGAAGGATTGTTTGATTTAATGACTACGCTGTATTACAAAGCTACTCTTTGGTGCCAGAGGCCCATCTGCCCTCAGCTACAAGACTGGTAGGCCTGCTCTTCCACTTCCTGGTTACTCCCACAAAGTCGCCACCCTTTTCCATTGGTCGTAGAGCTTCACCCAATGGTGGGCTGAGGAACTGCACTGCCAAGGTTTTTTTGACCTGGACCAGTCCTGATTGACCTTTTCAGGTGAGAATCAGAGACCAGTTTTTAACATAGGTTTCAATATTTCACAAGTTCAGTCTTTTTGCCATTCATTTGCATGGACATTTCAATACAGAAGCTCCATTCATAGGGACACTTTCAATCAGACGAATGCTAGATGTGGTGGTGGCTATTTTGGGCAAAATATTTCCCCTCCATAAAACAAATCCATTTAACTTTAGTGACAATTGAGTAATATTAAGAATTTCCCATCTCTTTAGATTTTTTTTAAATTATTTGGGATTCACTATGCTGCTTTTCATTTACCTTGTAAATAACGGTTATAAACTGGGTTTTAGCCCAGCTGTAATTGACTATAATAAAGACAAAGTTTAGCACATTATCTGCAGTGGAAAGTAAGTTTCAGTATTTTATTGAAAGTAAACAATAAATAATACTGTGATAAAAATAGTTTATAAGTACTCAGACTGTACATCATTGTTACAAGATCTGAAGATTCAATGGGAAGAGCAGGAATAAAACAGCAACAGGACTTGCATTGAGCATAAATGACAAAATCACAAACAAAACATTTCCTACATTAAACTTGAACTACATGAAGGGTTAAAGAAATGCTTCGGTTCCCTCAAAAAGGTGGAACCTGTGTTGTCAGATATGAAAAATCGGGGCTTTAGTTGTGATAGAGTAACTGACCAAAGACAACATGGATGAGTAATAAATAAGAACAGAAGACAGTGAGGTTAAGAAACAATAAGGCTTGATATGACTTCTTCGTACAAAGTGTTTTAAAAAAGGTTTGAGAGTGGATAGCACCACCTCGACGGTCGACTCGTCACAGCGGGGATCGATTGAGGCCTCAGTGAAGTTGGTCCATCGAAGGAGCGCCACACAGTGAACTCGCCTGCACGTTTCAAGTCCTTGGGTACAGTTGAGTATGTGCGTCTCTCCGGGAGTGGGGTTTCTTTTTGTCAAAGGGAATTTATAGCGTCAAGGGGAGGAAGGGGGACGAGTGGAGACGTTTCCACATGCAAGGCCAGCTAGAGAGAACCTGGATTACTGTTTTCACTTGCATTTGAAAGTTAAGTAGCCCTATGGGTTTTTGTTTTTTTTTCTGCTACTGATATATGGCTTCATTTCTCTAATTCAAGAGTTTCCTTTTGGTATCGCAGATATGGAACATAAAGAGAACATAATATAGACTGCGCTTCACATGGTTTCTGTTGTCACCATCACTTGGGCTTGCCAGCAGTTATGTTCACAGTGATGGAGGACTCACAGTGCTGAGCAGTTTGTGAAACAGTCTGACAACTCCAGCAATTTATCTGATATTCACAGGTCCATTGACCTACAGAAGAGCTGCATTTACACAGAACCATAAGTGAGCTAAAAAAATTACAACAGTTAAAAAGGGTATAGCATTAAATTATATCACATATCAAAGTCACTTAAGCATAAATTCATTGATTAGAATTCAAATCAAAGAAAGGAAAAAAAAAAAAAAACATACATCTGGTCAATAGAATCACGATTATAAAAAGATTAGATAAAATGTCTGATGGTAGAAATATACACACTCCAGACAATAGAAACAATCAGTTACATACATCTGAGAGCTCAGCTTAATATGGGCACAATGGGGAAATGTATACTTTATAAAAGGGGTTGATTAAGGGAATAGAGTCAAACAATTACATAGGATCTCTAAAATCAATGAAATGTCCCATCGGTTTACATAAATATAATAACAAATGCAGATAGATCTAGAAAGTCTCCTCTAGGGATACTGTGATTGGTGAGTATGGTATTCCTCTGTGTTAATGACCAAAAAATCTTTTTAATGTCCTTGCGAGTCATTTCAGTTCATCATCCTGGTCTTGAAGGCAGGAAATTCCCCCTCATCTTCAGACCAGCGGTTATCTATAGAAATAATGAGGATAAACTGAGAAGGGGGAGAGAGAGGTGAACAGACATAAGAGGGGAAGCAGGACAAAGAAAGGAAAGAGAGGAGAGGCGTAAACCGTGCGTTACTATAGCCATGAACGTCAATACAAGAAAGCTGCAGTCTGCTTATAAAGAGATGAGCAGTTGTGCAGAGGTAACAGCCACAGTGTGCGCCATTTTGCACTTGCATCTGCGATCAAAGTGACAGTTGTGTGTGAACTTACCGTTGCGTTTTGTGTTAACAAGAGTAGGTCCTGACTGTGGCCGTGTCCAGTCTCTGTATAGACTGACTTCCTGCGTTTCCGTGTTGGTAAAAATCACATGCAAAGACGTGCAGTTAGTCACAGCATATTGACAGCAAAGCAGACTAGCCTTTTGAGAAAAATGAAAAGTTCAGGAGGAGTCACAGCTCGTATTGGCCCACAGAGAGGTGGAAACAGTGCATTTCATCCAACAAACGCACACACGCTTTGTTCTGTACAGCACACTGCTGTCAGCTTACCGTCCATTGGGCTCCTCTTTGGCTGCGTGGAAGGTGATGCTGTGCTGCTGCTGGTCACTCTGAAATTGGCAGGAAGGGTATCGGACGCACCTAAGGACACCCCCCTCATGTCTTTGGGCCTAAACTTCTTTCTCCATGAGGGAGCACGGCGGAAGTTCTTGTCATCGTCCTTTGAGGAAGAGAGAAAGATAGCCAGGAGAAGTTGAAGGTGAGTCGCACACCTCATTCTGTTTATAATCACTGTGCATGTGTGGGTGCATGTGTGTTTGTGTGTGTGTGTGTGGACGTGTGCGTTTTTCATCACCTCTTCCATTCTCCTATCGGTGCCGATGGCCAGTAGACTGTTGTACTCCCGCTCAAGCGTTGCCCTGGCCTAGAAACAGAAAGACAGGAAAAGTAAAGCACAGGTTGGTATTGGATACAGACCATTTATTATTCGACTTGGAATTAATATTAGAGGGTTATTGGGTAAGATCAGGTTATATCCTCATCACTCGAACAAACTCGGGACCTGCGATCTTACCTCTTCGCAAGCCAGGAGAAGAGTTTACTTCTTCTCTACAGCAGATAAAATCAAGCCTCATCTCCTGATTGCACCATGACCTGAAGTCAAGTCAATGACTTTATATTCTTTACGCGGTATTATGCATGTTTCTCTCTTATTTCCATCCTTCTTCAGATTAACTAATTTCTTCCTTATTCCTATGTTTACCATTTTCAGGTACATTCTTGGAAGTGTGGGTCATGTCATATTTCCTCTTAATTTCCACTAAGCTCTTTATACTTTTTTCAAACCATGGTTTTGTACATTAAAATTATCAAAGATATTCAAGAATTTATTTAATTTTTCTGACAGTAGCGTTGGTTCATTGTCCCACAGTTTTTCTAAGGCATGCATGAATTGTGATTCACAAAAGCAAACAGGCCAGATATTTGAGATGGTGCTGTTTGTTTTTAATATGTATTCAACAAAATCATCAAATGATTTATGGCTGCCATAAAAAAAGGCATTGATCTTATAATTAGAGGTATAAAATAAATTATCTAATAGCTGGCACAGGTGTACCTGTGTGTTCTGCGTAGGGATCTGCAATAGAAGAGCCAGGGTGTTGTGATCAAAGGTTTCATCCAGAGACAGGAGTGCTCCGTGGACACCACTCTCATAAAGGTTGCTGCTGTACTCTTTCAGCCCAATGGCCTGAATCCAGTTTATCACACGCTCATTACTCCACACCAGCACGTCTGAAAACGACAACCATAGTTCCAGAGTCAGCGAATCACAGATAAAACAGGTCATTTCAATAAATGGCATATACGGAGTCAAAATCATATCAAGTGTAAGGTTGTGTATTGCTTCACAACACCAATCAAGAGATTTATGAATTAAGTTTAACTTCTTGACAAATAACATGAACTCTGAATATTTCTCTTCTTCTGGTTGACTTCATTGCAATTGTGTATAGACTTCTGATTTTCTCCACTCTGTTGTAGTTGTTTATAATCTTCTGCCAATAATTCAATCTTCTGTGCTCCATGTGAAAAGTAATAATGGTGTGAAGTGTGTGTATTTTGTTATGTTTAAAAAGGGCATTATTGGATCTAGTAAGAAGATCAGGAAGTTGGAGGATTTCAGGTACTTGGGGTCAACAGTCCAGAGCAGTGGAGAGTGTAGGAAGGCAGGAAAGAGACGGGTTCAAGCACGTTGCAAAGGGTGGAGAAAAGTGTCCGGGGTATTATACGATAGAAGACTATCTAGAGGAAGACCAAAGATAAGATTTATGGACGTAGTGAAAGAGGATATGTAGGTAGTTGGTGTGAAAGAGGAGGATGCAGAGAATAGTGTTAGATGGAGATGGTTGATTCACTGTGGCGACCCCTGAAAGGAAAAGCCGAAAGGAGAAGAAGATTGGAGCAAGTAAGAAAATGGACTTGTGTCGTTTTGTTCGTATTATTCCCCTTGTGTTTTTTTCTGATTCAAGGTTGTCTTCATATTTTTTTTAGAATGTAATTTTGAGAATTACTCTATATTCTATAGATGTGGATTTCTACATTAGATGAGCTTAGATTGATATTTATATAGAATTTCAAACAGTTTTCATCTATTGCAATATTATCAATGGATTGTTTCTGATTGTGTGATTATTTATTGCAGTTATTTACCCATGGTTAAATAGTAGTTATCATATAAATTTCTATTTTATCATTAGGAAAATGAGTGCTTCCTGTGGAGACTGACAATAATTACCTGGCCTCAAACTTTATTACATTACAAGCAAAATGATAGTTCTGGCTCAGAAACTTTTATGCAATGAACAGTTCTTATAGTCTTAAATTATATTATGTTAAGAACGGAAAGAAAACACTAATTTATTGGCAGCTATTACATTATCAGCTTCTACAGGCCTGCAACAATGATATGAAATAATTAATAATGATGGGATTTGAAATGGGTGATGGTGTTCATGGAATCATAAAAAGACAGGAAAGCCCAGGTCCTTTTGGTTTATAGTAGTCACCTTTCAGTTCTAACTGGCACTCTTCCCTTCTCCTCTCCAAATCCTTCCGGTCATAGTTGAGCCTTCTCAGACACATCACTCCACACTGGAAACTGTTCCTATTATAGACACACAAAATTGAAGTTAACCATTAATTTGGATTCTTATTCTTAATCCTTGATGACACATTCTGAGATGAAGCTACACAGCTGTATTCTGGGAGCCTATTTTACCTGTGGAAGCTATCAACCATTTTAAGTTGTCCCCGAAGGTCCTTCTTGGTGAGATGGTCGAGCATGCGTGCGTCCACCAGGGACTCCATGAAGTATGACCGGTACTGAGGTAAACCCAGGCTGGGCAGCCACTCATTACCAATCCATTCATGGTTCATGTCACCATAAGCCAGAGTCTACAGGCAGAGAAGATTTAACAACTGTTTGAAGAAATGTAAAATCCTATATTTACTTGCATTTTGAGCCAGCATAAACATGACCAATCATCACATATGTTAAGAATTTAATTATTAGAAAATCAGAGCAATGATTTTTAGAAAATCAGAGTAATGATATATATAAGCGCGCACGCACGCACGCACGCACGCACGCACGCACGCACGCACGCACGCACGCACGCACGCACGCACGCACGCACGCACGCACGCACGCACGCACGCACGCACGCACGCACGCACGCACGCACACACACACACACACACACACACACACACACACACACACACACACACACACACACACACACACACACACACACACACACACACACACACACACACACACACACACACACACAGATACAGAGAGGAGACAAGGGAGACAGAAAATTGGGTAGAGACAGAAAGAATCAATAGAGATCATAAGATCTCTATGGAGATCACACACACACACGCTAACTCACTCACACACGCACACACAAGCACTCAAATTTCACTTGGGATTTTTTTTTTTTTGAGAAAGCGATTCTTATAGGCACTTGAAAACCACCCCAGCAAATTCATGCGGAAGCAATACTAATCAGAAGGACCACAAATTCAGCAAACACCATTACAACAACTCAAGTCAATAAAAATGTGTGACTTGATTTTGGACGGTAGCTGTTATAATCATTAATATTCTAATGAGGCAGATACCCGCATGCACACAATCTCAAAATCAGCTAGGGTTAGTACTCTGCATTTTCCTCTGTATGGTAACAGTTTGGGGGGACAAAACATCAGGTAAGAACAGGTACAACAAGGTAGCTTGCAATAAATGTGCAACTTTATCTTGGGTGAAACCACAATATGCTTAATTGCCAAGTCGCAATTTGTCATTTGGCATCAAACTAAAAAGATGTAACATGGATTTCTTAATATTTGAAATGACACAGAACAACAGTCTAAAAAAATGATTAGTTTCCTTCACTGAGAAAATTTGCTCTATTTTTTACAACATGGGAACTGGATACAAATGACTAGTAATTACTATACCTTCATATCCTCTCACTTCGCCCATAAATATTCTCTTTGGTCTTCCTCTAGACCCTCTGCAGGCAGCTCCAATCCCAGCATCCGTCTACCAATATATTCACTATCCCTCCTCTGTACATGACCGAGCCATCTCAGTGTGGCTTCTCTGACCTTCTCTCCAAAACATCTAACATGCTGTTCCTCTGACAGACTCATTTCTGATCCTATCCATCCTTGTCACTCCCAAAGAGAACCTCAGCATCTTCATCTCTGCAACCTCTAGCTCTGCCTCCTGTATTTTCGTCATTGTAACTGTTTCTAGGCTATACAGCATCGCTGGTCTCACCACTGTCTTGTACACCTTTCCTTTCATTCTGGCTGATAGTATTCTATCACATAGTACCCCTGACACTTTTCTCCACCCATTCCAACCTGCTTGATCCTGTCATTTCACCTCTTTTCCACACTCTCCGTTGCTCTGGACTGTTGACCCCAAGTACCTGAAATCCTCCAATGTCTTGATCTCCGCTCCCTGTAGCCTAACCGTTCCACTCAGGTTCCTCTCATTCACACACATATACTCTGTCTTGCTGCGACTAACCTTCATTCCTCTCCTTTCAAGCGCATACCTTATCCTTTATTAATCCCGAGTAAGGAAATTCGTTCTCTGCAATTAACCCATCATGGATGAACCATGAGTAGTTGGCTGCCATCCGTCAGCGCCAGGGGAGCAGTTAGGTGTTCAGTGTTTTGCTCAACATCACCAGGAGGAGCCGGGAATCGAACCAGGAATGTTCGGTTCCAAAGACAATCGCTCTACCCCTTGCATTGATTTTTTTTTTTTCTCTCCATCACGACAACTTAATAAGTGGTTATAATAAATCTACCAGGGCAGATCCATAATTCTAAACAAGATATCTATGGACAAGTTTGAGAAAATAAAAGACATGAAATAATTTGCATTCAACATAAAAAAATAGATTGAAATCATTTTGAAAATCCATGTGTGAAGAGGTTTTTGATAGGATTTAACTTGTGTGGATTCATTCATTGTTTCTCAAAATGCATACTCATCTGTAGTTTCAAGTATTAAACAATTAGTTTGGAACAAATGACAACTTTACCAAAAGAGAGTAGAGTGATCATTATTTTGGTTGATTTTCCATATACACCCTTTGGCATTTATTCATTTTAATGTGGATTCAATTACATAAATTGTTAAAAATAACCTGGGTGCAGTAATACATAGCATGGCACAATTTGTATGAACCGGTCCAAGCTTGATGATTACTTTCCTTCAATATCTTGGGTGATCAACAACATACAGAGAGAAAACCGTGGCTTAGCCTTCAGATGAGACTTAAAATAAAATGAAGGGAGTTGTAATTAAAAGAATGAGATCAAATCAAGGGGTGGAGTTTATATGGGGATTGGTGCAAACCTGGGCCCAGCTGCCCTCGTCATCCTCCTGGTGTTAGCAGGGTTAGAGTGAGCATGGTGACAAGAAAAGAAAGGTGTGGTTAGTGAGGCAGCAGGTCTGAGTTAGAGCAGCTGAATGTTTTAAACCAAGCCAAAATAACAGCAAATAAGCCAAAAAAATTATAGTGATGCAAACAAAAAAGGGGGCAAAACATGATAAGCACTGTGCTCAAAAGTGGACAGTCTTTTTTTATCCATCAGTTTTGTCTTTGATGTTCTCACTTTTAGTTCAAATATTCACTAGAAATACTTGTCCTTGTTTTCTCTTTTGTATCTCACAAGACTCCCAGTTTTGTATTGATTCAGATACCTCTGGCTGTTTCTCAAAGAAAAATAAAGCAGGATCCTGGTGTTAAACTTATATGTGTACAAACAAGTGGTCAGCAAACAGGATATAGAGTAAAAGGAGACAAATTAGGGAAAAAAAGGAGTACTAATCCCAACTAGGAGGTAAAAATAACACTACAAATAGCAGCAATAAGGCCTTGTTCCAAGTTGTTTATTAAGACACCAGGACCTAACTGAAAGTCTGAATAACTGGCTGTCACAATTGAGCTGCCAAACATTCACATCTTCATTCATTCAGTAAAATCTGGCAACTTGGAACGAGCCCCTGCAGTCACCACAGATGCAAGAAGCTGCCAGCGTCTAGCCAATCAGCATCAACTAACCGTGGGAGGTGTGGCTGCCAAACTTTCCATTTCTTCATGTGTGACCCAAACGTTTCCTGTGGTCTGATCATTTGACAACCCCCCGTCATAAGCGAGTGAAAAGAGTAGAGTAATGAAAGACAGAAAGAGGGCGGGAACAGAGAGAAGTTCAAGCAGCATTTGTTATTGGAAGACAAATTAAGAGTGTAAAATGTTAATCTGTGTCATGCTTGAACAGCTTAATCAGTGTTAGAGGAATAAGCATTTAAGGATTCCAAAGGAAAAATGTGTCTCAATGTTTACTACATTACAGCAACAACAAGATCAGCATGAACAATTACCGGTAAGTTTGTAGTAACAACATGAGAATTAAGAAACAAATACCGTTCTTGACGTGGGCGGGGCAGAGGGGCTGGTGAGAGACATAATTTCCTGAATGGCCAGCCGAAGTTTCAGACGATGTAACGGGTTGCTGATGCCAATCTCCCTCTGGATTTCTGTGTCCGATAATGCCGACATAATGGCTCCGCTCTTCACATTTGCTCGGCAGGCAGCCACATACCATGCCGGCATGCCGACCCACAGCTAACCAGAGCAGAGGAGACGGCATGCAAAACCGTAGTTAATCACAGGACGTTAATCGCATTTTATACATTTATTGATCTTTACTTGTATCATTGTCATACCTCGAGCCAAACCACAACAGTAGGTCCATCCCACTGGGCAAAGGGTAGGCCCTGCCTGCGAGCCTCCTCCAGTAATTCATGCCTAATACACAATGCATTCATATATATATATATATGTTAAAATGCAAAAGAAGTTCGTTCATCCCAAATCATAAAACACATTCAGTCTCACACCCATACCTATTACCCTGCTATTAACACCTGTTATAAATTCTAAGACACATTAACAACTCAAACAATAAGCAGGAGTTTGAGAGAAAACAGAGAAGCTCAAGAAGATAGATTCCATCAAAAACCATTTCATTAAACATTGTTAAATGTGAAGCTATAAAGACCAAGGGCCCTAATAACCGGGGTTGATCCAGAAAGCTGTTTGGTACATTCTGATAGCAGAATTGGTTGTCAGGACTGAGTACAGTTTTCTCCCAGAACTAATGCTTTAAATGTCCATTGAGGAAACAACTTAAGCATGAAAGCATTTATCTATAACAGAAGGGCAAACAACATGCATGAAGGAAAGTTTATAGGATAAGAAAATTTCACATTAGCTTTCTAAAATGTCATGCACATTCAGATTTATGTCAATAAGGGTACAATGCCATTAGTTGAATCCCTGCTAGGTTTTTAAAAGGCGAAAGTCTTATTTAGACTGTCTTACAAGGTTTTTAATTCATTTGCATCGCAATAACTTGAAAACAATTCATAAAGGGAAAATAAGCCTGTGCTGGGTTGCCAGTAAGAGCTGTATTCTACATAACTCTGAATAATTACTATCTCGCAGTTATAAATGTACTTAAGGCTGTTCTTATGGGTGCTCTTAAGCCAGTGCAATTCCTTTACAGTAAAAAACTGATGATACTGAAGCTCAATGCAATATTTTTTATATGTAAAAAAAACTTTTACTGACTCCCTTTCTACTGCATCGGTGTACAGCGTCATGCTTCAGAGGAAAAAATTGGCATTCATTCAAAATCAGTACACACACATTCCTGTTAGTTAAGCTCCTCTGTGGAAAGCAGGATGAAGAGAAGCATGAAAGAGCACTCAAGATATTTGGACAGTTGGGACAGTTGTTTGGGGTCCTCAGAAATATTGGTGAGGTCAGCGTGAAGCCAAGTGTGGGAGGAAGATAAGGCAGGCAAAAGCAATTATGAACCAACTTACCCTGTCTTTGGACTACACATGGAATGAGACGGGGATGATAAAACAGAAGAGGGAGGTTGGTAAAATAATTGAAAGAATTAATTAAATATTTGAATAGCTAGATGGAATAAATAAAATTGTAAGCTTTACACAAAATAATTGCACAAAATTACAGGGGGGGGTGACCTTGGGTGGGAGATGATGGCAATGAAAATTGGGATGAGATAGAACAAAGATGAGCGAAATGGGGGTGAGCGTGAGCCTGGTGGCAGCAAGTATGTGAAGCAGCCCTGTATTGTGGCAAGAGTACAAGCTCACAATTACTCATGGACGTCTCACACTGAATATTATTCACAGTTCACCACCTACAGTTATTGTAGGATATATGATCAGAATATATGATCACTATGCTTAAACAGCACTGACTAGAGGGGTGCTGGGACAACACCTACTTCTTCTGCAGCTTCCTGCTCTTCTCTGCAGCGCCTCCAAGAGTGCCCATTCCTAAACCATCCTTGGGAGAGCTTTCTGCCTCAGGGGTACCAGCTACAAGAAACAACAAAGATCGCCTTTATTATATATTTCAACAGTCCCACAAGAATAACAGTGGTGGTAGTATGGGCTGATATGACTTACAAATATTAGCGGAATATTATTATTCCATTTTAGCGGAATAAAATCCTTGTGCTTTATTTCTGACCTTGACTGGGGGAGTCCTTGCTTGGAATGCTGGGTCGACCCTTTTCCTTCTTCCCAAAAAGGCGCCCAATGGAGGACTTTATGCTTTTCTTCTTGGCAGCTTTATTGAGTGAGTCTTGGCTACTGTTACTACTGCTGGGGTTACTACCCTGGCCATCTTGCAGACCAACAAGACTGAAGAGCAGTGACGATAGAGAACAGATAGACAAAGTCAAGAGGGAACAGAGGCTGTGTCAAGCTCAGTCTAACTGAAATTTCTAGTCATACAACTCCAACATTGAAAAAAAAATGACAAGGGATTACCCCCGAATGTCTCTTATGTCCTCATGGCTGGCAGCATGCCCGGCATCTCTGTTTAGCCTCATGGAGCGAGGAGTGGTAGGGGGTGACGTCTCACATCTGATAGTAGCTTTGTCATCCTGAGCAGACTGTTTTAACAAAAAAAGAGATATTCATCAGAAATATATTTCCAATTTGCTTAGGTCTTGAAGTGAGCATGAAAGAACACCCTAAATTTGTTCCAAGATACAGCATCACACTGATTTAACATATAATTGTAAGTACAACTTTGCCTGCTCTCATAGTCTTACATCAACTTGTAGTTATACCAAGTAGGATCAAGTATTTGAATAGTATTCAAGTTTAGCTTTGAAAAGTAAAACAAAATATCAATGGGGAAAAGGCATTTTCTCAATTTGAAGAGGAAATTACATTTTTCTTTAGACTGGTAAAGTTCTGACTAAGTTAAATTTACATTTCCTATGAACATTATTTGCATATTTCTTGTGTAATGCTGAGTTCTGGTGGTATTTACATCTCTCTGTTATTAATAATTCATATTTGCATGGGACAGTGTCGAAGTCGCTTCCTTTTTTTTCTTTTCTGATTTGCTCTTCAGTTCACTTATTTTATAATTTGTGCTTTTCTGTATGTGGAATGTAGGTCACATTAAAATTGCATAATTTTTGGGGCAACAAATAATTCTGTGTTTAATTCTGTGTTTATTTAAGACCATAGATTGCACTGGAAATTGCAAATGGAGATCTGATGGGAGATCCAACTGAATTTCTAGCTGGAAGCCAGGTTTCTTAGTTTGAAAAACAGGGGAGTAAAAGTAATAGAAGGCTAAGCGCCCAGCACAGCAGGCCTAGTTTACCTTCCTGCGGTGCTTGCGCAGGTCACTAGGCTGAAGCATGGTAAAAAGAGAGAGGAGAAAAGCAGTTAGTGAGACGTGTGAAGGACCAACAAAGAACCAAAGCTATGCGCAAACACTCAAGAGTGGCAAGACATTTCAAAATATACATTAACCTATATATACCAGACACACATTCAAAGCAGAGGGGAAACTTTTTAGTTTGTATTAGGAAAATTAAAGTTATTGCAGTAACCTTGTTGCAGGAGCCTTAAACTGACAGTCTAGGAGCAGTGCAACAGGGGGGACAGGGGACACAGCAAACAACCACACCTCAAGTTAGGTCAGCTGAAAGTCGGATGGGTGCAGCCTAGCTCAAGCAAACTGATAGAAGAAACAGAGGAAGGGCAGACTTCTGTAAACACGACCACCAGTGCTTCAGCTACATTTTGCAGCAGCAAGCTTCAATCAGAATCTTGACATTCCCTGAATGGTTTATCTCATCCTTTGTGCCTTATAATTCTACAGCAAAATATAATACAGTGAATAGATTTATAATTATAATGTGTGGAAATAAACAGATTGAGAAAGATCAAAGGCAAAATAAGGACACCACCCAGGAAAAAAGCCCTTTCCACTATTGCTAAATAATCCAAAAACATATCCCATCATCCACAATTCCATGAAATCAAAGTTCAAAATATTTCATATAAATATGTTGTATGACCAGGTATCAAGTTACTTGTAATAAACATTGTTTGTCTTGTTTTTTAATTCAGAGATATTACACACTGATTTTCTACTGCACCCCTAGAGGGGGGGTTCTCCTCTGCATTCCTCAAAGGCCTGGCATTAGCAGAGCAAATAAACCATCAGCTTACCACATTTCTCTGAGTTTCTTTTGCCCCAGGAGCAAATACCTAATCACTCATTTCCTTTCCTCGACTGACACAGTGAGGCCAAGGCACAGGAGAGATTACTGAGCTATAAAACTGGAAGCAGGAAGGGAAAATTGAGGGGTAAGGGAAAAGTTGATTTAAATGCCCCAAAAAACTAGAATTACTCAAGAATTGAGAAATTTTGACCAGATTCATAGGTTCTATTCATCAGGTTCTATTCATCAAGGCGATAGTAAAATTCTAAACTGAAAAAATTAGAAACGGTTTCTCAGGCAAAACTGAAAGCAGCACTTCCTTCACATCTGTAATGGTTTATGCCCCAAGTCAGTAAAGCCCACTCTGTTTATGTTCTCCTATCTCAGCAGAATAGGGAGAGAACAGTAACAGTTCAAGCAAGCCAATGCATAAGGATCATTTTTTTTATTTATTTTTAAATCAAAAATGGATCATAGCCTGTTTTTTTTTTGGGGGGGGGGGACTCTTACAAATTCATAACAAATGTGGTTACTGCTCTGACCTGACTGAATTCTTACAACTGAGTGTCCCAAAGTCCTTAAAGGAAAGATTGATGAGTAAAATTAGCTTAACCAGTAATGGCAAAACCAGTGTCTGTGAAATTGATAAAATCAACCTCTTCAAAAAGCAGACTTACAGGGTTTTTATATTCCATATAAAACTCCATCTAACCCTATTCTCTGTATCCTCCTCTCACCAAAATATTTTAATCACAGCCTAGTACACTCAATACCTTACCATACGTCAAAAAGTGTCAAAGGCGACTGGTTACACTGACCTGTGACTGCAAACAAACCCTGTAATTCACTAATAGCAACCCTGAGTGGTTATTAGAGCACAGAAGGTATGCAGGTACCCCAGTGTGGATGTCATTCTCTTCAAGAGTTAAGGCTTAATTGAATTTGGTATCAGAATACTTATACATATACATAAACTAGGCTGAAACTGGACTTTGGATCCACTGTCCTTGGGTAATGGTCAACACTTATTTACTGATTATGTCATAGATAAACAGACTACTCTGACAGCGAATGAAATGATTGATTCCTTAATTTTTCAGGCTAATTTGACCTATTTAGGGTCAACCCCCTACCGCATCAGCCCCAATCTTAATTATTTAGTTGTAAACCATTTTAAGCATATCTGTTAATAAATCTAGCAAATTTCTCATATCACTAAATTAATTCATGACAATTTTACAAAAGGCATTTTGCACAAAACTTTAGTGTATTTGCTAATAAAAATATTAAGAGATTTGGAAAAAAAAGTATTGTTAAAGCCGGTGCAAATCAATTAACTGTGGTTAGAGAGAGCAATTAAGGGTCACCAAATTTTTAAGGGGACACTAATTATACTGAAATTCTAAAGCCACAGAAAGAGAAAGTGTCCTTTTTCATGTAATAAAACCCACATAAAGAAATCAACAGGGAGAGAAAGACTGCACCCACCATGAGAGGGAAGAACAGGGCTAGAAAGGGGTCTGCAGATACCTGAATATAGTATGGTGCAAAGCTATAGGCTTGAGGGGGGGGACTGAAGCCAGTTGCACCATAGGGCAGGTAAGTGAGTGTCTGCTGGGAGAGGGAGCTCTTGATGATGTAGGGATCATATCAATGTTGCCAAAGGTAGGGGAAATTGCATAACACATTGTTTTATAGTCTCATACATACAAATACAATGTTAGTGTTAGAAAAAACAAAAAGGAGAATGCACTATTCTCGGATTTTTTTAAAAGCAAACAGCGCCTGCTAGGTGCACATAGATGAAAAACTAGATTCAAAGATGTCAAACCAAAATACCACAAACAAAATAATTGTAAATGATCTTCTATTACTGGTTTTCTGAGAGAACCCAACTGATGTGTCCGTTGAATTAATCTTTTCAAAATTTGAGGAAATAAATATATCACTTTGGACAAATTTTCATTCCTCTCTAGACACCCTCTCACGGATGAGGAATTATTACCAAGGTCATGACACCCATGCGGTCCAATTCTCTGTTAGGGCTGCGGGGAATGCGCCTGGGGGTTGAATGGCCAGAGCCTGGAGGAGAGCCACCTAAAGAAGAGCCTGCACACAGTGATGGAGGGATGGAACTCATGGAACGGAAGCGTCCTCCTAGGCTGTCACCACTGCCTACACGGCATTCAATCTCCTCTGCCCGAATGGCAGTACTCTCCTTTTCTTCCTGGATCATTCTAAAAGGTAAGATGAAGGAAACAAGGTTGAAAATGCTGTTCAAAATATACACACTAACCAAACACAGGCAAAGCATGGAAGGTAGCATGAAGCAATAATAGTATACTTTGAGAGCAGTATTTGCTTTGGATTGTTGGTTGCAGTACCTAATTTCATTGTTGATAGCATCCAACTGTTCTTGCAGCATTAAGGCAAGGGTCTGTGCGTCAGCCTGGCCACCAGGGGACAGCAGGTCCACTGAGCTGAAAATAGTCTCTCTATCCTCTTCTAAGTCTGAGGCATCCATGTCACTCTCAAAGGCCTGGGCCACATTTGCCAACACATTGGCCTGCTGTACACGCTCCCATTCCTGCTCATTTAGAGTCTGCACCTGTGTTCATCCATACATACACAAAACAGGAAATAAAGAGAAAATTGGTAGGAGACAAAAGAAACATCACTTGGTACTTGAAAAGTCATTACTGACACACCACAGAAACACGTATGTCATTTTTCTTCAGGTTTTCTTTGCCACTGACTTACATGCCGCTGATGTCCAAAGTGGAAGCAAATAAAGACAAGAGAAAGAATTTCAAATAATTCTTAAACAACAAAACTAAGCATCTTAAGGAAGTATTGCATGGAAGACAGAAGAAACACGGAGAAGAAACAATAGATGAATACATGAAAAATGAAAAGAACAAAGAAAAAAATAAATTACAAGAGAAGTTTTGCACATACATCAGTTTAGGGAAGGTCCAGCTGTGATTTGCTTGGCTAAGGGTTTTTTAAGTACCTATACTTAAGTATACAGATCCGACCAAAAGTTTTTACGGCAAAGTATAGTAAGCAAATATAAAACACATGTCAAATTCTACTGGCCTTATAACGATAGCAAATGTGCTGAGAGCTCACTTTGGATGGTTCATCCCGAAGTGCTGCCACACGTCCCTTCTGGGGCCTTCTCAGCACGAGAGCGCTGCCATAGTGATCCGAGTTACTGTCCATCATTGAGGAAGCTGACACTGGATACCTAAAATCTGGGGTACTGCCTAACTGTGACCGTCTAGGGGACCAAATAAATGAATATATAAATTACGAGAGCAATTTATTTGACTGAAATATTTAATATAAACATCAGTGATCATATGCAATATGAGATGGGCCTTTTGTATGCGAATTTGACATTTTGCAGAAACAAATCTGAGTCATTTTAGGTTTATGCCCCCTATTGGAGTACAATACAGAATACGTAAGCCAACTTACCCATGTAGTAAGGAATTGCTCCTGCTTCTGCCCTGCTCATTTTCTGCCCTCATAGTCTCAATCTGAATCAACAGCTGCTCCTGTAGAACAGAAATGTACTGATATCATGAAAGGGAAAGGGGGCATCTGTAGCCCTGAAAAAAGATATCCATACTGCTTGAGAGAAAAAAAAACCTACAGCATTTAAATGGAAGGACAGCTTTTTATCTACACAACAAAGGTTTGCAATGATTCCTTACCTTCTCATGATGAGACTCTTCAATCAGCTTCTTGGTGTGATCCAGTTCTCTAATAAGGGAATTCTAAGGAGCGACAACAACATGACAACAAGTTGACCGTTATTAGGGACCTCGATGAATAATGGCACAAGCATGATATAGAAATGATATGGATTTGGGATACAAGGGTCTAGTAAATACAATTATAAAAACAATAATATTTAATTGCATCACCTTATCCTCAAGAGCAGACATTCTCTCTTTGAGGTGGAGCTGAAGCCGCTCATTAGACTCTGACAGGAGCTTGTCTACCGTCTCAGACAGGCGCTTGTTGTGCTCCTCGTTCATCTTTTCTCTCTGTCTCGCCTACAAAATCATAAGTAAAATTGTTTTACAAGTTGCACACTTGAATACTGTAATTGTCAAAGAACATGGGGAGGATCTATTCAAAATGGATGCCCCCTCTAACCCTGAGCAGTTCCTGGTTTTTCTCCTCCAACTGTGCCTCCATCTGCCTCAGTCTCTCTTCCACATTGCCATGGCGCTCTTCTGCCTGAAAAGGAACAAAAATGGAAAAAAAAAAAAAAATCGGTACGTATTGAGGGTCAGTATGATTAGCACAGTCAAATCCGATGAGTGTGTCTCAAGAGGTGAGCTTTGATCTCCCATGAAGTAAGCTTTGTATGTCAACAAAGCAATCCGGGTATTTTGAACGCCTTCATAACAGGGATACCCACTTAAAGGCCTGTCTTTAACAGATGATATAGTTTCTTTGGGTCCGTAATGTTAAAAAGCAGCAGGTGTATTAATGGCTGTGCCTATTGGCCAAACAAGCAAATCATTGAACGTTTACTTTTTGTACACAACGTCATTCATTCATTTATTTTAATGTTTTTCTAATGACAGATTTCAAAGACACACTAAGCTAACAAACTCTACCCAAATGCACTGGAAAGAGTAAATAAATTGGATTTTGAAAATAAAAATGAAGATGCCAGAACAAAACTTAACTTGCACCTACAGACCTTGATGCAAAGGACTACTTAGTGAGATGCATGATGAAACTTAATATAATTTTGTTATTACGTTTGTAAAAAACAATAGGAAAAATATGATAATTAAATAGGAAATTTAAAGAAAAAAAACTTGCATCAAATACAGGCTTTATATTTTGGCCCTCCATGCTGTGGTATTAAAACATGACTCCTTTTTGTTATGAAGAGGGAAAAAAAATAATCATTCATTTAAATATCAGCTTGCAATGTTTTAAAAAAGCTGTCTTATTAGCTGCTTCACCAATTTGATATCAGGGCAGATGAGAAAAGTATGACATCTGGTAAAGGGGCAAAGTTTTCTTACTACTGGCTGGCACATTTCTACAAGAAATCATAGACCATAGAAAAAAAAAATGATGACTGGCAGGGGCAGTTAGTTTCTAATATCGAAGGAAACAAAATGGTTGCAAACAAGATGCCAATCCAACCTGCCTAAACAACAAACTTGGTGTAAGACAGCATATCCTGCTTTTGTTTCAAAAGAATTTGTAATGTTTAAACTGCTGCTGAAAGTAAACGTAAGTGACACATGGCTTTTTGCTGCAGCCAATCTAAACCACCACTGGGAAGTAAGTGGATGATAGATGGTTTTAATAAGATTGGTCTGTATGCAGTTTGTATAAAAATAAAAAATAAAAAAAAAACATTCAAATCCTAGAGTAGGATTGTGTTTATGTACTTAAAGAGTGGGGGGAAATAGAGGGCAGGGGTTAGCCTATGCATCAAAATTACAACTACAGGGATTGAACCATGCACCAACTAGATCAGGGGAGACTGGTGAAGCACAAAACCAAAAAACAAGATAAAACACAAAAGCCAATTTATCTCATGATGCTGATCCACCATTTCATCACAATTCTATCATGGACTTCAGGCAAGCATAGGTAAAGGGGAGGGGGATTAGTCAGTTGAGAAACAATGGCTTACCAAATATGCAATCATGCATTCTAATATTTGCAATTATGCTTTCTTGTTAATATGATGTGACATAGCGTGTTCTAATTTTCTAGTATCTCAGTCGGTAGAGACTTGTCAAGGCTTTGAGCAAACCAGCTGGCACTTCCTGTTTGTGTTAGACACCGAACATTAGGGTGGTCTGCATTTGATAAAAAAAAAAGGGGGGGGGGGCAGCTACTTGCCCAGGGTTTTAAGTAACAGCACAGAAGCGCATACAACACAGGCACAAGCACAGCAAAAATGGTAAGGAAGGGGCCTGATTTCAGCCTAAATTAGATCTTGAAGCCTATTAAGAAATTTAGTCTGGTACATCACTTAACCAGATACATTCAATGTTAAAAAAAAGTTGTACTCAACTATTGAAGTCAATATCTGAAATGGCAAGATTTTCTTTTTAAATGTTTGAGCATGTAATCATTTCTGCTCCCACAAATCTGCATATATTAGATTAGCCTGGTTAAATTCAGTAACAGAACAATGGTGCGTATTCCAGTATCTAGCAGGAATTAAACTGGCACTTTGAGTAAAGCTGGTCTACCTTCTTATGCGTCTTAGTGCCTTTAGAGCCACATGGAACACACTAGATTTTTGAAAAGGGGCAGTAGAGGCAGAATGAATACCACACAGAAACAGCATAGGAGAAAAACAAACACATTAGAGGATATAGCATAATATAAAGCATAATGTACATTAATTGTGAACTTCAGCAATTAAATTTCTTATTTTGGAAAAATTGACAATTTTTATGTCTTAAAGCTTCATCTATGCAATATTAGTCAAAGGAAGATAATCAGCACACACACACACCAAATTCTGAAATAGAACTTGAGACACACAAATATTTTTACTCCACATTCAGCCAAAATATACTTGACAGCCATTGCTCTCCTGCATTCAATGTGAGGTGAGAGGCTACTTAAATATCACGGGGAGCTTTGTAAATCTAATCATAACTGATCAATGTCCAGATAGCCAATACCTATTATTCTTGATGTATCACAGATGTTTTAAGTAAGATTAAAATATGTTATACCAGGTCAGGTGCTCATAATTGAGTCATTGCCAATGTGGATCTTACAGGTAGTTTCAAAGAAGCAGCAAAAAAACAGCAATGTGATTATAAGCACATGCATACATTGCAGTTTCGATGCTGATATGGGTGTTTGTGCACCCCCAAATAGAACAATGTAAGCTGAAGGCTCTGAGGATGCTTAATGAAATTACTGAATATCTGTAGTTCAGTTACTTTTTTTGTTTCTAATTTGTATGGAAAAGATCTTGTTTAGGACTCCAGCAAAGCCTGTGTTCATAATTTTGGGTAGAACAAAATTCAGATACAGTGACAATGTGTCCTTTTATTTCCTTTTTTTCCAATTTGTATGTATGTGTGTTCAAAAATAGAACATTCAATTAAATTAACAGTAAAACTCGGACAAATGGTGACCCATATTCAATATTATTGAGAGTAATAACTGCCCATGTAGTGCCAGAAAGAAAGAAAACAATAAATGAAATAAAGACATGTAAGGCAGATTTTGGAAAAATGGATATTCAGAGAAACAGACAATAACATACAATGGACAATTTGGTATATCTCAGCCATTGAAAAGGAGTCACCCAGCATGACAGGTATCCATACCTTTGTGAGAGCGGCTACTCTCTGTGCCAACTCAGCCTCGACTTCCGGCAGAGTCTCAGCCTTACGAATGGTCTGTTGCAACTTCTGCTCCGCCAGTTCCAGCTTCTCCTGGAGTTGCCGGTTTCTGTCCTCTGTCTTTAACAAACAAGCAAACCAAAAGCAGTCACTTGCGAGTACATTGAAGATTCAATGATACACCATTACAGCTTCTGACTTTACTTTGAATTGCTTAATGTAAGGAATGTGATAAAAAAATAAAAATAAATAAATAAACAGCTCGGCGAGCAAAAGAGAAGATAAAGTGAGAGAAGAAGAGTATGTAGGATGTGAGGGTAGAATCATTGATAAAAGAACAAAACAAAAATTGTAAAAAGAAGGGAGGAACATCCACAGTTAGTTGAGTATGTATAAAGAGCCAAGCCGATGTCTTTGTGGCATTGCATTCCGGGCCTGCTGTGCTGGTCAGTATGTGCATGCAGCGGGAATTCATTAGCAGGGGTACAAAACTGTCAAGAAACACAGCAGGTTCTTCCTACTGGTAGAAAATTCTAAGAATTAGCTTACAGTGTAGGTCTTATTTATTGACACAGCTGAATTATAAGAACTCCAAAGAAAAACTTGTATCAACAAAATTTGATTCATTTTTATTCTATTAACCTACCTAAAAAACTTTTCGTTTCTTTTTAAAAAAAACGTTTCTTGCTTCACCCCCTTGTACAACACTTTGATGAAAATGTTTTATAAATACATTTATTGTAATAATAATAATTATCATTATTATTATTATTATTGCATAAGTGCGTAAAGTTTGCATAAAGTGATTTGAATCATGTGGCCTTCACAATCTATTCCAGGATGAAGAGATTCAACAATGCTCTTAAAGGCCCAGAAAGAGAGAAATTAGTCTTTCCCTTTTTCTCAATCGTAACAATACTCTTAATCACCATCATCAAATCATTAAATGAGAGATAATGCTTTTAAATAAGAGTAGTAGACGCTAAAAACATAGTTTTCTTGTTCATTTCTCTGAATGATACCTCATCCAGAAAAACTCCTGCGACCTACTTGTCTGAAGAGTGAGTCTTTGTTGGCAACTTCATTCTCCAACTTGTCGTTCAGATCATGAACAGAGGTGGCCTCCCGTTGAGCTGCCAGGTAACGCTTCTCTAACGTGGTAATTCTCTCCTCCATGTCCTCCTTCTGAGCCATTGACTACAGGGGCATAAACATTTGCATTAGTCAGTCTAAGAGGCAATCTTAAGATGACAGGGAAGGTAAGAACAAGTGATGACAGGAAGAAAAATGTTCAATGACGCAAAAAATTGCATCCTTCAAAATCACAGAAACCTGGAGAATTTGATCAAAAAATGTGATGATATTGAAGCATTATTGAAGTGGTCAACACCACTTTAGCTATTTGGCAAGGTTTTATAGACATGTTGCATGGTTGGTACAGGACAACAACCATAGGAAAGTACCAGAAACATTTCAGGCTCTGATTCACTGATGTCACACCTCTATGTTCTCACCTCTCTTAGATCCCTTTGCAGACGAGTATTCATGTCCTCAGATTTAATGAGATCTTTTCGAGCAGTATCAAGGTCTTCCTCCAGCTCAGTGATTCTTGATGCCATTGCAGCCATGCGCTCTTTCAACTGACCCAGATCGACTGTCTGGCGGTCCACCACCTCTTGAAGCTCACCAACCTTGCTGAATCCTGAACCAGATTCCTCTTCTTGACTCATTGAACCATCTGATGATCGCTGTGGGTCATGCGAAGTAACAAACTCATCAATATGCGAAAATAAATTCATGGTCAGAATAGAAGAAAAAGATTAGAATCGTGGCAGTATAGACACTATTCACATTCTATTCTGAATAGGAAGACTACAAAACTGAATGTAGAGCTAGCAATTCCAGGAAAAGAATTTTGATAATTCAACAGCTAAAGTAAACAACCCATCCTTCAGTGGTTTATCAGAAGCCCTGGCTAAAAGTCATGGTGATGCAAGGCAATAACAATTAAATACAATGGAAATGTAGAAAGTAAATGTATGACATCATACAGCCCCTTATGTCAAGCTGAATGAGGAATATCAAATAGCTTAGTGAATACTGAACTTCTAATATCATTGAAAGTTATTCTGTTTTTAAGAACAGTGTGGCTAATGAATTTCAGATCTAAGATGAGAAAACTATTTATATGTCAAGTAAACGGAAGACATTTCAAGTGCGAACAAAAGAGAGTTTACATGAACATTAGCAATTGTTCAGGGATAACATTGAAGACCCGCCCACCTAGAGCAAGGTTGGTCCCTCACAATTACAAGCTTTAAGGCTTACTGACTGGGTTGGGTGAGGGCAACTGTAACAAAAGCAATGCAATGTAAAACATGGTTGGATTATTTTCATCTATACAACTCTAAAATTCCTGCAATAACACCTGGTACAGTTTAATCTTATTTATGAAATCGGTAAAATGCCTTGTATGACATGTTCTCTGGTCACTGTTATTGTTCTGGCCCAAGACAACAAAAGCCTGTATATTCATTCTTGTTTTAGATTTCCAAAGTTTAAGACAAATTCATGTAACCATTTATACTGAATATATAATACATTCATTTTGAAACAGTGATTTTTTTTTTGTGCAGAATAGCCGCCTGATTCTTATCACAAAAAACATTCATAGCATTGTCTCATGCTGGTTAGGGTTAGGGTGCTGTTGCTGTTGAGTGACCTCACCTTCCCATTAGTGCTTGGTGTGTTTTCAGAGTTGTGGTTGACCTCACTGGTTCCATCTGCCAGCCCTCTCTTCTGGCCACTCTGCTCCCTGAGGTAAGCCAACTAGAGAGGAGGTCAGTATGTTACTTAAGAGTTTAGTTTGTCAGCTGTCACCATCAAAATTACTTTTACTACCTGTTACAAAAGTGACATTTCTGTTTCTTCCATGTTAAGATTTATGAGGCTTTTTTTTCCATTTTTCTTACATGTGTAGAAGTAATCTTGAAATTCCAAATGGTCTAGATATGAAATCTCAAAACAATATACTCACAAGACTATTGCACCAACCAACCCCCTTACACCAAATGACACAACAGAAAACAAGGCAGTTAAAAGCTGCCTCACCAAAGGAGGTCAAGACCACCATAAAACCCAAGTGGAAAGTGATTTATTTTAAATGTGCATTTGTGTGTACGAGTGTGTATATGGTCCCAGGCTCACTCCGAGAGACAGAGGAACAAAAGATGACTGGGGCATTAAGTGCTGCAGCATGACGCACTGAGGAAATCTAGGACACTTCAACATCCTCTGGCTCTTTTGTCAATCTTAATCCCATTCAATACATATAAATTCAAGGCTTGTCCTGCTTTTCTCCAAGATAACTAATGTGAACACATCTCTTTACTTCTAAGAATTTATACACAAACAGATTGTAATTTAGTACAAGTGATGCCTGAAATCAGGTCAAAGCCTAAATGAGGCATACATTTAAGCAATGTTATAATAAAGAGAGTAAGTTGACAGCAAATCCACAAAAGTTGATGTGATAATACCCTCAAAATATTGTCTTTTGCCATTTTTCAGATCTAGCTCTACTAAAAGTAGACAGTAACATTTAAGATAGAGAAAATCAGAGAAGTTTGTTCATTTTTACATAACGTGTTCAAGTCACCAATAATGACCATCAATATGTACCAAACTCTTACGACTTAAATAAATATTACTGATGCTTGGACTGAAGAGGCTCCTCCCCTTTCATACATGGAACATGAAAAGACTTAACTATGACAAGCTAATTTTACAATTGAGTCAGCATTCACTTTACAGATGGTATTTATTACCACAATTGTAAAGCATAACATATTTTAAGAATAAGACAAAAACAAAGTTGAGACACTTCTTGAAAATGGGTAAAATTGTATCGTTAACAGGTTTTGAATGAAAAACAATGTTCAATTTCATGTAAAAGGAGAGGATGGAGTGATTCCCTAAATTTGATGTATTTCATTCAGAAATGTTTTGAAAATACAGGAGAAATTTTCAAATGAACATGGTCAATGTTAAAATATTAGTTGTCAGGCTACCTTTTTTTTGGGAAAAAAAAACACAGGAGTTAAGTTTCACTCAAATCCATTTTTCCTTTGGATGTCTTGACAGGCAAGCATATACAAAGCATGAATAAGCCTAAGGCAAAATATTCAGAGAATAATTACAGGTTCTATAATATCAATTGTCCAAGGAAATAATTGTCATAATCAGTGTTCTGTTTGCTTACTTCTTTATGTGAAATGGTCAGCTGCTCCTCCAATGCACTGCATCTTTCCAAGGCAACACGTAGTCTCTCTCTTACCTAGAAAACATGTAGTCTTACTTTGAAGAGCATCATTTTAGTTTTTCAAGGCTTTATACTGCCAATTAATTTGGAATGTACTTAAAAAAACACAAAATAAATATACATATATATACACGAGGAACAAAATAAGCGCAACATCTAACCTTCTCATCGAGGGCTTTGTGGTGTTCAAAAAGTGACTTGAGAGCTTTGAGGACCTCCACTTCACTTGAAACTCCTGCTGGAGACTGCGCCTGTCTCTTTACAACAGTCATCCTCAGACTACGTTCATGACGAGAAACCAGGCATTCCAAGTGCTCTAAAAGGAGCTAAAGAAAGCAAATACAAGGTTAGATACATTAAATCTCCTGCATATTGTTGGTCAAATACAAAAAAAAAAGGTCAAAGACCGTTTTGACACTTCAATGGATTAGATATGGTTCTGTTCCTTATTTGTACAGAAAGCTGTTTCTATTAAGGAAATATATTTGATGATGAAGCAGTTAGTAGTTCCATCTTTTTACAAGAATGGAGATTGTACACTATTTTGCAATCTTTTGTTATGCCAAATATCTGTGCCCAACAGAAAAGTATAGGGAAAGTATTGATTTGATTTGAATACTTGTTCGTCAACGTTTAGATTGCAATAAAGACAAAAAGAACTGTCCACTAACCCGTGTGTTGTTTCTCTCGGCCTTCAGCTCCGCAATCTCCTCTTCCTTCTCCAGAAGCTGCTCCCGGCAAACATTCACCTCCTTTGTCAGTGCAGCGAACTCCTGCAATACAACAAATCAAGAAAAACTGAATCCTTTAGTGCTCAATTTTTTTCCTAAAGAGAGAGCTCAAAACTGGTGGTGCAAGGGCAGCAGAATGCTTTATTATTTCAAGCTTAAAACTCTATTTATGTACTCTCATTTTCATAGTATTTATTGTGAGAACAAAAATGTAAGATTTCCATGAGAAGCCAATGACACTCATAATATCAAGACTTTCAGGGAACAAAAGAAGAGTTGATTTAAGAACTAAATATGGCAAAAATTTAAGTCACACTTGTCGTCATTGACACATAGTCTTCAAGTAAAATGAAATTTCCGAAAGGCTCACTTCATCAGGACTTTTTTCATTTATACATTTTTTTATTAAAAATTTCTCATATTCCCTTGACATACACACAGGCGTTATGAAGGATTACATGCCTGGTTGAACCTAAAGAATGTACCATACTGCTTTCTTCTGTGTCACAGGCCCCCTGAGTGTTGAGGCCTTCTTGTTACATTTCTGTGGATGTGGGATGTGTTCAGGCTGTTGGTAGGTGCGGGCAGGGGACGCTGAACTCTTGTCCTTTTACCTCGAAACATGTCTCTCTTACAACTAGCCTCTGAGCGTTCCCAGTGACTGGCACTGCTTTGACTACAGTCAAGGAGCGAGTGGGAGATCGCTACTTTTTGCTACTATGTCAAAAGGTCTCCGTACTGATAGCCAATGAGAAAACATAGGAGGCTGGCCCATGAGTAATTATAGTGTGGCTTACTTCCTACATTCCAGAGCTGACGCCAAGGTTAAGCTGTATGGCAACCTTTAGATTTCTCTATCCTCCATTCCTCATGGTTCAACACTTACAAAATATAACCTTTGTGAAACTAAATGCTCTTTAGTGGAATAATTTACTTATAGTAATTTACTTCTGCTTAATTTTTACAAAGAGGGGGGAAAGAAAGAAATTGTGACTTTCAATGGCGGCCTAAACAATCTATACAGCTATAAGGAAAAGTGAGTACTGGTACTGGTTTGTCAGCAGACTATAGAGTTTTTATACATTTGCCATTTATCGATTCATTTTTATGCTAAGTTTAAGTGACTAATTGTTAATTGATAATAAACCGGCTAATGGGCTAATTCCCAAGAAAAACTGAAGGTTGCATGTAAATGATTACAGTTAAATTAAAAGTTTGAATACATGGGAATAAAGCTGTGGCACTTAGGACTGATCCCAAATCTCTGCATGTATAAACTGGTGTCTGTCTCAGTATTGGTAGATGAGTGATACATGCTGGTTGGAAGAGGACTGAGCTGCTCCATAAGCCTTAGAACAGGGGAGAGGATTAATGTGGAGTAACATGAATGTGTGCCAACCTATTAAAGGTACAGCACACAAAACCACAACACACGAAACCCTTTCAGGGATGATTTTATTATGCTGGGCAAGCCCCACCATGAAAGGAAAACTTTATTCATATAGTACTAATTACTATTTTTGTATTGTTAGCTTCAATGAAACTCAGCCAGTTATACAACTGTTACAGTAAGAGAGATAGACAGTTTTAAAAATCTTCAAAACCCATGACTTAATCCATAACTGAGTTAATATTCAACAAGTAATAAAACGCATTATGGTCATTTTGCATTTCTTCAAACATTTTGTCCCTATCATTAAACATAATTCCCTGTGAATGTTGCTTCTTAAAGCTATCATACTGTTTAAAAGGACTGCCTACTTGGAGCCTCTGCCCCTGAATTCTGCTCCCCGCAATGGAGATCTTTTTTAATCCAATTTATTTAATTTGTTAAAAGGAGCATTTAGAAACACCACAAGAGACACATCACAAGAGTAGCCATCACTTCAACTCTGTGAAGACTTTATAAAAAGATGTAGATAAGACGACAGTAAGGCTCCACTGTTATATCAACAGAACAGACAAGAATGTAAAACAAATGGTATTCAAACAAAGCTTAGGGGTGTTTTGAGGTTGTTGGGTATGTCAGATCTACTGCTGCAGTCTACTGAGTTGGTTTCTCCTTTTTTTCCTACTTTAAAGTCTTTTCAAAGTAATCGTGGTCATTTGATATTGTAGCATCGAGAATAAATTCCTTAATTATTTATTTTTTAGACTGCAATTTATAGATTTTTAAACGACTAATGAACAATGAAATTTTCAATGCACCACTGATGACTGTGTAGAACCAGTATCAACAAGCCAACCTCCTACATAATACTTGATCCTCTCTTAAAAGCTTACAGCATGTGGTGAAACCAGACACGGGGCAGAAGGCATCTGTTATCCCAGAGAAGAACTTACAATCAAAAACTAATTAAGAAACTACAATGGCTCTTATTCAGAGTTGCTTAACCTACTCACCAGTGTGTGCTTCATGGCTTTTATACATTATAAATGAATGACAGGGGAAAAAAAAACAATAGAGGTAATGTACGGAGAAACAAATGTCTCGATTTCATTAAGGTGAAAAGAGTGAACATCTACTTTAGTCTTTCAGTAATAAGTAAACAATCTCATTTCAGAATTTCATTCAACACTTACTACTTGAGTTGGATGCTTGTGCTCCACCATGCACAGAGTTTTGTGTGTTGTATATTTTTACAAAATTGCTTACATAAGCTCAGAAGAGAAAAAGTGTGATAATTTGCATAATAGTGCCACTGACACTTTGGAGGAAAAGTGTAGTTCGGAAAGCAACTTCTATATTTGTGATAATGACGTGTTTAACCTACAGAGTGAAACAGAGAAAAGGGACTTCATATTGATACAATGGCAGTCCTGTCCTCTGTCAAAGCATGGCTTTATTGAGAACAAACTGCACCTGCATCATTTGCAACAGCTCGAGAAGCTAGACATTTGTCCTCTTCCTAATGTATTGAAATCAAATACTGCAGTTAATTTAATGAGAAGTAGTTGAGTACTACTTGGGAGATTTTGAAAAATCAGGTATAAAAGATTCTGATTACAAAAAAAACCTTCAGTTTTAAGTTAACAGCTTACAATAACCAATTTACTATCAATAGTCAATAAGATCAAATCTGCCATAAAATGTCCATAAAAAACTATCAGTGATTTTATCTTATTGTATAGCTGAAGTCTCACTGTTATACCTGGCTGGTGGCATCTTGACAACCCAACCTCAGATTATGATGCCACCAGCTGGAGTACTCTCTTCAATTTTACAACTACAAAAATTTAAATTTTACAATTACAAATGAGACTCTGCAACTCAACTTAACCTCATGCTATGGCTTGAATATTCTTAATTTATAAACACATAAGATAACGTCCATTTTTATTTGTGAAACTACTCAGTAACCATATGTAAATTCCAATTTTAAAACACAACATAGCATGACGTAACCTAAATAGAGGTACCCACAACTCTTCATTCTGTCTTTGAAACATAAGTGCTGAATGCTGGCCATTTAATCTGCATTACAAAATGCAATAAGAAATATTGACACCTAATCTTATTAATTCCTCAATACCCTGTCCATGGAAAACATAACATTGGCATTTATATTCACAATGAATTTTATCACTTCAGCCCAGGGAAGGTAAATATGATCAAAAATTGATTACGTAAATGATTCACTTTTTGCACAGATATCAATGCAACTTACAAACTTTGGATAATCCAAACATTTGATGCGTCATTCTATATTTCTCAGGTTTGTATATAGTCCCAAAGATTAGGTCCTGTGTGACTCCAGGCTTATAGCAGATGTCCGGCTCCATGTCAAACCCCCTATTCAGACAAGTACCATATTTTCCTCACGATAAGGCGCACCTTAAAGCCTTTGATCTTTTCAAAAACTGACAGTGCGCCTTATAATCTGATGCGCCTCATATATGGATCAATATTGAGCCACAAGAGGTCTCACAACCACGGCAAGCAGCCGCCGACTCCATTCCCTCCCGTAGAAGAAGTAGCACGCGGTGCATGCAGGGATATGACTGCGCGAAGCGTGCATTTTTATTTCCGTGTGTGTGTGTGTGTGTGTGTGTGTTTGTGTGTGTGTGAAGACCCCAAAACGGTTCTTTCAAGATACACGCTTACGATGCAGAGTTTAAACTCAAGGCTATCAGTCATGCAGTAGAACATGGGAATAGAGCAGCAGTGACAGAATACAACATTAAGGAATCAATGGTGCGGAAGTGGAGAAAGTAACAAGATGACCTACACCATGTAAAGAAGAATAAACAGAGTTTCCGAAGGAACAAAGCAAGATGGCTAAAGTCAAGAGGACAAACTTCAAAAGTGGGTTGTTGCACAGAGAGCAGCAAGTAGAAGTGTAACCACAGTCACTATTCAAATGAAGGCAACAGCGCTAGCTAGCAAACTTAACATAAATGAATTCAGAGGCAGTCGTTCTTGGTGCTTTTGTTTTATGAAAAGCTTTGAACTGTGACAAATGGAGTTGGAAATACATTGTTTTCAACGAAGGCGGCGCAATACCAATAAGAGCTACCAGTACGCAACCCCAGCTACTACTGTAGCTTTTATTCTATGTGCCTTACAATGCGGTGCACCATGTAGATAATTTTTTTTTTAAAATAGGCCATTCATTGAAGGTGTGCCTTATAGTGTGGAAAATACGGTACATTACAAATTATTTGGGTAGGGGACACAGCATGACAAAGATGTAAGATGTAACAAGTATCAAAAACGTAATGTAACCAATTATAGCTCTTCAACTGGGTGGGGTCTCTTTATTTCATCATGCAAATATTACCAAATGTCATTAGCACCAGCTAGTTTGTGTTTTTGTGCATGTACAACAAGTAAACTGGTTGACATGACAAGATTCAATCTAAAAATCTCTTCTAAAATAAATAACCAGCAAACAAACCGAATGCCAGGAGAATGTCAAAAATGCCAATTACTGGATAAGATGTTAAGATAGGAAAAATTAAAATCACTCAATAAGCACTTGAGCCTCGGCTCCCAAAAGATAACAATACATAAGCAATTAACAGCAAGTTTGGTTTGTCTTTTTCAAGGGAAACTGACAGTATATTGCTTTGCAATTTACGTTATGCAAACTTAATAGAAACACTACTTTTCCAGACATTCGGTGTGTTCCAAATTACTTCTGAATTTTATTTTTGCGACATAAATAGCTGGTCCTTAGTTGTAAGTAGAAAAACAAATTATCACAAGATTTGACTGTCCCACAGGAACAAAAATAGACTTTACCACAACATATGGGCCATAAAACTTGATCTAAAAACAACTCTTTTCCTGAAAAAAATTAAAACAGATGTCAATGTACAATACAAAGCAGTTTGATTATGAGAGTGTTGTATTAGCAGATGTGAAAAACACCTTAAATATAAATTGTAGTCCATTAGGGAATCACTGAAGTTTAAATGCAGTTGAAGCATGAGTAAGCTGCCCTGGAATGTTTTGCATTCCCGGTTAAGGGTTTTCTCCCCAGGAGGGAGTGAACATGTGGGGGGGGGGGGGGGGGCTCCTCTTCTTTTTACCTACTCTAACAATTTCAGCACGGTTTGTGCTTACAAATTTCAATATACCCTTATGATTGCATCAATATCAATTACTCTTATGGATCCTAAGGATATCTGTCAATCAATCAAAGACTTAAGAGCTGCCTGATGATTTTGATTTCTCTTATTTTCCAATTCCACAAGGTTCAATTGATTTTCAATGAATATGATTAAAATGCGCAGGTAACTGGAAATGTGCCCCCTGGTATCACCTTATACATGGTTATATATCATTTTGCATCTTAAAGTAATTACTAAGGAATTTTCAATTCAACTTGTACAAACCCCAATTCCAATTAAGTTGGGACGTTGTGTAAAACATAAACAAAAACAGAATACAATGATTTGCAAATCACTTTCAACCTATATTCAGTGGAATACACTCCAAAGAAAATAAATTTAGTGTTCAAATTGATAAAAGTTACTATTTTTTTGCAAATATTCACTCATTTTGAATATGAGTGCCTTTTGCCCCAGCCTTTTGCAAGAAATTGTAAAAAGGCTTGGACAGAGGCAGCAAAAGACTGGGTAAATTCAGGAATGCTCAAAAAACACCTGTTTGGAATATTCCACAGGTGAATTGGAAACAGGTGAGTGTCCTAATTGGGTAGAAAAGGAGGATCCCAAAAGGTTCTGCTGTTCACAAGTAAGTATAGGGCTCAAGAACGCTTCAGAAAACCATTGTCCATTAATACAGTAATACATCTACAAATGCTAGTTAAAACTGTACTTTGCAAAGCGACAGCCATACATCAACAACACCCTGAAAAGCAACTGGCTGCTCTGGGCCCAAGCTTATCTGAAATGAACTGATGCAAAGTGGAAAACTGTGCTACGGTCTGATGAGTCAACATTTCAAATTGTTTTTGGAAATAATAGATGCCTATCCTCCGGGCAAAAGAGGAAAAGGACCGTTCAGATGGTTATCAGTGCAAATTTTAAAAACCAGGGTTTGTGATGGTATGGGGGTTGTCAGTGGCCATGGACTAGGGAACTTTCACATCTATTAAGGCACCATTAATGCTGAAAGATGCATACAGGTTTTGGAAGAACATACCCTGTCATCCAAGCAGCATCTTTTTCAGGGACGTCCCTACTTATTTCAGCAGGACAATGCTGAGCCACATTCTGCATGCATTACAACACAGGGGTTCATAGTAAAAGAGTGCGGGTACTCAACTGGCCTGCCTGCAGTCCAGACTTGTCCTATTGTGTGCGCCACATTATGAAACGCAAAATACATCAATGGAGAACCCGGACTGTTGAGCGACTGAATTTGTACATAAAGCAAAAATGGGAATGAATTCCACTTACAAAGCATAAACAATTAGTCTGTACCACACTGTAACACAATGGTAAAAATGCCCCTGTTTTTGGAATGTGTTGCAGGCATCAAATTCAAAATAAGTGAATATTTGCAAAAACATTAAAATGTATCATTTGAATGTTAAATATCTTGTCTTTATAGTCTACTCAACTGAATATTGTTTGAAAATGATATGCAAATCATTGTATTCTGTTTTTTTTTTACATTTTACACAACCTCCCAACTTCATTGGAATTGGATTTGTCAACAAAGCAGGGTTTTCCTTACGTCTGTCCAACTGATTCGGTACCACACGTCACTTGTGTACTAATACAATATAACTTGCTTGAGACTATAAAATATTATTTTCACACATCTAATGAATTGATTACAATAATGGGAAAGAGTAGTAGAAACTAGACTGAGAGTTGAAATAGGCAGTATGGCTTAATGCCTAGAAAGAGTACTACAGATGCAGCATGTGCTTTGAGAATGCTAATGGAGAAGTACAGAGAAGGCCAGAGGGAGCTGCATTGAGTTTTTGTAGACCTAGAAAAAGAATATGACAGCGTGCCAAGAGAGGAGCTCTGATATTGTATGAGGAAATCTAGCGTGGCAAAGAAGTATGTTAGATTGGTGCAGGACATGTATGCTTGCTGTGAGATCCCTCCATCAGGGATCAGCTCTGAGCTTCTTCTTGTTGGCGGTGGTAATGGACAGGCAGACAGATGAGGTTTGGCAGGAAATTCCATGGACCATGATGTTAGCAGATGACATTGTGATCTGTAGTGAGAGCAAGTTAAGAAAAATCTAGAGAGATGGAGGTATGTGCTGGAAAGCAGAGGAATGAAAGTTAGTTGCAGCAAGACAGAGTATAATTGTTTGAATGAGAGGAACCTGGATGGAATGGTGAGGCTACAGGGAGTGGCGATCAAAACGTTGGAGGATTTCAGGAACTTGGGGTCAACAGTCCAAAGCAAAGGAGAGTATAGAGAAGGGATGAAGAGATGGGTTCAAGCAGGTTTGAATGGGTGGAGAAAAGTGTTAAGGGTACTATGTGATAGAAGACTCTCAGTCAGAGTGAAAGGAAAGGTGTACAAGATAGTGGTGAGACCAGCGATGCTGTATGGCCTAGAAACAGTTACAATGGCGCTAGGACAGGAGGCAGAGCTAGAGGTCACAGAGATGAAGATGCTATAGTTCTCTTTGGGAGTGACCAGGATGGACAGGATGAGGAATGAGTCTAGCAGAGGAACAACAAATGTTAGATGCGATGGAGAGAAGGTCAGAGAAGCCAGACTGAGATGGCCCGGACATGTACAGAGGAGTGATAGTGAATATACTGGTAGATGGATGCTGGAATTGGAGCTGTCAGGCAGGAGGTTGAGAGAAAGACCAAAGAGGATGTATGGATGTAGAGAGAGAGGATATAAAGTTAGTTGGTGTGAGGGAGGAGGATACAGAGAATAGGGTTAGATGGAGAAAGTTGATTCACTGTGGCGACCCCTGAAGGGAAAAGCTGAAAGGAGGAGGAGGAGAAGAAGAAGAATGCTTATGTAGACTGCAATGGTGGCAGTCACAGCACATAGCAGGCTAGCCATCCCCCTCATCTTTACCAATTATAAAGATGCACATCGACGCTGACAACAAACCTGACAGTTGTCCACTGCGGTGCCAATAGATGGCTAGAGTTCAAATATTAAATCTGGGGGCTGAATTTTAATTCTGAAATTACGGAAAACAACTGGCCTTAAGTTAACTTGTGCTTCAAAATAGGTATCTAGTGACACCAAAATATTGTTAGAGTTCCATAACAATGAATAGGATTTCAAAATGTCCCTTTTAAAAGCCACTTGATAGACCTTTGAAAAAGCCATACTCTGAATGTGTTGAACCAATGGACAAGGAACATTTCAATGTTATCCTTCCTTTCAAAATCGAAAAGGACAATTGAATTACTGAAAGTCAGTTTCTTTTATTTTCTTCACTGTCTTCAGTCACAGTCTGTGAGCCTCTTGGTCACTGTTTTATTGTATAGGACAAATTCAGACAGCAATCCAAAGTTCATATGAAAACATGTTTCACTGGAACTACAATCTTGCTTTTATCCTTTGTTTTGGTAATCCTTTTGTTTTGAATATACACTATATGACTTTAAAAGACCTTAGAAGCCATCAAGGGAGGAAGAATTGCTTGGTAGAGGGAACACAGGGACCCCACATTGGTAAGTATTTCTTAAGAAGTATATCAAGTCAGTTCAGTGAAGTGTAGCGACAGGAAGTAACCCACACCTCAAAGGACATCAATACCCCTGATGATGAGACAGGTCCAAGTACCAAGGCAGACGGAGAGTCCAGCCAACCACTTAGGAAGAAGATTAGGGCTTAGAAACCCAGGGTTAGGTGGCCAGGTGCAGCAGAAAGAGGGAGGGTGTTAATAGTGATTTGGTTAGAATGTTTGAAACATTAAAAGGGACTGCTGAGAGTTGGAAAAGATAGGCAACCTCATATATGAGCATGGCAGGGAAAGATTTGGTATTGTTAAGGAGAGGAAGAAACCACCGGGTGAAGGAGTTAGATCTAGGCATCAAAAAGCGATCGATAGACTAGTTCAAGAGAGAAGACAGCTTAAGAGGCAGTGAAGGAAAGCGTCAGAGGTTGAGAAGGTTGGAATTGATTGTCTGCAGGTAGAATTGAAGGGACGATTGGTAGTGCTTAGAAGAGCAGAGAATGTTAGGAAACATAGGAAAAGGAAAGAGCGAGCTAGCATTGCTTTTTTTAGGGTAAAGTTGTTGCTTAGTTGTTGCTCAAGTAGAACCTTGAGGAGTATTTGCAGGGGTTGCACAAAGATAGGGAACAACAGAGAGATGGTACTTCCCTCTGATATTCCACCTATTGGGGAGGTAGATATGTTTGTGTGATGATAGTCCACCAAGGTGGAAGGAGGTTCAGGAAGTAGTGAAGCAAACAAGAGCCTCTTCAGCCCCAGAACCTAATGCAGTGCCCTACCAACTACATAAGAGTGCACTGGATGTGTTGAAGTTTCTGTGGAAACTGATGAAGGTACTTTGAAAGAAGCATGTTATTCCCAAGGCTTAGCACACTGCAGTGGGAATCTTCATTCCAAAGGAGAGGGATTTGGAAGACAGAAGTCAGTATAGACAAATCAGCTTGCTCAATGTTGATGGGAAGATTTTCTTTAGTGTGGAGGGCACAGAGATTATCTCGTTACCTAGGAAAGAATAGACTAATTGATACTTCGGTGCAAAACGCTGGAATTCCCCGCTTCTCAGAGTGCTTAGAGCACACCAGCATGATTTGGCACCAAATCCAGTCAGCTAGGAGTGAGAAGAGGGATTTACATGTAGTGTTTTAGACCTGGCCAATGCTCTCGGGTCAGTGCCACATAGGCTGTTATGGGAGGCTTTTGATTTCTTTAGAGTGCCAGGCAGTGTAAAGAATTTAGTAAAAGTATACTTTGCTGATATTTAGCTCTGCTTTACTACGGTAGAGTGGACTACAGCATGGCAGCAGCTGGAGATAGCCATTATGGCAGAGTGCACAATTTTTCCATTAGCTTTTATTATGGCACTGAAGGTAATTATTGGGGCTTCAAAATGGGTAGTAAGTGGAGAAAGGCTTCAGGGAGGGCTGCATCTCCCTCCAATTAGGGCTTACATGGATGACATGACGACAGTGACATCAACTATGCCATGTACCAGCAGATTGTTGGAGAAGTGAGATCGTAATCTGCAGTGGGCTAGAATGAAAGTTAAGCCAAGTAAGTCTAGGAGTATTCCAGTCATTAAAAGGAAGGTAGTAGACAAGGGGTTTATGATAAATGGTGATGGTGCCTACAGTATCAGAGAAACCGGTGAAGAGTCTGGATAGATGGTTTGATGCAAGACCTAATGATAAGGGACAATTTGAGCAGTTGAAGCAGGAAATGAGTCCGGGCATTTTACGTATAGATAGGTCAGGGCTCCCAGGGAAGTTGAAGTTGTGGTGTTTGCTGTTTGTGCTGTTGCCTTGGCTGATGTGGCCGCTAACAATGTATGACATTCCCCAGTCAAAGGTAGAAAAGCTTGAAAGGGTGTTCAGTTCAGTTATTAGGCTATGGCTCAGAGTCCAACGCTGTCTAGGTTAGTCTTTCCCAGGCACGATACACATGGCGTCACAACCAGGTCCTGTAATGTTGGGTTGCAGCAGTAGAAGAAAAACATTTAGAGATAAATTCTGTACTTGGTAATAGGGAGGTTAGGCAGATTAAATTTGTAAACTGGGGAGAAAAGGTTAGATCATTTAGGACCAGGCACCACACAGGGCAGCTAAGTGTAGGCGGAGCCTGGGAGCTGATGACTGATCTTAACGAGCAGCTGATGGTACCATCATATATACCTAGCACCCGGCTACAGCCGAATTTGTTGCTGGGGTCTGGGGTAGAGAGGATAGTATATCTTAATTGAACTTATGGTCCTCTGGGAGGATCAAGTTGACAAGGCTAGTGAGCGTAAAAAAGATAGGTATGCTGCGATGGCAGCAGAGGCAGAGCAGCGAAGTTGGACAGCTTGAGTGCAACGTATACAGGTGGGCTGTCTTGGGTTTGTGGCAAAGTCTGTCGATGCCTTACTGACCAAGTTGGCCATTTGCAGATGGAGCCTGAAACTTGCGGTCAGTAACATGTCTTGGACAGCAGAACAAGCTAGTGATTGGTTGTGGCTAAGGAGGAAGCATGGTTGGTGGTTAGGTTTCTAATGAAAGATAGTTAGCTTTTGGAACAGCAATGTTGCATGGAGGGGGGTGTTTCCAGGAAGCTCGATTTCACTTTCAAGCTCATGAGGTGTCGTGGGCCTAACGCAACAAAACACTGACGATGGAAGGTGCCCACTAGAAAACCCTGATGATATGCTTTAGGGTGTTGTTGGTTAGTGTAGGCAAGTGGTGTCTGGCTGGTGGGGTGGTAGCCGGCTAGTAGCTGGCTTGTTTGTTTTAGATAGCTTCCCTATAGCCTGGGCTTATAGACATGTTTTTTTTCCTAGGATTTTGGCACAAGGGATTCCATGTCCTGTGTGCTAATGAATGAGGGAGGAGACACCCAATCAATGAATATCACAGAGTGCATGACATAGCTCGGATCTCAATTTTCTGTAAGTTATTTAAACTATTAAACCAGAGCCAAAAAGGAGCAGTGAAATAAGTATAAGGAACCCTTTGCAATAATGTGCACTGTATGATATCTAACAAATACAAAACTTTGTTAAAAAGAAGGCAGGAAAGCAAATCCATGGAATACTGTCCCAAGAACTCTTGATGACAGTAAACAGTACAGTTTTGCAAACCAGGATAGCACAGATACAACTAAACACGTGTATCACTGCAAGACACGTGGAGCCAAGGGTTACAAAGCCTGTGACCTATAATTAACGCTTCAGGTGATGCTACAAGCAGAGTGTTGCCTTTTCATAGAAATCTAAAATTGATCCGGGGACCTCTTATTTTCCTATTAAATAAGCCTACACAGCACATCTTTTTGTGTAATTGTGGTGGTTGATTTAACATTGCAAATTACACAAATATGAGAAAAACACAAATTATGTCTCTGCTTTATAGACACTTGGTGGTAAGTGGAGTAGATCCAAAAAATATCAATTTTCCCCTGCACAACAAAGTATAATGCATGCATATAACTGAAAAACCTAAAAAGATTAATGGGTTTTCTTTCACACTCACCTGTGGTAAAGCAGTGTTTAGTTGTCTCTGGAGTGAGTCCCTTTCATGGCTAACTTCGTGCAATTTACCCTGAGTCAAACCCAGATTCTCCTGAGTCTCTCTCAGAGTCTCCAGAAGCCGATCCCTCTCCTCCAGCATAGACACCATCAGTGATTCAAAATGTCCTTCAGAGTCAGACTGCAGTGGGGAGCCAGAGCCTCGATGGCCATTGCCACCTCCCCCGCCATGCCCTTCAGCCTCACTGATGGTGGGCATCACCTCGCACATCATCTGTAACATGGATTGTATAAACACAGGGTAAGGGTATGAGCGAAGAAACAATTAGGGACATACACACGGAAAAGATAAGTACAAATCTCCCAATGTCAATTTACATATGTTGGAAGTACTGCAAAAGAGTAATACTTGTGGATATATTAAAAAGAAAAAAACACACAATACACTAAACATTTAACGACACTGATACATCTGTTATTTTCAAATATTTACAATTCATTGTAAACCCCAAGCACAATTTAATGCAATTTTTAATGCAATCTTTTAAGCAATCTTTCTTTTTAACCTGAGGACTGACGGTGGAATTATTTTTTTTATCCCGATCCCATCTCTTCCACAAAATACTCTCACACTCTGTCCAAATCCCACTCCCTTTCTTCAGGTTATTTTGTCCATGTAAATAGTTAAATGACTCATTACATTCTTATTACAATTGTATCTACATCTACCCAATTTTGCTCCACTGATATTATTTTTAGTCTGATTTTGGGGTAGAGCGGTGGCGTCACACCCACAACTATATATCAACACACGTAATGCATTCATTGACATTTTTGCAAACTAACCTGAAATCAGCTAGCAAAACAAATTTTAAGAATATAGGGGTTATTCATATATAAGTCAGCCATTTATTGAGACCCCTTAGCTGGGACCCTTAGAGTGATGGACCAGGTATATCTTAAAAAGCACGACATTTGGGCAAAGCTTACTTCCTCATCCATGGCTCCAACACACAGATTCACACAGGCTAAATCATGGGCGAGATAACAATTAAAATTAAAAAATACCGCTTTTGGAAAAAAGAAACAGACTTATAGATTTTTAACTAAAAACTCACAAGCAGCGCAACTGGTGACAGGTAAGGCTATTTCAGAACCACATGTTAATTCCTCAAGGTGCAGGGAGAGAATCACAAAAAAAAAAAAAACACAAGAAAAAAAAAAACAGTACGGTTAATTGTACAAAAGCTGTTGAACAAAGACAGGTTATAATTAAGTTATACTGAATTTCCAAGCAGCCACAGAGAACCTCACAGTCTAGCTAGCTAAACAACCCATATATGATAGCCAACTAAAAGTGTATTATTAATGTTCTATTAAGATACTAAGCACCAGTACAAGAGCAGAAAACAAGAAACTATTTTGAGAAAACAGACATATAAGCTGCCTTATCTTTCTCAAAAATGTCAGACAAAACTGCCATCGCAAATAATAAGCAAACTACAGAAGTGTTTTTTAATTCATCACATGAAAGCTTACATAAAATACAGCTCCCTTCAGGGATGGCCACAGCAAATCAACTTCCTCCATCTAACCCTATTCTCTGCATCCTCTCGCACAAACTAACTTCATGTTCTCTTTTTCTACATCCATAAATCTCCTCTTTAGTCCTCCTCTAGACCTCCTGCTTGGCAGTTACAACCTTTTGCGTAAAATACAAATATTATGTTGAATCCATTGTTGAACATTATTTAACATTATTTAACAGATACTAATGAAATCAGCTGCATTAGAGTCCCTTCTGAATATCAAAAGCTGGTTGAACAGAGCTCGTCAAGGTGCTGAGTTATATTCAGCAATGCATAAAATAAAATATGTATAAAATCAATATTAATACACAATATTGCTCCACTCAAGAGAGCAAAACCAAAACTATTCACTTAGCCAAGGACTAAGTGATGGTCCTTGAGTTCTTTAGTTAAATGTCAACTTTGCAAGCAAGTTCCCTTAACATACATGCGAAAACATATGCAAGCATTAAAACAGCCAGCAACCATCTATAGAAAATGACAATCTACACATTAAGTACAAATCAGCAGAGAACTCAGATGCATAACCCCATATTGATGCATACATTAAATATATAAAGGTTGCATCCAGGATGCTGGTACATGTAATATAGAAACCATAGCAGAGCTTAATAACCGCCTGGAATGAAATTATACAAATATATAAACTGTATAACGTTTTTATCTCGAATACTTTGAGCAGTCAGCAGCCACTGAGTAGAGCCAGGGGTCTCAGTGTCTTGCTCAGCAACACTGGCTAGGAGGAGCTCAGAATGAAACAAGGAACTTTCTGTTCCAAAACGACAGCCCTTACCACCTGAACCAAACTGCCTCTTTTATAGTTTTGTTTTTAATGAAGTTCATTTTATATATGTATATATATTTATGTATATATATATATGTGTGTGTGTGTGTGTTTGTATGAGAGAGAGACAGACAGACAGACAGACGGATGGATGGATAGACATTATTTAGTTATTTCTTCTTGTTAATTTAAACCAAATGTGAGGGGACTACATGAGGAGGTTGTAGGATGCATAGATGCCACCAAATCCGGTATATAGGCTGACAATCGACTTCAAAACCAATGTTCAAAAATCCATAGACAGCAACTACCATTACTGGACACAGATGATGTCCAGGAAACATGCTATAGTCGGAAATTCGGACACCATCATCATGCCCATACTTTGAGACCGGATACAAAGCGCCAACAAGCACTTACAAAATAGATTCCTTTAACAAGAAGGCACCCAACCAGAGGTTAAACATCATTACTAAACTGGGCACCTGGCAGCCTGGCAAAAATATCCTGGACTAAGGGACCAAGTATCATCTGAAAGTCTACTAAAGGATGTGAAAACGGCACCAAGCAGAAATATCACAAGGACCATGACTGAGACCAATCAGCTTATACATATACTTTGGCCATGATGATAATTGGGATGCTTGGCTACTAAAGGAACACCATAAACCTCAAGGATCATTACTTCTCAAGGAGAGAGAGGTTGAAGTCCAAGATCAAAACAACTCAGAAAGAAGTTCCTCAACCCACAGACCCAGGGGCTGTAAGTTGACACTTGGCAAGAGGCTAAAGTACAGTTGGCTGATCACAGAGTTACTTGATCAATCAATTTTTTATCATTTGCTCAACAAAGCAATGATTGAATTCTGTGTAGAATAGTTAAGAATTTAAGAGTGGCTCCCGTGTCTTACACACGACATTGTTGTATCACACAACAACTAAAGCCCAGTCACATGGCTGAACTTGTTGAACATTAGAGGGGAAGGGTTTTGGTAAAACAATTTGACCTGCTCAGCTGATTAGTCATAGTGAGGGGTAATGTATCATTGGGCTGATTTGAAATACCCTTTTTAGCTTTTTAATTTCAGTTTCTTGAGAGGGAAGTAGCAAAAAAAAAAAAAAAAAAAAAGGAGAGTGAAACTTATAAACTGTCAGTCTTTGGGATTATGAAAAATACAAAATTCAGATGAAGGATTTGCAGGCCTCATTGGTCTGCTGTATGGGGAGCACTAAATCAATAGTGCTACCTTTTACACTGATTAAAAAGTTTTGGGCTGATTTCAAACATGTCAGTCTTTTTAGCATTTTTTCAAATTTTTTTAATTATTGTTGCTGCTTTTTAAATGGTACAGGAAAACAGCTGCTCAGTGTAAATAGTCAAGACATTACCTCTGTTAAGAGGGGAGAAGAAAAAACCAAATCAAGAGCTTCACTGACTTAGAGAACTTAAACACCAGTAGTCTATTTGGTAATGTTTGTCAGTGAAGAACTTTGTGGGAAGATGTGTAGCTTTACTACCACCCTGCACACCAAGGAGTTTAGGTCATGTAGACAAACAGCTAGACAAAAAAATCCAAGGATCATGTGAACTGGATTTAGCATACCTACAAGGAAGAACAATTTACAAATTGGAACAAGTGGAGGAGGAACTTAGTGGCAGCCACAGAAATGCCTTTGTCTAATTCTCTGCATCGCCTGAGATGCCAAAAGCTATTTGCTTTCATAAACCAGTGTTCGGTTCAGTGAACCAACTCTGTAATGCATCTTCAAGCAAATGTGAGGCTGAGCAAGCTAGGATAAAGTTGTTACAGGAAACTCCACATTACATCTTTAGTTGTGTACACGATATACATAAATGATATTAAACAAAGAAAGGAGAAAACCAAACCTAATTTACCATGTGCAAAACAAAAACACCAACACAGCATATCCAGGTCAAGCCACTCAGGCTGTTTATGAGGGGGAGGGGTCAGCTAGCATCCAGGAGCGACAGATGGTGGGTCCACATTTAACTAAGCACTGGACATCCCATACATCAAAAAGTAAAGATGACAATCCAAGATAAGGATCCAGTATACTGAAGGGGACTAACTTGAACAATACCTCTAGCTTCTTATTATGTGAAAAGCAGTGAAGGAAACTGATGACACCAGGACCAAAAGAGACCAAAATGCCAAGCCCAAGGGACATTGCCACTTTGCACTTATTTACACATTCATTTTCAAAGAGATGCAACACAGATTTTCATTTTTGGGATTTGAATGATATCTGGTTAGGAATGGAAGAAGTAACATTGAATACTCATCACAAAGATAATTTCGATGTGCCTTTGGCATCAAGTGTAGTGAAATTTCAATTATATTTTAGTGCCAATGAAATTCTGAAGAAATAGGTTTGCTGCTTTAAGACAAATGTGAACTAGCATGACAGATGGGACCTTTACAAACACATTTCAGTATTTGAACTTCAAACATTTACCAACATTTTTTTATGTTTATATTATTGATTCACTTTAGGCAATTATTATTGTCTAAGTGTAAGAAAGGTGGATGTGAAAAGTTGTGAAAGATAAAAGGTGCAAATTCACATACGCATTTTCTAAAAATATTATCAGGAACTGATCCATGTCTAGACGTCACAGACTGGCCATATTTGACAGAAAGAATGTGGGTTTCTCTCTCACTAGGGATCCTGAGAAAGTGCTTCCAGCACTTGTTTTGATGTTTGCAGTAAAATATCCCCTTATATTGCAACTTTTAATTTGATTAATTTAGCCTTAGTGTGATGAATGTACTTTTAGATTATCTTTAAGTTTTCCTTATTTGCTTGTTTTCATCATATTTCCCGGGTTCAATTTAAGGCATATTTGTTGAATTAAGTTACTGAGGCAAATTAAAAGTGAACATGAGTTGGCAATTTCAAGTTAATTCGACCATATCCATGTAGGACTACTTCAATCGCACAGAGTCACTTGAGAAGTAAAACACTCACTTTCAAAACAAATATGTAAACAAAATTCTTCCGGGTCATTTGTTTAACCTACAGAGGAAACGTTCAGGGTGTCTCACCTTTAAAGAAGAGCGTTATTCCAAAAACTTCTGTAACTCAATCCACTTTTTTACAGACGGGTAAACAGAGTCCAGGTTCTCCAACTTTATGAAACAACGTTATTGAGATTTGGCGTTATCCACAGTCGGTAAATTTGTGTTTCCATCAAAGGCGGCGATGTATTAAGGCTGTGAATTGGGTATTCACGGTGAAAAACGGGGAAAAAACTTCCTAAAGGCCTCAGAGCGAAATCCACTGAGAAGGGGGCAGTATTCCAAGTTTGGCCGGCTAGCTCGACGTTAGCAACCTTGTATTAAGTAAGCTGGTGATTCGATGATTGCATATTTAAATTTCGAAGTAAAGTGTCAATCTTCACTTTTTAAACCACTCTGCCAACATCACAACGAAAGTCCATCTCTTAAAACCTGACAATTTATTACTGTTAGACAATTAATGATACAGTCAGGTGACGTGGAAACTGTTGTAAGCTCGCTAGCCTTAGCTAATTTAAAGCAGAATTCTTTGGCTTTAAGTCAGTTTAAAGTCGACAGCTAGCCGACGTTAGCGACTAGCCAGCTAGGTAGCCAACGCTTGCTGGTTTCATATACTAACTTAGCTTCGACGGCGTCTGGTATTAGTCAAATAATTTGATCTACTGTGTAGAATAGGGGACAGCATGCTAAGATATTTCACGGCCATCAGCTTTGCGTGGCCCGACTCCGACAAAATAAAAAATCATCCAATACTTGTAAAGATCTCTGCTGAACCGATTGAAGTATAAAGTAGTTTTAGCTCATCAGCTAACGTTAGCTTCCCGTCTATTCGGTGGAGTCGCGTCACCACATCACGGCTCAACTCAGAAACTTCCAGCCAACGTTCAGCGTAACCGAAGCTTTCGTCCGTCTCGGAGATCCAAAACGCAAATAAAAAGCGTATATTCCACAAGTCCCCGTCTGAGTTTCCTATTTATTAGTCCATCGAAGGGTCCGTTAGTGTAGTCCTTGCTTGTCGCCACCGCCTGCCAGCTTCGGCAGTCGGGACAGCCAATGGAGGGCTCTGTCGCTAGCGCTTTTCATTAGCCGGGCTTCCCAGGTTGGCAACAGGAGGAAAAGGAAAAGCAGCGGCGCTTTCAGTTCCTGTTGGGGTCCTGGATCAGGTAATAACCCCTAAAAACGGCAAAATTTACACCGTGAAGGTATGACATCAGTGATACACATGTCTTTTTAAAACGCTCGTCACGGTGCGTGCCATCTGTTGAGATTTAGTATTATTTGATGGTTAATGCTTTGAAATAATAAATAAATAATTCCCTATGTTTATATCGAAACATGAATAAAAGATGAGAGTGAATGCGTTTAATATTCTTATACACTTGTTTTTTCCACAAACTGTGTACGAAGCTGATTTTAATGACAGTCAATAGTACTAAACGATAGACACCAATACTTACACACATATATGCAAATGTATAGCACACAGAGACACACACACAGATGGATCAACCTTCTTTTTCAATTTATTTTTTTAATGTGACCTCTTGGTGACCTACATTCAGTTGTGGAAGAGGAAAGACGCAATACTTGCGCCATCGTGTGGTTGAGAGGGATGTGACTAAGACACTGCTCCTTTGTTAGTGGTTTAAATTATCTCAAATGGACGTTTCATATTTCAAGCTTGACTTCAACATACTGTTGCTTTTTCTTGCAGATCTTGCAAGCAAATAGAGATGTTGCATTTTTCATATTTCCAGACCATGATTTTTTCATCTTCCTCCTCCTCTTCTTCTCTTTTTGGCTTTTCCCTTCAGGGATTGCCACAACGAATCAACCTTCTCCATCTAACCCTATTCTCTGTATCCTCCTCTCTCGCACCAACTACCTTCATATCCTCTCTCACTACCTCCATAAATCTTCTCCTTGGTCTTTCTCGAGACCTCCTGCCTGGCAGCTCCAATTCCAGCCACTAATATTCCACCAATATTTTCACTATCCTTCCTCTGTACATGACCGAACCATCTCAGTCTGGCTTCTCTGACTCCAAAAAAATCTAACATGTGTTGTTCCTCTTACAGACTCATTCCTGATCCTATCCATCCTGGTCACTCCAAAGAGAACCTCAACATTTTTATCTCTGCGACCTCTAGCTCTGCCTCCTGTCTTTTCGTCATTGTAACAGTTTCTTGGCCATCGCTGGTCTCACCACTATCTTGTACACATTTCCTTTCATTCTCGGCAATAGTCTTCTATTGCATAGTACCCCTGACACTTTTCTCCACCCTTTCCAACCTGCTTGATCCTGTCACTTATCCTCTTTTCCACACTCTCCGTTGCTCTGGACTGTTGACCCCAAGTACCTGAAATCCTCCAATGTCTTGATGTCCACTGCCTGTAGCCTAACTGTTCCACTCAGGTTCCTCTCATTCACACACATATACTCTGTCTTGCTGTGACTAACCTTCACTCCTCTCCTTTCCTGCGCATACCACCATCTCTCTAGATTTTCCTCGACCTGTTTTCTGCTCTCACTACAGATCACAATGTCATCTGCAAATGTCATGGTCCATGGAGATTCCTGTCTAACCTCATCTGTCAGCCTGTCCATCACCACTGCAAACAAGAAGGGGCTCAGAGCTGATCCCTAATGGAGTCCCACCTCCACCTTGAACTTCTCTGTTACCCCTACAGCACACCGTACCATTGTCTCACACCTAGCATACATGTCCTGCACCAGTCAAACATACCTCTCTGCCATGCCAGATTTCTTCATACAATACCAGAACTCCTCTCTTGGCACCCTGTCATATGCTTTTTCTAGGTCTACAAAGACACAATGAAGCTCCCTCTGGCCTCCTCTTCACTTCTCTATTAGCATCCTCAAAGCAAATACTGCATCTGTAGTACTCTGGTGAGTGGCAGAAGGTGGAGGGCACAGGAGGCTGTGGACCAGGCAGAAACATGGCTGTTCCACAAAGAGCTTGTGGCTTGTGGATCTGTGGCAACTGGTCGGGTAGGACTAGGAACCATACCAACAACCCACCTTAGCAGGTTCAAGGGCAAGGAAAGGTGGGACCGGGTCCAACTCAAAGTGAAGGCTGGAGTCGAAGAGCAGCGTGCAAGCCAGTGGTTGGGGTTGACAAGGCGCTTGGACCAGACGGTAAGAAGACATGGACAGGAAGATCTCATGGCCTGAGTTGTGGAGGGCTTAACCCCTCTACATCAGATTTCTCATTCAGTCCATCTGCGATGTCCTGCCTAGCCCATCAAACATCTTCCTTTGGGGCAAGGTCAAAATCCCAGTATGTCCCTTGTGCCAAGGAAGAGGAACTGTGGAGCATATCCTCAGCAGCTGTCCTAAAGCACTCGGAGATGGCCGCTATCGAAGGTGCCAGGACCGGGTGCTGAAGGCAGTTAATGAGTCCATGAATACTGCCATCGACGACAGCAAGCACCTGCAACCACCGAGGCGTGGAATAACATTCATAAGAGCTGGAGAACAACCTCCTCCCCAACAGAAGACCCAAACAGGTCTCCCAAGCAGGAAGGGACTGGCAGCTAAGGGTGTTTTCATGCAAACATCATGGAAACCAACCTGAGGACGGACATCACTCTGAGTCATCCAATCATGTCATCATGTTTGATCTGACAGTGCCCTGGGAGGAAAAGAATGGAGGAAGCCAGAAGGAGAAAGAGGGGGAAGTATGCAGAGCTAGTGGAGGATTGCCGTAGACGGGGGTGGCATGCACAATGCCTGCCCATTGAGATTGGGGGAAGAGGCTTCGCAGACAAGGCCTACAGTCTCCTGGGCATCACAAGTGCACGCAAGAGGAGAGCCATCGACTCAACTTTTGAGGCTGATGATAGAGCGTCACGATGGCTGTGGATACAGATGGACAAAGAGTGGATGAGCAATTCTTGGACATAGTCCAGGAGCTGATCATTCCCAGCCTGGGTGGGGGGGTCTGATGTTGAAAGACCTGAAACCTCCTGTGGCCCCAGGTACTATCACTGGTGATGTAGCCAAGATTCTGCATCACAAGATGTATCCAATAACTGTAATAGAAGTTGTATTTATTTGGATTTTATGTATTTTTTTATTTCCTGAAGGTCACTTGCAATATCATTGCCATTCAGTTGTGTGCTGTGATCAATGTTCTGAGCAAAGTGTGACTCCTGTCTTGTTCCGGTCTTATATGTTCATCATATGTTCTGAAAAAAACATGATAATGGTGACAATGCCAAAAATAATAAACTTGAGACTTTAAATCTTCCATCCATCCATCGTCTTCTGCTTATCCTACACTCAGGGTCACAGGGGATGCTGGAGCCTATCCCAGCTGTCATCAGGCAAGAGCCAGGGCACACCCTGGAGTGGTCGCCAGTTAATTGCAGGGCCACATATATAGACTGAAAAACATTCACTCACTCATTCGGGCCAATTTTTCTCATTTTTTTCCAATTAACCTGCTGCATGTTTTCGGATTGTGGGAGGAAACCAGAAAACCCGGAAGAAACCCACACAGACACGGGGACACTGTGCCACCGTGCCGCCTCCTCTTTATTACAAGTAAAAGAAGGGATCACCACACCATCTACGATGGTCTACCTACAGAAATCAGATAATTTTAAGGGTCTCTATATGACGACTGTAGTTTAAATGAATAGTTAATACTGCTATTTAACCAAATAATGGATTTTTAACTGAACTCCTCGCGTGCTATTAAATTTGCATTGGTTTTACTGCCATCCAGTGGTTATAATTGATTAGTGCAGCTTCAATGACAAAGTCTCCACAGTCCTGTTTCTTGACGGAGATATCGTTGATATGCCAGAATCATACAGGTATTATGGTTTTTGGTTATTTTTGTAAAGGCACCACATCCATATAAATTTCATGTAGGGTAAATGATAAAGGACTGAGTTGGTATGAAATTGTTTAATTCTGTTATACGATCACTGGGGTGAAACAAAGAAAACAGGACGACAATTGCAATCAAAGTGACTAGCAAATGAATTTCTTTGTTCTCCCTGTCCATATTTTGATATACTTCACCAGTTTGTGTTTCTTGTACTTATTCTAAATGAGTCTTAAATTTGATCAGTGACTTTGTCACTGTGTTTGTTTTTTAACTTTTTTAGATTTTGCTCGTTGTTCAGTTGTTCTATTTGCCTGAATAGCTTCAAAAAATTGTTGGTCAAGTATACAGGCTTTTAGAGAGAATTCCGTTGAGGAAAAGACTGGGGGCAGAGCTGGAGGTAGCAGAGATAAAGATGTTGAGTTTCTCTTTGGGGGTGATGAGGATGGATAGGGTCAGGAATGAGTCCATCAAAGGAATAACACATGTTAAATGTTTTAGAGATAAGGTCAGACAGGCCAGCCTGGGATGGTTTGGTTATGTACGGAGGAGAGGTATTGAATATATTGGTGTATATATGCTGAGGTTGGAATTACCAAACCAGAGTCCTTGAGGTACAGGACTGTCTCAGAAAATTAGAATATTGTGATAAAGTTGTTTATCCTCTGTAATGCAATTACAAAAACAAAAATTACTTTTTCATGATATTCTAATATTTTGAGATAGGATTTTTGAGTTTTCTTAAGATGTAAGCCATAATATTAAAATAATAAAAGGCTTGCAATATTTCAGTTGATTTGTAATTAATCCAGAATGTATGACATTTTTGTTTTGGTAATTGCATTACAGAAGATAAAGAACTTTATCACAATATTAAAAATTTTTTAGACAGTCCCATAGACCAAAAAGGAGATTTATGGATGGATTAAACTTTTTTTTTCCCCCATGTCTCCACTAATATATTGTTCCAACCTGAGAGGAAATGTTGCAATTGAGTTACTGTTTGAATATGTGAGGATTGAGAATCTGTAGATTAGGTTAGTAGGAATTAAGTATGAGCATTACAGTGAGTGTTTTAACACAAACTACAGTATTTTATTAATTCAACTTTTCACGGAACATGGCGATTGCATTTCCTGTTATGTCACCTTTATGTACATTCATGTGTACACACACGCACACACATATATTTACAGCAGAGGAATTTATTTAAGTCAGTACAATACATTAATATTTACTTGAAACCTGAAGGGGAAAATGTTGACACAATCAGGACAGAGTCGTGAAGACATGTTGAAAAAACAGATTTAGTGGATTTTTTTTAAAAGTCCCGAAGACGGCAGAAATCAATGCTGGTATGTTCTGAGTCATTTTGCATAAAGTAAAAATTGTTGAGTGAAGTTTTGGCCACAGGGATAGTTTTAATTATGCATTTCTTTTCATCTCAGTAGTACTGAGATGCGTTTAAAAAAATTGGAGAGCTGATAATGACATGTGACACCCAGACTACCTGTGTGAACATTCCATAAAACCAGTAGGACCCACCCAAACGAGGAAGCAAGGCAAACTTGAGCTTAGGGAGACACTGGAGAGGAAGTCACTGAATATGTTCAATAAGGCAAAATGAAAGGACATCAAGTAAAGAAGTATAGGCTTATCTATGGTCAGAGGGATGAGGGAAAAAGGCCTGAGTTTGTTTGCAATTTCTGAGAGCCTCTGTTATGATGATGGGCCTTGAAGCAAAACTATACTGAATTACTGTGAAGTTCGGATTCTATTGACAGACACCTGTTTAAATAAGAATTGAAGCTTCTTTCACTTACTTACTTTAGAGTTGGTTGAATAGATTTATTTGATGATTTGTGACTGCTCTTTCTTTAAAAATACTTTTTCTTTTCTTTCTTTGTGCAGAGGATATTGTTTTTGTTTTGTTCACTTTTACTTGTAACTTTAATTTTTAAGGTCACACACTCCCTGCTTTCAAACATAACTTGGAACATAACCAGCTCATATTGGAAATTTTAATTGAGGACTGGGGGCTGATTTTTCAACCAGGGAAATGGGGGCTGTTAAAGGGATTTTAGATTAGATCTCAGCTAATTTCAGTCTTTAAACACAGTTGGAAAATTGATTTATTCATTGTAGATGCTGTTATCATATCAGATTGTCCAAGTGGTGCAAGGTGGATCCATTGACACTCAGAACGTTATTCAATAGAAATCACACTTTATACACGTGAGATAAAACTGTCAAATCAAATATAATGTTGGATAACAATATTTATTTTAATTTAATTTAATTTAATTTAATTTAATTAATTTAAACAGGACAATTGAAGGAACTAATATAATTTCACCTTTAATTCCAGCTTCCTTAATTGTGTACCATATTATTCCCCACTTCTAATCTTCTGCCTTTTACAAATCCCACAGAGATCAAATCAAATTAAACTAGAGTACAGAGATCAAGGCCGCCTGAAGATCTCTTATGAAGATTTGGAATATCTTATAATAAAACAGTGTCCACAATTTCGTTTAATTAAGCTTAGTACTCCCAGTGTGAACTTAGAAGATGTTTACGGTCATCAGCTTTTCTCTGTTTGGTGCAGTAAATGGTAACCACAAATAACGCCACCACTACCAAGGTGAGGACAATGATCCAGGACACAGTCTTTGAGCCGAAGTTAAGGATTTCCCAATCTCCTTCGCTGGATCGGGTGTTCATGTTAAACTCTGAAGTAAAAACATAAGTGGATAGGTTAAAAGAAAGAAAGAAAGAAAGAAAGAAAGACAGACAGACAGACAGACAGACAGACAGACAGACAGACAGACAGACAGACAGACAGACAGACAGACAGACAGACAGACAGACAGACAGACAGACAGACAGACAGACAGACAGACAGACAGACAGACAGACAGACAATAACAGTTCTCACCCATTTCATCGTCTTCTGTGTAGTCATACTCATACTGTTCATAATACTCATCGACGGCACCAGCCTCTTCTTGTGTCAAAACATAATCATCATAGCTGTAGTTCAGTGGTTCTTCGTCATTGTTCCCCACAACAACACTTTTTTCCTCAACTTCACCATCATCTTTCATCTCAGCATGAAAAAGTTGAATCACATTGTCATTATCCATATCTGTATTTGGACCAGATGTCCCAACAAACTGCAAAGGACCCTGAGTTATGAGATGGCCGGAGGTCTCCATGCCCAGTGATCGCTTTCGCCTACGGAAGGCATCCTTCACACAGCCTTGAGAACATCTGGAGAACGGATTGTTGGGCTCGCACAGGATAACAGAGCAGGTGATGTAAAACTGTGAAGCAACAGATCCATTCCAGTTACTAATTATATCAGGGAATCACCTTTAGTCAAAATCAGATGTGAAACTATTTTATCCAAAAAAAATTGACAGTTAAGTTTGCTGTTTTCTATCTATCTATCTATCTATCTATCTATCTATCTATCTATCTATCTATCTATCTATCTATCTATCTATCTATCTATCTATCTATCTATCTATCTATCTATCTATCTATCTATCTATCTATCTATCTATCTATATCCTAATTTAAAAATATAACTGACCGGCTGAATATGACGATGAAAATTTGTCGTGTTTCAAAGAAGTTAGCAAAAGTGATGTTTCTTCCTGCAATATGAGTTTGTATATAAATGTAGCAAGCTACTGACACCAAACTGTATAAAATCGTTATACTTTTTGAAAAAAATAGAACATTCTAAATAAGAGTGATATTGTATATTTTAAGTGTATAGTATGGATAGTAAGGAACAGAACCTTATCCAAAGATGTGCTTGCATAAAAAAACTATTAAGTGAGAGAATGAATGTTTCCCAACATCTCGATTTTTTGGAATATTTGCGATCAAATTTACCTCATCATAGTCCCCAATAAACTTGAAGGATTGCATCTCAAATTTGTATGTCATTCCCTCCTTTTGAATTACTTGCAAGGTCTCATCCTTGTGACAGCTGAAAGAAAATGCACAGTATGTATAACATGGCACACCCTCTTAAAACTCCAATAATATTGCCCTACTAAGTGATTTAGATCTCACAGATGGGTAAATACAATGAAATAAATTTCAGCTTTCAATCAATTAAGAAAAACGTAAGTAACTTTATCCATTCAGAATCTAGATACACAAATTCTAGTTTGTTTAAAAAAGTGTTGAACGGAAGAAGTTTACTCATTCATTTGAGTTTTACTCGTATATCATATCAACCTGTATATGGTCCAAAGTAGCAATGTAAGAAATCCCATTCTATCAGCTCTTTCAGTCATAGACTGATTCCACCAAGAAGCTCCACTGAACGCCACAAGAGGTCTTTCCTACCTGAGGCTATCAGACTTTTTAATTTCTCTTCCCTCAGCCGCAGGGAATGTTCAAATCTTTGTAGTTAACAGTTAACAGTTAAGACAATTTATATTTCATTGTATTTCTTATTCTTCCTCCTTCCTACTATTATCTATTACTGTCATGTTTTTACTTGAAACTCTGGCACAACAAATTCCTTCGGGAAAAATAAAGTTGTTCTCATCTCATCATCTCATCTATCTATCTTTAAAAAAAACTATTCGATCTATCTATCATTTCTCGATGGGACAAGCATTCTCCCTTTTCAGATTGTTGTGAAAACAGCTACTTCCATGGACACATTGTCAAGTTCAAACATACAACAAACGCAGTTCTACTTAAACGTTTAAAAAGCAGTCGAGAGAGCATTGGAATTTACCCATTCTTGATGAGGTCATAGTAGATGTTGTTTTCCGGGTTGCCATCAGGTGTGCCTTTGCATGACTCCACGAACAGTTCCACATTTGGGAGGTCTGATTCACCTTTGATACGCATGTAAATCATATCCATTAGTTTCACCTGCACTGGATAATCGGTGGGCTCCACCATGTTTGTGAAGTTTCCATCCCGGTAAATATCAAAACTGTAACCAAAGCTGCCAAAGCTGGACTCGGTGAAAATGTAGTTAGACTGTTGGAGATTGTAATAGCTGGAGATGCTGATGGTTTTGGAAAACTGGCAAGAGAAATCAATGTTGACAGTCTTCCTTCGGATGATGATTGTATCTGGATCGTCAAAGGACTGGATCTTGTTCGTGAAGACAATAAAGTCACCTGACTCCTTTATTGAAGAGAAACAGATGGTGTTCTCAATAACAATGTATAAAGCCACACAAATGTTGTCTGTAATCAGGTCGGATCTGACTATATCTGCACACCTCCACTTTAGTGCCACAGGTGCTGAATGACATACTGGCCAGGACGTGAGTGCCATTGAATGTGAGCTGACAGGACGGGTCCAGCAGCTGGAGGAAGTTCTCATTCATGTCAGGGATAGAGGCTTTTTCCAGGGCCACCGTCATCTTGTTAGGTGCACATGTAACTGTGACCTTTCCTGAGGGATTTTTGAAAAGGTACACCTGTTTTACTACCAATGAAACAGCAATTGTATGTATTTACATAAATATACCCAAGGTTAAGGCTGATTTGCTCTGGTTGAAAAAAAAAAGGAGTAATATTTGTAATGTTTACAAGAACAAAACCTTGATTCACTGGATTTGAATCAAGTCACTGATTTGAAAGTGTAGTGTAAGTCCTGAGTCTTTACACTCAGCTTTGAATCAAGAGGTTGTTAGGCAAGTTACAGGTCTGTAACAGTAAGTCCCTAATCCTGACATATTCTTTGCAAATGTAATCCAACTACATGGTTTCTGTGCAAAAAGAGTAATAACCTGATCTGCAAAATATACATGACTTCTAAATGCTGATTCACTTTCTCCAACAACTCAAAAGGAAATCCAGGTGAATTTAACTTCAATGTTGCAAATCTTCATTTTAAAAGGTATTTGTGTGGTGTCATAGATCAGCAAAATGTATTCCAGTTAAGAGGGGTCTGGATGGAAAATGTAAACCTAGTCAACTACTACTGGGTTTGTTTGCTGTAATATTGATGATCAAACAACCTTGAACAAACCTTTGTTAACGGGTGCTTTGTTCACAAGGACAACAACACATCTCATCTCCGATTGGCTGCATGATAAAAGAAAAAAAGTTATAGGGGTGGAAAAGGTCAGGAGCACAAAAAATAAAGCTAATGAAACCTAATATGATCATTTTCAAGGAGTAATGCCAGGAGCTGAAAAAAAGGTTTGAATTTTTTTATGCCATTATAACCCTTTGTTGAATGTTTGTTAGATCTTGCAATTAACTCTTGACAACTTAACAATGAACCTTGTGATCTCAATCTTAAATCAACAGAAAATATTCATAATATTAAAACACACACCTTTCAGTTGTCTCTGCAGCAAAGCAAAGTGGGGTGAATCGGTGCGTGTCTGCAGGCTGTGGCGTCCAAAACAGGGTAACTTCAACAACTCCATGCTCATTGTCTTTGAGCTCCTTAGTCATATTCTGGGGGCCACTGATCTGGAAGTCATTAATGCTTCAGGGACATGGAGGTGGGGAAGAAGAAACAAAAAAATGTTTACTGTTCAGTCTTTGCCTTGTGGAGAGATGGTACCATAGTATTGTAAAAAAATATCTAAGTTACAACATATTTATAACAGCAACATATGGAGCATAAGGCATGAGGTCCAAACCTTGCGTGGTGTGCCTGTGCTTGGATTTGAAGCTTGAATTTCTCGCCAACAGTAGCGTGGAGAATGTCTTCATGTGGAGGAGTGTTTGGCAAGAACATGGGGAGCACATGACCAATTTCACAGCTGGGTAGAGGAGGAAGGACTGAAAGAGCAAGAGAGACTTGTTAAGACAGAAGCAATCAACTGCATTGTATTACACGTGCATCCTCTCTTGGAAGAAACATGGAGGACAAGATGTCCTCAATGAAAAGAGCCTGTTGAGGATGGTATAAAATGTGATAAAACATCAGCACAGTTGACAAATAAACAGATATTTCAAAGGATGCTACTGGTGCCAAACATCCTGATATGAAAGCCTTTCATTACTGAATTAACAATGACACTGTGCTATCTATCTTACTTTTATTCAATCAGTGTTGTGTTTTTTATTCCATTAATAAATTATAAGTTTTAGTCTTGGAAAGAAGATTGACATTTGTTTCTTTTTAAATGTAACTAAAATGGAAAAATATAAAACTATTCCTTTTTTCATGTCCAAATTTGATTTTAAAAAGTCATACTGTAAAGCAGAATTAGGTTTATCAGAAACAAAAAACAAATTTAGATTAACAAAAGTCCAGTTATGTACAAGATCTTTAAAGCTATCATGATTTTGGGTCACATTATTTATACATTTTTAAATATCCATCTGTAATAGATAATTCATTTTGAAACATTTTTAAATTGTCTTCTCATATAACATATAATTGATTCTTCTTTGCTGTTTTTTTTTCACCTACCCTCCAGTGTAAATTGAAGTACTAGGCTGCAGAGCTGGTTTTCGCTCAGATCGGAGCCCGACTTGGATTCTGTTGTTCCGTCTGCGTAGGTCAAAATGATGTCCTTTGCTGGGTGATCTTCCACCATCACCTCAAGCACATGAACACCGACATCAACCTCACCACTCGCTGTCAGGGTGCAGGTAGTCTGGATCAAAAAGGAATTGAGATGATTACCATGAACATGTTTAACTGCTAGTAGAAAACTGCATACATTTTTACTGTCGCAACCCCAAAGAAATGATCAAAATCACAATTCTTTACAGATTTGTTCGCATCAAATTAATTTGTTAAAACTACAACCAATTTAGCTGGGCTCTAAACCAGATTTTGGCATTCAAAATCTCAAGTTTTCATGGGGGATCAATCCATGTGGAAGTCAATTGCAATGCTCAGGTTTAACCATCATCCAACCCTCTCTTTGTAATGGTCATCATGATTTGACTACCAGGTCAGCACAGGGAAAGAGAACCCCCTGATGTTAATGAATGCATATTCAATTTTAAACACCCCTCCTCCTCTTGAGTATTCTGTATATGCAGAACTATACTTGTGTTTCTCATATCAGATTTATTACCTGATTGAGAGTGAGGTTCGAGTCACTGGTGTCTGTAGCAAAGCGGCATGTCACCACATCTCCGTCTGGATCATAGGCCAGAAGCTGAAGCTCTGTAAAGCAGTTCTGGACCACCCTGCATGAGTCGAGCAGTGCAGTGTTATAATGGGATATTTATAACACATTAGTCAGCATCATGTAATTTCAAAACTTAGTTAAAGTGATTGAGTGGTTGATCAATACTCTAGTATACTTGTGCTTAATTTAGTTTTATTAGATAATATATTCAAAGAAATTTGCCAAAAATACTACATTTTAATTACAGAGTATAACAATATGAACGTTCACATGAAAAATAAACTGAGAACACTGTTTGTAATTTCATAGTAGTACATGTTTGTTTGTTTTTGTTATAATCTGTCTTGATCAAACAAATAAATCTAGTTTTGAAGCCATAAAGCCTGGATTTTATACCTGTGAGAGGACAGTGTTGCTGTTACAGGACAGTTGTTGAGGTTTTCTGTGTCAGATCGGGTTCCCAGGTTCAGTGTGGCTCCAGAGGTCCACTCTGTTAGCTCTTGGATGTTGGATGCCCAGCAGCAGCCCGAGTCACTGAGAAGAAAAAGATTCAACGTGTTACTGCTCATGTATTCTTAGAAATCTTCATACACCATCCGTAACTCCCTATCAGGACATACATAGTATTTGATCAGTGAAACCACCAATACATTTATGTAAAAACATTATATTCACGGGAAATCCCATTTGTACTTATAATATATTCATGACCAAATTTACCAGGGAAAAAGATTATTCATAATACAATGTAAATTAAAAAATGTGAATGCGAAAATATGAAAGGATCATTGGGTTCACAATTTAAAGTTCTAGCTGGAATAATTCAAATTTCCTCATTAACTGAAAGCTTTGCAATATCGCTTTTTTTTTTTTTTAGTCAAGTAGTTCTGTTTAGTTACGTAACTGATAGAGATTTTTGCTGTCACATTTTTATTGTCTTTCTCGTTTCCATTATTGATGCGCAATTTAATTCTCATACCTGAAACACCCTGTCATTTCTTTGAAACTGCTTGTCATACAAGAACAACAGGTCACACCCAAAGACAGAAATACCACTGATTTCTTAAGGCTGAGATCAGGTGTTTGAAGACACCCAAAAATAAATCCCCTCTGTGAAATAAAATGTTCTCTCAATCACTGATTTGGGATGGACAGATGAGATGTCAGTCATACCTCAAACGGAAATGAGTTTCATTTGTTGAAATTATGGCTGTGGTCTGTCCCTCTGACTGGCACCACCTCTCCTGTCCTGTGTTGTCATGGTCTGTTTGTGAGGCACTCTCAGCAAGGGTCGTGCACACTCCACCCTCACAGGTGTAGGACGACTGGTCTTCACATTCGCCCCTGCCGTTCTCCCGCTGATAGTAGGTCACCTAGAGGGTTTGGGAACAGAAATGTGTGAAAACACACTTTCAAACAGCATTAATTTTTTTTATGTTGATACAATATACATATTTTTACTGTGAATAGCGAAGGCTTATAGATAATGATAATTCCCATCTGTATCTTTACCGTATATCAGACTTTGACGGTCCTCTGACTTTTCATCTGTCTCATGTTTTTCAGGTTCCTCGTGTATTTTATGATTAAATGACTTCAAAGGGCAAGATTTCGTTTTGTTGTTTAAAAAACAGGTGGTACCAAGAACTAAATGAATGTAAGTTGAAATTTTCAGATAATATTTATTTTCATGATTTTTCATTTTTGAAACATGAGAATCAAATTACACGCCTAAAAAGAAAGGCGTTAAAAAGTTAATCAGTAGTTTCATATTGGATTTAATACTGGACTGTGCGAAGATAAGACTACCTTGTTGTAGAAGTTTGGCTTTTTTGTTTATTTTTTTGTTTAAGGGTTCTAAAAAAACAGCCCCGCCAGTAGTTGCAGGTCTTAATGAAATGCACTGGTTTAATGTCCTGAAGCATTTCCTTCTTGACTGTCATCATTGCTTTACTCAGAGTTTAACAAAGTAACTATATCATTTCAATATATTCAAAGAGAAATGAAAACATAAATCACAGCTTTATGAGATGCTGTTAATCCTCTGGCCTATTGCTTTTCAACTTATCATAAAATCTAAAAATCTGATAGGGAGATTTTAAAAAATTGCAATGAGAAATATGTATGATTCTTTACTCTACCTGAAATGTCCCATCTGCCTTCTTTTCTGGAGTCAATAAACTTATGCTATTGCCATGGAATCCTTCGGTTGAAGCAAACAAAGCAGACAGCAGCAAGAGAACAGCACCTTTCGCCATGATGTCTATTGGAATCTGATGGTGTCAAAGCTGGTCATGATAATTTGAAGCGTCCCGGGAGGGGTAAAAATTCCCTCTACTTCACCTAACAGGACTAACCAGATCTAGGGTGTAAATTATGTATGTTTTTTTTTAGAAACAAAACCTGCCTCCTTTTGAAGCTCTTTGTATGTGTTCCTTTTGAAAAATGTTTCCTTTACATCAGTGTGACGGTGTTACTATCGTGCATTGCGTATTTCAAGAGGCCTGTGCTACAGTATTTCAAAGATGGCTAATGACAGTGTAAGGACCAAGCCAAATTAACTATCCAAACACTTCTAGTATTAGATTCAATGTGACAATATGATAAAAAATGTCTTGAAAAGCCCTTTTTTAAGGTCATAACAAGAAAGGTTTATATACAATCAAATATAATCCCTGCCAATTTATAAATTCAAGGATATTATTAATTTTCAAGATTTATTTTATTTTCATGTATTTCTAGAAAAGTGAAAAGTAATCAGTTTTGAAGATTAGTCTACTTTTTAACAAAAAAATATATAAATTTGTTGTGAAATAGTATTTGATACATTATTTTAAATATTTTTCTTATTTGTGATCCCTACAAGGACTAAGATAATTGATTGAAGGGTTGCACAGTCCAAGATGATAGACTGATAATGATTGTATACGGGGGTTTTACTGAAGAGGAGTAAGAAGAGACCAAGCACTTACAAAAAAATCTGATAAAATGAAATATTTAACCTATTTTTTGTTTTCTGAAAATTTAATGGACGATTAATTGGAAGCTCAAAAATTCAAGTGGGGATTACATAAATATCAGAAGATCATGGGGTATTATATCTTTGACAACAGACTGGTAAGTAGTAATTTCTATTAGGTTTAGACACCTAAAAATAGACACTATCTATTGGAGCTTCTTGCGCTGTGCAGCATCTGTCATCCTCACACCAGAACAGACAGAATTCTACCAAATAGCACGTAATGACACTCTCCAAAGCACCTGTTGACAGGTGGAGGGATTTTGGCCTATTTATAATCACATGCAAAAACATAACTGACTGGGTACCCACACACCACCCATAACCAAAGTTATGTACTCACCATCAAAAGACTTAAGTCAAAAAACTGCCAAACCCTATTTAAATTGAAACCCTCCGATCAGTATACTCAATGGATTACCCCATCGACTATTCTCGCTAGGGCCAATGTGCTGTTAAAATTCAATTTCTCACCTCCCAGAATACCTGAAGAGTCGTCCTCAAGGTCTTTGGGCAGCTCTCAAATATGATGTTGGCCTTATATGATCCATAGCACCACTGCGCATTCTCGTTACAGACCAAAAGCGCACCAAAACTCTCTTAAAACTGAAGCAATTGCTGGTATCAACTCAGTGTCCAAATTCCTCCTCAATGCAGGGGTAACTAAGACCTTGACCAGACTTACATGTTTCTACTCCCCTGTTCTCGGTAAAGAAAATACGAGAACGGGAACAACCCATCACCAATGGAGATTCGTCTAGGATCTGTGAGCAGTAAATGCTGTAGTCCAAGCTAGAACCCTGATAGTGCCAAATCCTCACACCATTCTGTTTCAAATCCCAAAAGCCTCACAAGGGTTCTCTGTCATTGACCTGTCCAATGCCTTTTTCAGCATCCCAGTACATCCAGACAGCCAATTCTGGTTGCCCTCACGTTTGAAGGCAAATCATACACGTTCACCAGGCTATGTCAGGGATACTGTGAATCACCCACAATTTACAATATGGCGCTTCAAGACAGTTTAGCCCCTTTACAGCTATCCCCTGGAACTACTGTCCTCCAGTACGTAGATGATATCATCTGAGCCTCTGAAACTCTTGAGCAGTGCTAGGCTGACACTGTAATCCTTTTAAAACATCTCTACAATGAAGGGCACAAAGCCATTTCTAACTAGACCATTTGAGTTCCTTAATGAAGGATTTTAGTGAGCAAACCCCATCAGAATGGAAAAAGTATTGTCTGGTAATGGTTGACATGTGGTCAAAATGGGTGGAAGCATTTCCGGCACCAAAACAAACAGCAAGTGTAGTCACTAAAGCACTCCTATCCTAACTTATTCTTTGATGGGGAATCCCCACCGAAATCTCGAGCAGTAATGGGTGACATTTTGCTCATGATGCCCTTGACAAATTAAGTAAAGATTTGGCATAGGGGATATGAAGGTAGTTGCTGTGAGAGAGGAGGATACAGAGAATAGGGTTAGATGGCGTAGGTTGATTCGCTGTGGCGACCCCTAAAGGGAAAAGCCAAAAGTTGAAGAAGATTTGGGCATATATATAAGATGGCCCTGTACTTATCACCCTGCGAGTGTAGGCACAGTCGGAAGAGAGAATGGAACTCTAAAAGAAAAACGAGCAAAATGTTGTGCTGACGTAGGTTTATCCTGGACAAAGGCCCTACCTAGAGTCCTGATTTACATGAGAGTGAGAGATCGAACACACACAAACCCCAGCCCATTCGAAATCCTATTCGCTGTTCTGCTACATGTTGGTGTTGAGATCCCAAAGGTCTCACTCCCACCCCCACATCTATGTGACGCTACTACCAGAGGAAGAGATGAAATAGTGCTCTCCTCCTACATGTGATATGCCAAGTCACTTACAGGACAGATAATGAATAAGAAAGCTCTGTCCCAAAGAAGACACAAGCTTCCAGACCACCGATCAACTAGCTTCACTAAAATAGTGATGTATCAACCTTTTTTTTTTTTTTTTCTTTTTTTTTTCCTTTTCCTGACCTTATGCTTTATCTGTTAAGAGACTGTCCTCTGAAAAAAAAAAAACAGCGTAATTTACAATGGTTAATAAATGAAGTGAATGCTAAAACCCCGAAAAGGGATTGTTTGCAGAAAAAATGATCACTTTGTCTGTACTATTATAATTAATTAAAGAATCATCAAAAGGGGGGAGTGTTGTGGAAATATTTTATGTAACCCTGTAACTACTGTTTCTACTGTGGGAAAACCATGCTTATCATCTGAACACGTCTCCTTTGGGAGAGGGAAGACCGACGAGACAAAAGAATAGCATGTGCTCAGCCTCGAAGGAGGTATCCTTGCTTGATCAACTGTCCTCCAGACAAGGTGTCCCTCTCTGTCTCATGCGAAAGACCCAACAGACACATCTCCTGACTGATGGAATGTGTCCTCCAAGATGGTACCTCCTCTCCTACGTGGAACCAGACACATCCCCTGACTGTGTCTTTCACCTCTCTATGTAAAAAAATCCAGCCCTGCTGTATGTTCTTTGTACTCTCCTGCAGACTACTCTGTGCTCTGCATGACTTGTACCATTTGAGGCCTCAAAATAAACATCCAAAGACCATTCTGACCATTTTATGTTATTCACCAACTTTCTTAAAGAAGCCTCCAAAAATTTCCATGACAATCCAGTGAATATCAGGCTCTGCTCTGTGAGAAACTGTTTTCTAGAGAAAGAGTCTTCAATTTTTTTTACTACTTCAACAGTTTTGTTGTTTTCATTTGCATTGCTTTTTTTACAAATGTAATTTGTATGTCTGTCTGATGTCAAATAAGGCACCTTAAATAAAATATTTAATAACAACAACAGTAATAATAATGATTAATATTTATTAATTAAGGTTGTGATGTCAATGAAGATGAAAAAGTAGACCGTTTGACTGAAGCAATATGTCAAAAAGGTACTTGTATACAACATACAATTATCAAAGCCAGCAAAGAATTTAATAGCGTAAAGAAAAGTACATCATAAGTGGCTGCAGCAATGGGTTGTGCAGTGAAATAGTAACACCTGCATTTTATTCAGAACTGAAAATCAGTAGGATGAAACACAAAGGACAAATCACAAAGATGAGGAGTGCACACCATAATCTGTATCGTAGGCAGTTTATGATGAGAATAATCCTACCCGAGGATGAAGCAGTGGCACTTATGCCCTCACCTACGGATGATATGTTGGTGAAAGATAGACCATGATGAAAACAGAACTGTATTTTGAACATTGAGATAAAGATGATAATTCTATGTCAACCAACAGGACATAGCCGAATACAGTATTACCATTTTTAAAAACAAAAAAAACTAACTGAGTGTTTTTTTACATGTTATATAATTCTGACCAAAGAGCCAGTCTGAAAAGTCCAGTCCCACTCTGCCCCTCTGGATGAACATGTGGCGAGTACGTTGGATTTGGACACGGGACTATCCGTAGTTTCGTCATTCTATGGCAATTGTTCGAGTGGCAAGATGGCTACGGAACCAAACAAGACTGAAATTCTCACTATTTTCAAACGATTAAGATCCATTCCGACTAACAAGGTAAACAAGAAATATTGCCCGAATGAAATTCTATTACCTTATCGATGTGTGATTTATTGACAATAGTTGGTATCCCTGGTTAGTCACGTAGCAAGGCCCGGCTTCCACGGTCAAACAGCTAATAATAGCTAACTGATGTTAGCTGCCGGTAAAACAGGCAAACATAAAGGCCACGTATACCATTTGTCTATGCTGGGAGAGCTAACCACGAAAGCCAAAGCAAAGACGTTAAATTTATTATACGCCAGCTAATTCAGAGACTGACATTAAACCGCAACATCATAATATACGCAACATTGTTGGCGTTAAAATTTCAAGTCGTGAGGTTTGTCTGTACCCAATGTCGAACGTCAGACGTCCATGCCGTCTGTCTGTTATTTGTTCCTACCTTAGAATGCGAAGTCCCATTACCTTTTACAGCATGTACGCAAAAAAGTGAAATCAACATTAATAGATTATTATATTCAACGATTATTAACGCACGTCTCAATTTTATGGGTAACAGAGTGAGAGTTTAGAGTTTCACCTGGCCCAAAACGTGTCCATACGCTTTCATCACATTCCTGATAAATTTTCATTTACCCCGCTAAATAATTCCTGAGCCTTTTTTTGTTTGGAAAATGAATGATAAAATAATAATGTCACACAAAAGCCCATATTCTATATTCTTATGATATGTATCATATCATAAATTAGTTAAATTGCGTTTCAAACTTTCATTTTATTAAGGCAATTTAATATTCAGTCCCTCTCAAACTTCACATTTTTTAAGAGTAGGGTTAAATTTTCATTTTGAAAATGTATAATTGATAGTATGTTATTGGTACAATGTTTTTTAATGATAGTAGTTATTTATATTTTTACTGTAAGACACAACTTGGACAAAGTCCAACATTTAAATATTGGGGAGTGTCTCAACCATCTTGTTCTTAAAGTAAGTTTGTCCATGATGATATGGTGACAAATTTTTGCAAGGTGACAAATACCACTTGTCATTGTGTATTTTTTTTTCCTAAACAATGAAATCCATTTATACTAAGAATTAATCCTTACACATTAAAAGCCATTAATTTACCAAGTGACTAGAGTTACCCCCAAATCACTGGCTATGGTTAGAGAAATATTTTTCAGGATAAATTACAAAAGGAGATTTTTTTTTACACTCAACACCACAGATAAGTACACTGTTTTCGGCACTGTCTTTTCAGTTTTGGCAGAAGCAGTAAGTCTGTGTGATAAGTCAAATTTCGAGTTGTGTGTCAGTTGAACCTGGACTCTGAAAGTAGAATGCGACCCTTCAAACTAATCAGTTTTTGTTAATGATGTCTTTGGTGTTATTCAAGCTGGGTTCCAGCCAACCTCAGTAATGGGACCAGTCTGCCATGTCACCCCTATGCTGCTTTTATTCATTTAATGCTCATGTAACAGATTACTAATTTGGGGTTGGCATGGCACAGGAGTTACAGCAATCGTCTTTGGAACTGAACACCTCTGGTTCTATTCCCACCTCTTCCTTGAAGAGGTGAGAAGTGTTGATGAGCAAAACACTGAACCCCTAACTGCTCCCCCTGGCACTGACGGATAGCAGCCAACTGCTCCTGGTTCATCCATGGTTCATGATGGGTTATACGCAGTGAACGAATTTCCTCATGAGGGATTAGTAAAGTATGTATTATCATCATCATTATTATTATTACTATATGTAAAAGAAATGCTAGGGCTTGACATGATTCCTATAATTCTAAAAGAAAACACCCAAAGACATAAAATATGCAGTGGCATTTCTGGAAACTGTCAGTAGACTATTAGGAATTATAAGAGGGATTTTAGCAGAGGTGTGCACTCGCTGGATACACTCGTAGTCATTCAGCTATTCAATTTAATTTTCCAAGTACAGTCCAAAATTGAAAGAAAATGTCACTGTCACTGGTGTGGTTAACACATTGAAATTACCGACTCAAAATGGTCTGAGTCACATAGGAACTACTAACAGGTGAGTGATGCAAGCAAGGCCTAGCTTCAAACCACCACAGAACTGTTTAATTACCATTCTTTGTCATGATGTTTATAGGATTTCATGAAAAGTTACTAAAGTTACCAAAGTAATGACAGTTATCTGAAGGTACATACTGTTCCTGCACAGGTATGTTTTGACTGTGCGGCCAAAAACCCCAGTTGGGCAAGTATTCCGTATGGGGTATTCTTGTGCATCGACTGCTCTGGCATCCACCGCTCACTTGGAGTACATCTCAGTTTCATCAGGTACACTTCTACATCTTTCAGTCTTAATCGATTGATAAATTATTTCAAACTTGTTGAAAACAAGGATAAAAATACAGATTGAAAAGAACTTTAAAAGTAATTATTGTGCAGCTAAAATCATTGGTCAGAGGTCGATTCAGATAAAGAATTTATTTCTAGCTATATTTTAAGTTGTGATGAATTAACTTTTGTTCAATCAGATCCACTGAGCTGGATTCCAACTGGAACTGGTTTCAACTCAGATGTATGCAGGTTGGAGGTAATGCTAATGCGGTAAGTCAGTGCTTGACTTAGACCCATTTGGGAACAATATTTTGCAATAATTGACATTATTAAACAATATCTGTCTTCATCTACCTGTGTCCTAAGTAGAGCCATTTTGTTTGGATTGGTTTGGTAAAATCCATCCACCTCTGTGTTCACAGATGGGATTCTTCCGCCAGCATGGCTGCTCTACAAATGACACCAATGCAAAGTATAACAGTCGTGCAGCCCAGATGTACAGGGAGAAGATCCGCCAGCAAGCCAATGCTGCTTTGTCCAAGTATGGCACAGATGTAAGTGACAGTTTCTTACAAGCTTTGAGGAATTATATATTCATTCATTTCTCTTATGAGTTATCAATGAGCTCTTAAGTCATTTAGTGATCTGCTGTTCGGCTGTCTTTGATTTTAAGCTTTTGTTGAGGACTTTGATAACTCATAATACTATGTCATGAAACTGCAATTACTTTATATACCCAACCTCACAGAGTTGATGTATCAGATTTGATTGTGATTTTTCATTTCAGCAGTTAGCCCTCACTTTATATGTAAATGAGCTTGTTTATTGGCTTATTGAAACATTGCGTAAGGAATTACCAGTGTCTGCAGATCTTGTTCAGAGTCCACAGGGCGTGCTCTTATCCCAGTCTCAGATGATCCGAAGTCATATTTTTCAAGATAAAACTCACACCCTGAAATCCTCTGTATACCGGTATAACATTGATAAACATGTCTTCACGTCACAGCTGTGGATCGACTCTTCTGCGGGGGCCACTCCTGTTGTCGCTGAGAAGAAGGAGACTGACTTCTTTGCAGAACACACACAGGTTTGCTTTTCAGAAAAAGTAGATCGCATCGAAGACAGAGATATTTTTATTGGAAGAACCACAAACTATTTTCTGTTGATTTTTAACAAGAATGCTACAATAAGTAGAGAACAGTTCTATAAACACGAAGAATGTTGCTATTTTTTATGAATTTCGCAATTTAGAAGATTTTTCTTTCATTGCGCTTTTAGCCTGCCAATGACTGGAACATGATGCTGCCCTCGGAGCCTGAGGAGAATGGAGCTACTGTCACCTCTCAGCAGATGGATACAGCAATCAAAAGCCAGGATGACAAACGTCAGTAAAACAGACCTCTGTATTCAAGTCCGCTCATTAGGTCAATGTACCTTTTTTGCATACAAACATTTTAACTTGTTGGAGGATCCTCAGTCAGTCTGTAAAAAGCATTTTATTCCTTGAGTAAAAGGGTTGACACACATCACGATAATGTAATCAAGGTCACCTTGGTCATGTATCAGGGATTATCAGGGGCTTTAAAACTTTTCATTGCTCCCAAACCCTACCATTTGTCCCTACAGAGGGTTGGAAGTATACAAGCATGACATGCCTGTCACCATTTGACTTATATGAATCAAAATTTTATATGGTCAAATTTAGACTGTATTCTGGAATGTTATCACTTGCCAATTGAAATACCAATTTCCAGTAACCAGTGGCCCAGTTGCAAGGACAAATCATAGGAAATTCCATCATAATATGTCAGTCCCTCACCTCTAAATACCAAGAAAACATTGTCTCTATTTACTTAAAAATCAGCAAGATATCGCCTTGATATAAGTCTTCTTACCCGCAATATCATTCATAGTAATGAAGTAAAATCTGAGCACCATGGTTTCTAGCATATGGTCCCACAGTAGATAGGATAGTTAAGATTCTATGCACTCACTGTGCTTCTCCAACCTGATTAATACTACCACCTTTGCAATTTATTTCAGAAACTGGTTAGAAATGTCACTTCATTTAGACTTCAACAAGCTTTTGAGAAAATGCTGAGTCGATCTCTTTACAGAACCAGACGAAGGGCCGAGTATTGATGGTCTCAGCACGTCACCAAAGGCCTCCATGGGTGAGTCTTTCAGATTAAAACTCTGTGAATAGAGAGACTGGCATTTCGATGCAGTGACCTCAAGGATGACAGATGCATTGTCCTTTGTATGCTTGACGTCTGTGCTGCTTCTTTACACGCACTATGAATCATCTAATTCCATTATTTCTCTACTTTTTTACTATCTCCCTTCTGTGAACACAAACATAGGCTTAATTCCATTGGAAACTTTTATTACTCCAAACTTTATTTGGGCCTGTCTGTTGAATAAAAAAAAAAATTGGTCACAAACAATTACCATAGGCATATCTAAAAAAAAAACGGTGTCCTCTCTTCCACCAAAAGGACAATTTTTATAAACAACAACATCAAACAAGTTTTAAGTGGCTTTTGGGTTTTTCAGGGCTTTTTGTAGTCAATGTTATCTTCAACCAGGGTATTTGTAGCCAAGATGACCTCAGATGGCATTGGTCTTCCGGAAAACAGATGAATGCTTCCTGTGAATTTCAAGAGTATTTTGGAAAGATTTCAAGTATCTCATGGTGTTTGGAATTAAGAGTAAAGGGGAAATGTTTGCTTGAAAGGCAAATACATGCTGCTGGTGAGGCTATATGTTGCTGAAAAAGTGCTCAAGAAGACTGACATCTCAAAGATCTCACCAATGGTCATCAGCTCATGAAATCAAGTGGAGGAAAAAAAGAGATCATAGAGTCAAGCAGCTGAAATTAGTAAGTGATACAGGCTGGGTGATCTTGACCTTAGAACAAGTAAGTAAGTAAGTTAGACCTGAGGGGAGTTTGGTATGGAGTCACAGCTCTTTCATATAGAAAAAGAGTCAGTTGAGATGGTTCAGCATCTGGTAATAGACAGACTACTATTGGTATCGGGGAAAGGATGCCTATGTTGAATAACTCCGTCAACTTACCAGTACAAACTAGCCCCTACATTGAGAAGAAAATAATTATCTTGTATGTATGTTTGAGTATTCTTGACACAAATCTGGCAAAGAGTGCAGTCAGATCTCCGGAATTTTGAGAGAGACGCTCACAGAAATGATGAGTCTTCTGGAATGTGACTGTGGTATGTTGTATGTCCTGTCCTATAGAGGACTCCATGCGCCTGTCTACACAGGAGGGATTTGCTCCCAAAGGTGATATGTGAAGCCACAGTTGTTGTTTGCACTGGCTGCTTGTGCTCAAGACGCATGGCTGTGTTGCTTTATTGAACCTTCTTCGGTCTTTAGTTGCCTTCCAGACCGATTTCTGTGCTCATGCCAGAAGAAAAAGTTTACTGAGGATGGCTTGCGCACTGTCGATTTTGTTGAGCAGCACTGCCATTAATGAAGCTTGTCCTCGATTACCTGGATATTGAAATTGTCGGCTGGGCACACTTTGATAGACAAATGGTATTATTTTTAACATCAAGCATCATTATCAACATTCATACCTTTGAGTCTGTGCCTTCATGTGTTGTCAGAACCGTGAAATATGGTCTGACGTCAATGACAGCATTTGTTAGTCAGGCGTCTTGAATGGGGAATTGTCTCCTGTCAGTAACTTAGACTCTTGTTCTCACTGAGTCAACGTAATTACATTCTTCATGAAGCAGAAAGAAAACCGACAGACTATGAGAGCTAAATGTTTTGTCTTTGCTGCCACACAGTCAAGTCAAACTCCCGAGTCAGTTGATTTAAATGCTGTGCTGCTTTGTGCTCCATAACATTATAACCCCAAAAGTAGTTGTTCCTAATATAGTAAAACTGTATTGTTTCAGTTGGTGGTAACGTGACATTTCATTTAGTTTTCAAAGCTTAATTGATGCCAAGCTCAAATTTGATCTTATCAATGTTTAAAGAGATGACTTGATCATAAAAATATGTTGTGGTTTCTGAACAAAATTTTGTTTTATAGATATTAAACCATCCATCATAGGGAAAAAAAAGCCCTTGACTACCAAGAAAGGGGTAAGTTCATTAACTCTGAACCAGTACAAGATTCCTGTCAACTTACAGTAGAAGAAGCAGTTGGTCTTGGACTGTCGAGCTACAATGTTAACAAACCTGTTTCTTCCTGGTTCAGCTGGGTGCAAAGAAAGGCCTTGGTGCTCAAAAGGTGAGCAGTAAAAGCTTCTCAGAAGTGGAAAAACAGGCGCAAGTCGCTGAAAAGCTGAGAGAGGAGCAGGCTGCTGAGGCCAAAAAACAAGCAGAGGAGTCAATGTTAGTAATCCACATAGTCATGTCTTTTATTGAATTTCATCATTATATGAATGTGATCCACATGAGTAATGGTTTGTTTGTACTTTTTCTTTTTTTCTTTTTATTATTTAACCTTCTGCATCATGTTTGATAAGCAAAAAAATAGATCCCATCTCTTCAAAAGTACTTTTGAAACCTCTGGTCTTCTGCACTGATGTCAAATGTTCTGGTGGTTGCAGTGTGGCTTCAATGCGTTTGGCCTACAAAGAGCTGGAAATTGACAGGAAGATCGAGGAGAAAAAGCTTCAGAACCTGGAAGGCAAAAAGAGAGAGCAGGCTGAGAGACTGGGCATGGGCTTTGGCAACAGGAGGTAATATCTCAACAGAAACTTCAACCCCTGCACACAGACTCCACTTAAGCGCTCCTTCCTTCATAAGGCCTTTTTTCTTTTTAGAGGCATTCACATTATACAGACTTAATGCTGCATCACACTGTGAATTTACTTAAGGTTCCTGCAATCTGCATGGAAAATATACACAACAAAACTTCAAACCGTGAGCTGATAATGAGATTCTGTATTCTGACAAGGTGATCCTGAAAATGCAGTTCTGGACTGTGGTCTCATTTACCTGTAGTCATAAGTTGTATGTCGTCTCTGTGGGTTTTTTTTCCCAGTGCTGTGTCTCATTCAGTGATGTCAGAGATGCAGGTGATTGAGCAGGAAACTCCAGTCGGAGCCAAGACCTCCTCTCGCTCCAAACTGGACATGTTTGATGAACCGGGTTTCACCTCTGGACCTCCAAAGTACATGTGACATGCATTGAAGCGTTGTCTAATTCAGTGCAGAAAGTTTAGTCGTAGCTCACTGAACCATTCGATGTTCTAGATACAAGGACAATCCATTTAATGCTGGAGACAGTTTTGGATCCCGGTGGGACACTGAGGGGGGGACAGCATCCTTCACCGCCTCCTGGGCTTTAGAGAAAGAGGAGCCCAAGGAGGAGGTCACCATCTCGAGTATCCAGCCCATAGGAGAGAGGTATTAACCTCGAGCTGCATTCTAACACAGTCAGTCACTTAAGTAGTGATTACAGTAAGCTGAAGTATGTTTCTGTGCACACTCAAGGCTTCCTAGCAGAAGGAAAGCTGATGTGTCGGCTCCAGTGTCAGAGTCAAGTGAAGCCAGACAGAAGTTTGCCAATGCAAAAGCCATCTCCTCAGACATGTTTTTTGGTCGGGAGAGTAGCGCAGAGGTGAGGAACGTCTTTTTTACTTTGCACCATTTGGCTCAAGGTGGAGCCTGTCAACTCATCCTGTCTTAAAGAAGGTCTCCTGTCTCTGTAAAACCCCATCCTTGACGTCCACTGCACTATTATTGGTCTTTTTTGGGAAGCCTGTTAGGAATAATGTTGATTTGATGACAGAAGAGGACCTGTGAACTAAATTGTAAGGAAGATGTTTTATCCCTTTTAGAATCAAACCACAAGTCAGCGTAACACAAAGGGCTTTAAATAATCAAAAAAAAAACAACACATGATAAAGCACTACAAAGTGGTTTACCCAATAGAACTTCCAAGCCACAGCCTCAACTCCGTATTTATCTAGTATTTACAGTAACGGTTTTAGCTCTGGAATATATGACATGAAACAGCCACATCCGAAGCAATACTAACATTTAATTATGAATCCTAAGAGATTAGTGTTAGTTAATTAGAAAAGTTAGTAAGTAAAATACTAAGATGAATGCTTAACAGTTAGTAAGAAAATAAATTATATCAATTATGTCATACAGTTTCCTCATTTATGACTGATTGCTAGCTTTCATCATTTGAGAAAAATATTCTACAGAAACTGTGAAACAGTATATTTTGTTGAATCCTTTAGATAGAGAAAATATAGGAGGACTTTAGGAGACCTATGAGCAGGTGAAGATAATGTGCTGATTTGTGTCGTTCCTCCTCAGTATGATGCGAAGACCAGACTGGAGACCCTGTCTGGAAACACCTCCATCAGCTCTGCCGAGCTGTTTGGAGATGGAAGTGATCACAAAGGTAAGAAGACATTGCTTTCATTCCTGTGACAGGGGGTGGGGCAGGACTCTATACATTATTAAGTACTTTTTTTTTTTTGTTTAATTTATACAAAGAATTGTTAAATACAATACTGCTGTTTCCTTCAATGCTATCTAGCAAGTTAGGGCTAAGTAATGTAAATACATTTCAAATTCTTCTCAGATTTTTACAGAAAAAGTTATTGCATTTGCAAGGAAAAAAATGTTTTAAACCAAAGGTCAGTGACTGGATGCCATAGGCAACAGCCTTTTTTCTTCCCTGCACTAATAAGTTTGATTAAAAACAAACGAAATAAAAAAAAAACCCTTCTGTTCTCATTTACACACACATGAATGAGTCACTGAATTCAGGCCAGGCCTAAAAGCGATTGTGGAAAGCTAAGACTCATGTCAGGTGTCCTACTGGGAGAACAGAGGTGAGAAGATACCAGTAAACACTGTTTAGTAGATAATCATTTAAGTTGCTGTCACTGTGGGGATGCGGAGGTTGATTTGTTGTGATGGTATTTTTTTTTTGGCTGGGTTGCCACCCCTTCTGTAGACATTGTTGGATATATATTGATATATTTCAGTATTGTGGGAGTTGCATATGTGTCCAACTTCCTTATTTGTTTCCATCAAGACTTTTCACCACTGTTTTTCCCTTCTTCTACCATCAGCAAGGGCATCAGGGTTGGACAGCGTGCTCCCCTCCGGGCCGGACATCGCACAGTTCAAACAGGGCGTGAAGACTGTTGCCGGCAAGATGGCTGTGCTCGCCAACGGAGTCATGAATTCGATCCAGGTGAGCCATCAGCAAAAGAGGAGGGAAAAGTGCTGTGCCTCTGATTACCCTAACTAACCTGTAACCGCCCTCCTCAGGATCGCTACGGCTCCTACTGAGGCACCTTAATGGGCAAGTCACACCGCAGAAAGAGATGACCAGCCTCCTGACTCACCCCTACGATTAGGTGGCAAGTGAAGCAGAGTAGATACACAGGAAAGGAAGTGGTCCGCTCATCTCACTCATCCTCTTTTAGAGACTTTAACAGAAGTGAGATATTTTCATTTCATTTGCAGACTTTTATTTTCCTAAAGGACACCCTCCGACGGTGTTGTCTTTTCTAAATGAGACTGTCTTTTGGGGAGTCTTAGATTTTCAAAAGGATGCCATTTAGTTCTACTATATTTTCTTCCTTATACATAAATCAATTTTGACTGATATAATACTCTATGCTTATCTCTTTAGTTTGTTTTTATTGTGATTGAAAAGGTGCAGTAAATATTTGAGCGATAATTTGGAAGAATCCAGGGTTGCGTTAAGTGTCCAGCTCAATGTGTTTTACACGTTATCTAGTCCTCTCAAAAAGCACCGACACCCAGTTATTGCCACACCTGCTATTTGTGAGCTTGGAATTGTATGTTTCCGTCTGGATGAAAGTATTAAGTCTGTCCAAGCAGTTATGATTTATTTATTTGTTTGAAAAAAGTTGAATCAAGGGTGCGCACAAGACAAAACCCTTTCCAGTCAAATTAGATTAAATGCACAGCGGTATCAGTGTTAGAATCCTGATACTGTACTTGTAAAAAAAAATATTAAACTAAATAAATTTCCTTGTCAGATAGATCATGCCACCTCCTGGCATCAATTTCCTTGTCAGATAGATCATGCCAACTCCTGGCGCATAAAGCATTTTTGACTATGCATCTCCATTTTCTGGTGGTGGAATCTTGGGGTCTGCCTAACCAACTTTACCCGGAAAAAAGCTGTCTTTTTTTCCCTTCCTGTCAGCACTTCCAGTTTACATTTTTCTATGATGTGTCAGTGTCCTACCATGATGGCCAGTTATGTAACAATCAAGATGGTTTGGTCTGAAAGTGAGTGACTATAATCACTACCGGGACTTCAATCTGATGGGTCTTGATTGTTTAGCTGAAAACAAGACTGGTAGCATGCTGAATGCTGAATTGAACCACAGTGATGATCCTTTTTTTTACCTTCATCCCATCACTTTCTCTGTATTACCGGTAGACACCCCCCCCCCCCCATTCTTCTCCCGAATTAGATGACCGGTCTCTAAAGTGACTGGTTGTTTTCTTTCACTGATATTAAAAGAGAAGCGTTACTCTTCCGGCGTGGCCTTGCCTGTGTTAGTCCTTGCCAGCATCAACTCGCCACCATGTAACAAACATCTGGGTGAAAGTTCGAAACTATTTATTTGTAGGCTACAAAAACACCATCAGTATGTTAATAAAGTTTGAAAACATCTGCTCTGCCCTTGCTGACTCCCACATACATACTCACACATTTGCTGTGTTAAAAACTTGGATTGTGTGCACGCAGGTGCCCCCTTGTGTGCTCTTCTGTTTTGCAACTGATATAGGATGTTTTACTATTTTGTCAGGTAAATTGAAGATACAGATAAAAATCACAGAAGGGAAAAATAAACCCATATTTTTTAAGACAAGACTAATGATTGATACTCCATATTGATACCCCAACCACCAAGGACCACTAAACTCTAACTGTGGCCAAATGGTGTACTTTAAATTAATAGACACACAAAAAATATTCTCAAAAACAAAGATAACATTTCACTTATTTTCTGCGGAACTATGACAGTTCCTCATTTGATCTCTAAAGATATAGTTGTATCTAGAGATAATAGCTGTGGGAAAAAAAAAACAAAAAATGTCTTTATTGCTAATTTTACAGATAAATTCCAGATAGTTTTATCAATTAAGTTAAGCTTTCATATTTATTTTTTCTAATTAGTTAAACTTTTTTTGAATTTCTTGTTCATTTTTTAGAATTTAGATGATGTTTTTAGAATTCTTTTTCCTTCTAAATCGTTTTAGAGGGTTGTTTTAGTTAATTTGCTTTCAATGTTTCACTGACTTCAAGAAAACTTTACCTACTTTCCAGGTGAGTGCCTGCTAATTATTAATGCCATTTCCCAGTTAAATAGTAAGAAATGAAAAACACACACATCTACTGCCCAGTAAGGGATGGATGCTGGATCCAAAAAAAGTTCGACTTAGGAGTTTTGGAAAAAATCTACACCAAAAAATCCTCCAAATAGAAAAGCTGATTATTTTTACAAACTTAACATATCTGGATATGTGTTTTCATATGTGCTTACCAGAGATATGCGTTATATGTGCTTAACACATATCTCCGGAAAGCATCTGAGGAAGAGCCTATTTTTTGCTTGAAACATGCATGCAAGTATTTTGTGTTGTGTAAAAATCATCTTTTCTTTTTGGAGCATTTTTTTGGTGTGCAGATTTTTCCAAAACTCTGCTTTTCTCAGTTAAATGCGATTTGATTTTTACCCGAGAATCAACAAAAACTCTGAAACCGTGAATCATAATCTGAATGAAAAAAAAACAAAACAACAGTATTTGCTGTCGGTTGGAGGCGGTGATCCTCAGTGTCCTTGGATCTGGTTCTGCAGAAGTTTCGTCTCCTGGCCTGAGGTCCACCTTGTTGGCGTCTGTGCTGAGCTGCAGGTGGCACATCCAGCAGCTTTTAGCCCCAATTGTAGAAGTAGATCTTCTGCCAGGTGGGGAGGTAATCCATGAGAGGGCCTGGGCAGCAAAACAGCCCATAACGTTACAAGCTAGTCATCCACAGCCATAGAAATTAAAGCACTTGGAAGAGTTCTGGAGCCATCTCTATCCATAGTTCTAATCAGCTTGGAAAAAAGTTCCAAGTTTGACGTGTTTTCACTACAGACACTGTTCACATTTGTTAACACTTGTGAAATATAAGTCCTGTTTTCCTGGAAAGAACAATCAGGACAGTTTATTTCTAATATCACTTTGATGCAACATCTTGCTATCTTGTTTAGTCAATGACTGTTGATTTTTGGCTTTTTCCCCCTCTTGCTAACATTTTAATCCTTAAACATAACAGCAACAAGTTATTCTTGCAAAATACATCCTTTTTACAGAGTGCGTATTGCAATTTACTGCCTTATCATTTATGATGTGCCTAAACCATGAAGTTCACAAATTTTCAAGGTAATTTCCCTTTGAAATTCAAAGTAGATCATTATTTCAAACAAATATTCTTTATTGATACTCTCCTGGTCCTCAATGTAAAGACCTGGTTCTCTCTCCATTCTGCTTGCAAAGTCATGTACTTATCCAGTGATTTGACTTTTAATCTGATGGTTGAACCTTTTCAAGAATTTTTCTGCTTTATTATTTGGCCTCAATGTACCTTGGTTGTGCTGCCTAATTTAATCTCTGCCTTTTTTGATCTGCGCTCTTGAATTTTTATTCAAATCTTTAAACAATGTTTTAAAAATATATACTTACTGTTTTCATCATCGTATTTTCAGCACTACTTCATTGTAGGAGCCACTGAAGTTTTAATCCACCAACTTGTTAGTTTTCGTATCCATTACAGTGTCTTTTTTAGCAGTTGGCCTTATTTTAATAACTGAATATCTATGGTTAATACCCATAGAGGGTAAACAAGCCAACTTACGTGCAATGAGGCCAATTCCTGGAACATGATCAGCCAGGAGACGCAGCAGGAAAATTATTTTTTCCCTGCAGGTGAAGATAGAACAGAGACCTTGAAATTCCCATTCCACACCAAAATGATTGTTAACTATGAGGATTCCATGAAAGTGGTGTTGAGCATTGTGGTCACCTACTCTGAGTAATTGTCATAAAAGGGTGATCGAAGAAGGTAGTAGAGCAGCAGGAAAGTTCTCCTTCTCATTTCGGCTCTCTCCCAACGATTCTGGAATCTTTTTTCGTTCATAACTGCGACGCTGAAAGATGTACAAGTGATGTGATTTCATCCACCCCACTCATGGCGACCACACTGTAATGTGGCATGCCGATTTGGCACCAAATATTGTTATTCATGTAAATTTAATTGATTTTAAAAGTTGGATAGGTATATGAGTCCAAAGAAATAACCGGTAATTAGCAAACAAAGTCACCAAGCCCATTATATTTTACTCAATATACCAGCCAAAGAATGATTCTGATCAAAATGTTAAAAAAAAATGAGGCAACGGTAAAAAAAAAATATCATGGGGGGACCAATGAAAAAAGTCCAAAATTTGTGAAAAATAAGGAACTTGTTAACAAACATGTCCTAAATAAATAATGATGGAGTTGGGATCATCAGTCAACCCATTCCAGGGCCATTTAGCCTTATCAGGAGGAGGCACAGAATTGGTGCATCACAAACAACTGTGGGGGAAAATATACTCACTATCATTATCAGAGGATGAAAATCACCCAAACCTGTGCCTGTTGAGAAAACAGGCATGGGAGCAAGAAAACATGTCTACCTTCAATGATGTCAGTGAGCTGGCTGAAGCTAACCAAAGAACAATGCAAACTCAGACAATATCAACACAATGAAAAATCATATGACCACAACTGCATGGGTGAAAATTGCCCGACAGTAGTGTTCTAAGGTTGAAAGGGAGGGTGGCATTCTGGAATGATCTGTGTGTTTCCGATTACTGTAATTACACAGACAACAAGTCACATTTTTGCTATAAATATAGGAACCAGTATCTGTCACTGCCCAGCCTTACTGTCAGTATGCACTTCCTGTTTTCAGTGGCAAAAATACTTCTTTAACATACTATAAACATGACTCAGACATTTGTTGAGTTACACAATCAAAAGGTCGGATGCACCCCACCCTCCATCACAACATGAAATTGAGTTGGTGTTCCTCCTTAAATGATTAAACCATGACGAAGGATGTTGGGCAACCAAACAAAGAAACACATAATAAAAACCAATCCAGACAATGCAAGGTGAAAGAAATTACATAACATATTGTATGTCGAGTCCAACCTTTCGGCGAGACACAATTCAGCTAACTATGACGGCAATCCATGAGATCTATCCACATCATCCTCCAGATTAATATAAATCTGAAAATATTCAAGATGCTATCTGGGCACAGTCTTTGTTCTGAATGAGGAAGCCATAGGAAATTCTTCAAAAACAGAAAAGTCTCTTTTGACATTGTAGGACCTTAATATGAAATATCTGGCATGCTTATTCCATAATAGAAAAGTGCCCTGAGTACAATTTCTTGTGAAAGAACTGGGAATCCTGATTACCTTGAAAGTTCCAGAACTCCAGATATAAGCCACGGCTTCCATGACTGCTTTCCACAGAGTCCAAGACAGAGCACTGGGATCCGGGGGGGTTAAGGATGAACGCCCTCTACGAGAACCAGGACACTAAGCTTGTTTCTATATAGATAGCTGTATGAAATATATTGCTTTCATAGTTACTCATTGTTATTTTTGAATCTGTGGAATGGGCCATGGGTATACATCTGGTTTTGACTGTCAAGACATCCTGAAACTTGACTGCATCTGGCTGCAGTGACACCCTGTGGCCAATAAAATAAAGTGCAGGGCAACCTTTCAAACGATTCATCTCAACTCGCTCCAGGCAGATTTGATGCAGCTGTCGTATATATAAGAATATAATATCAGGCTTTGCTTGATAAATTATCCCATCTATTTTCCACCGCTTATCCAGAGTCGGGTCACGGGGGCAGCAGCCAGAGCAGTGAGGCCCTTACTTCCCTCTCCCCCACCACATGTTCCAGCATCTCTGGGGGGACCCCAAGGCGTTCCCAGGCCAGCCTAGAAACATAGTCTCTCAAACATGTCCTGGGTCTTCCCCGTGGCCTCCTCCCAGATGGACATACCCAGAATATCTCCCCCGGGAGGCGTCCAGGAGGCATCCTGACCAGAGGCCCTCATCTGACTCCTCTCTATGCAGAGGAGCAGCAACTGTATTCCGAGGATGACCAAAAGGGAGAGTCCAGCCACCCTGCAGAGAAAACTCATTTCATCTGCTTGTATCTGCGATCTCGTTCTTTCAGTCACTACAGTCACTACCCACTGCTCGTGAACATAGGTGAGGGTGGGAACGTAGATTGACCGGTAATTTGAGAGCGTTGCCTCTTCACCATGCTCCCTCTTCACAATCACATGTCTGCATCACTGCAGACGCTGCACCGGTCTGTTATGATCCGCCTGTCGATCTCCAGCTCCATCCTTCTCACACTCATGAACAAGATCAAGATACTTGAACTCCTCCACTTGGGGCAGGGCCTCTTCCCCAGCCTGCAGTGGGGACTCCACCTGTTTCTGGTTGAGCACCATGATCTCGGATTTGGGGGTGCTGATCCTCATCCCGGCCGCTTCACACTCAGCTCCGAACTGCTCCAGAGAGAGTAGGAGATCATGGCCTGATGAAACCAACAAGAACCACATCATCTGCAAAAAGTAGAGACTCGATCCTGTGGCCACCAAATCAGATCACCTCGACGCCCTGACTGCGCCTAGAAATTCTGTCCATATAAGTTATGAAAAGAATCGCTGATAAAGGTCTGCAGAGGCCTGTCAGTCAGGACAGCCTTACAGCATCCAGAGCCCTGAGGAACCCAGGGCAGACCGCTTCCTCCCCAGGCCCCCACTACTGATAAGCTCTTTGACTGCTTCTGTAACTTCAGCCCCGGAAATAGGTGTGTCCGCTACGGAGTTCCCCGGCTCTGCTTCCTAATTTGAAGGCATTTCGACGGTGGTGTCGAAACATCTGATAAATTACATTTATGTTGAACTATGCAGGCGCAAGGAAGGATACAGTGCACAAGCGGACGCGCGATGTACACACTCTCAGCCACCACCTCCTGGAGAGCCAGTTGTGTCGGTTGGCTGTGGAGCTTCTCTGACAAGCTGCTCCTCCTTTTCTTCTTCTGAGTCGGTGCCCCCCACTGCCAGGCCTGTGAGCAGGAGGCTGCAATGTCACACAGACGTATAGTAAGTCCAGGATGGAGACCATTGTTAACATGTTATTGTAAATAAATAAAGGCAAGTTAATATTATATACAATCTGAAGTTAAGGGACAGTGGTATAAAAACGTTCCAGAGGCTTGAAAAGAGATATTTTCTAATAAATCTACCATATGAAAAACTTCATAAAAATTTAGGGGACACAAAAAAAAGGAACTGAAATTGAAAACAAACTCTATTTGAGGTGCTATCAACGCTGAAGTTATCATCATAGAATACAACAGTAGAAATAATACACTGCCATGTGGTAAATGAAAATAACATTCATCCATGACTCGTTAATATATATAATATATATATATATATATATATATATTTATATTTATATATAGTTTCCAACTGCTGCGTTGCAGTTTCTTTTTCATTTCCATCTCAAAGACAAGTACTTTCACTTTTTATCCCACTCTATCCAGGTCAAAGCTGGTGTTCAAACGTGCTATTTAGTATTGGGATCGTGTCCCAATTAGACACGAGCTCTTTACTTTAAGATAACCTAAAGTTGCTGCACATTAGTCTCACTGAACAGCAGGTTCCATCCCCATATTCAAACACTGCACAGTGCCAAGTCCCCTCAGCTCAATTAGGATTTTATTTTGATTTTAATATTTCAAGTGAATATCTTACACTACTATATAATGACTTGGGTTGAAAATAAGAAATGAAAAAAATATAAAAAGTTCAACATTTTTAGGATCAAAAGGACAAAGTGTGATCTTGTGTTAGACAGGATTTGACAAAAAAAGTGAACTTATCCGCGTTTTGAAAAAGAATCATATGAAATTTGCAAAATGAGCTATTGATTATTTTAGCTATAATCCTACACTTACTGCTGCCAAGAGGTCTGATCACACGCCCTGATCTCTGACCCACAAAGAAGGTGTTACTTGCATCTTGTTGCTCTGCAGTGTAGTTATCTGTGGAGAAAAGACAAAATACACTGCAAAGACAACTTTTTTGAGTGCACCAGTTGAGAGGTGAGACATTTTTGCTGCCATTGAGGTCTGAGGCTTTTATCACATCACTGACGAGTTTGCGAAAACAGATTTCAACAGTGAAACCTCAAACCGTTTTCATGAACTCGCTTCAAAATTGCAGGGGGAAACATTTCTTATAAATGTCACTGATTGATGAAAAGGAGAGGACTGCTGTTGCTTCACTTGCCGATTTATTAAAAAAAAAATCCTCAGCCTATGTTTACTCGAAACGTCATGCAGGACTAAGTTTTCTGTAGTATATGTAAAATAATATAAAATCTGTAAAACACTCCTTGTGTGCGTTTTTTTTTTTCAAAACCTCTATTCAGTTGTTGTTTCTGCTACCTATTGAGCTTCACTGTGGACAGAAAAATAATTTCATTGTACAGAGAAACAGGGTTTCACACTGCACTTATGACAAAAAACACATTGAATGTTGAATCACAATCATAATTGCACTTAACAGCATCCACCACATTCTCAACTTTTGAGTCCAGGTTTTCTGTCAATGAGGCTCACTAATCTTTGTTTAAGGGTGTTGTAGGGTTTGAAATCTACTGGAATTTTAAATTTGTTTTACCCGTCTGATATATAAATACCAGCAATGTATTATATAACAATGTCCTTCCATTTGTTTCTATTTCCCTCGTGTTCTGTGAGCTTTGGCGGTTTCCATTTTAGCAAAAGCCAAACGAGGGTAGCAAAAGATTTTAGGGCTTTCCTATCTTGTTGGATATCTGTTTTTTTTCCTTTGACAGTTTATCATGATTTTCTGCGGTCGATGACGGTGAGTTCTAACGAAAACTTGAACACAAACTAGGTCATTAGAACTCACTATTAGATTAGATAACATTTGACAATGATTGCTTAAAATAAGTGTCAGATGAACGTTTCTGATAGCCACGTTTCAGATAGATCTTAAATTTTATCAGAATGATTTACAAATTTGACCAAGAATGTCAAGATTTCTCAAGAGCCCCTAAAGACACAAAGAAGGCTTCTAGTTTATCTTGTTCTTTTGGGAACAATATGATTTTGTGATGTTGTCTCCCCAGTATTATGACTTTATTTCATGTGGGTATGAGTTATAAACTCTTCGGTGGCTTCAGGACTCAATGGCCCTGCAGGCTGCAGCATTAGGGTTTTAAGACATGAGTGTGAAATTTGATTTCATAACTTTTTAAAACAAGTAAAAACTACCACTGATGAAACGCAAACAATCAAGTATGCCCTCTGAAGTGAGGCTATAAAAAAAGCCAGAGGAAGAAGATCACTGACCTTCTCTGCCAACAAATTCAGCGCTTCTATCCAGAGGGATTATGGGAGGTGATGTCTGGATGCCAGATTTATACCAGAGGAGAAGGACAATGCGCAGGACTGCCCTGAGGGATAGTACAGAAGAGACTGGTTGGAGACTATCAAGATTGTGCTTTAAAGCAACCATATTCACAAGCACGGGGAGGCCTGAGGTTGGCTTGGCTGTTCAATTATTTGAATCCTCTTCTCATTTGAGCATGTCTAGACTATGTCCTAAATCTGTATGTTAGTGGGAAAAAGGTCCTTTGAGGGGAGTACAGGACAGCATAGATCATTATGGTGCCCTGTGTCAATTATTGTTATTGTTTTAAAAAAAGGTGTACAAAGCTTGGCTACCACCCATTAATCCTCGCTTCTTTAAGAGTTATTTCATGTTGATCTAAAAGGGAGCTTCCCTCTCTTTTTCATGGAAATTTGTCGTGATTTGTACAAATTGTCTTGCTAATTCTCAATTAATCTCTTCCTGAGACTAACATAATTTCTTGCTGATAATTCAGTGTTGATCATTGGCCTACCTATAGCCTAGGCTCTGATTTTAAATCATTATTTGTTTGATCATTTGATATGTTATTATTGTTGATTGTTACTATTTGCTTTTCAAGTACAGGAGATTGTTATCTAAATTTCTGGACAACAATTTAGTCATTTCTTCATGACTTTTGGATCGATTCTGTGTAATTGTTTGGTAATGTCTTTGAGCCTAGCATTCATTTTCCTAGAAATGATCATGCGTTTTGTTTTTTGACTTATCAGTTACTTCTAGAAAATTTTGTAAAAAAAAAAAAAAAAAAGCTGAAAAGCTTTATCGTTATCACTCCCAATCATAAATAACATGGTTGCTCCACATCACAATCATCAAAAACTTTTACTCTGTCATTAGGATGAAGGCTTACTTAAAGATCTGAATGAGCACAATGACCGTCCAGCGACCAACTTCCCCTGCCAGCTTGAACACACCCATCTCCAGGAAAACCTCAACATACTCCAGCACAGACAGCCAATTGAGGATCCTCTGCTGAGACAGGGACTGAACAAGAAAAAAAAAAGCTTAGGTACAATTTGACACAGTCGCCTGTGACCTATCTGCCCACTATATGTCTGTGAGGGTTCTCAGTCGTCGACGTCATGGATAATTATTGTCAACTCTTATCTGGGCAACTGGACTTGGTTTTTCATTCGTATGATGTTTCACCTCTTATCAGGAGCTACTTCAGTTGTGTGGGGAGTTTCTGGTCTGCTACAGCACTGCACATATGTATATATATGGCTAGCATTATATATACAGTAGTTTCCTCTATATCATATAATGGTCTAACAGCAAGGTGCATGCGTGTTAATGTGCGTGTGTGTGTTGGGGTGGGGGCATGGGTCATGGTTGTCTTACGGAGACAGGCATGGTTTCATTTCAAATCAAAGACATTATGGGAAATGCTCACCACAGTCAGGGCACATCTCAGCCCTTTGCGTAAAATGCTGTCGTTGAACAGCACCAAAAGATTGGAGACTGAGTACACTAAAGAATCGCAACAAAAAAAGACAAAGAGACAAAGAACATCAAGATTTGTCTGTTGTGTTAAAACTTGGGAATTTTACAAACTGCATCCAGATCTCTTCCCTCCCTGATAGGTCCATATCATGGGAACGATTCCATGGCTAAACAATTATTAAGAAATTTCTGTGATCTTAAACAAGTAGTCAAGATATTGCAAAATCTCAAGAAATAACCTGAACATCTGCAAGCACCTACGACTAAACATGGAATTACATTTGGAAAAATATTTTACCTGAAAACTGACAAGAAGTCAGCTTTAACGTTATTTTCTCAAATCATCGTTTCTGACTCAAAATTTGTTTTTAAAAATGTTTGTGAAGCAGACCCCTTTATTCAGAAACCAAAACTGCTTTCACGATTTCCTGATAGACTTGCAGCAATTAATCCATCCATCCATCTTCTGCTGCTTATCCTACACTCAGGGTTACAATTAATTCAGCAGCTAATTCTCTCTGTGCGGAAAACCACATGATTTTATTGTGCTCAGTATCAGACTGATGATTTTCTATTTTTAGCAGGTATAAAGATGTTGATATTAAAAATCTGTCATAATATTTTCATTCTTGTTTTTCACCCACATCACCCAGCCATGAAGTACATGTTCTTAAAACATAACAATAAAATCAAGCACTACTCCTATTTGTTTTTATCTGCTCAACGTTATGACAGTGTAAATCATAAATGCCCTTTATTTGACCATTTATTATCACCCACTGTAATCAGAGAGCAAATTTTGTCATTTTCCGAAAATAACCTGAGCATTTTAAAAATGGACTAGGGCATATTATAGAGCCAAACAAATATAAAATGAAACCTAAAAGTGAATGCACTAAAAGTGAATACAGCAATTCCTGACAGTGACACCAAAAGCGGGGACAGTGTTTTTTTTTATTCGTTTAACAGATGTGATTCTGACCCCGGTCTTCATTAAGGATGCAAAAAAGTTGTAATTTGGTTGTTTGTAATGGAGCCTGAAGAACAAGGAAAAAGTAACTACAATTTAAAAAACCATTGTTTCACATGTAAAGAGTAGTACTCACAAAATTAGGATATATCAGTTGTTTTCATTCTGTCTGGATTAGATATTCAACCAACATGCTCCATTTTGAACATTTTGGAAACACAATATTAAACATACCAACCAATTACACGATAACACAGGATAAATAAAAAGGAACTAGCATTGCACTTTCTTACCTAGTTCAGATAATTCATGGGAATCTGCAAATCGCCCTGCAAGAGAGTAAAAAACATAGTAAACTGAAAACCTATAAACTAGGCCCACAAATACACACAGACTGTGTGCATATTAGCAGACCGACAGACAGAAAGACAGTCCTGAGGTCAAGGCCTTTTTTCACACGTATAAGAAGTTTTCAATGTATCGCTTTTTAACCCTCTCCAGGCAGATGTTGCAGATTTGCGACAGCTAAATGCTACTTAGCTAATTACGCCACAACTTAATTTGAGCCTGAGAGGGTTAAAATTCAATATAGTAAGAGTTATTAACTCTAAATAGCGATAAACTACTTTACAAAGTGTTAAAGAACCTTTTGAGTGGCTGTCCTTCCAATCAAACAGGTGGTGGTACAGTCCAGGTTCCTAATGTCTGCATGTCAAAGTTTTGACATGGTGAGCACCTTGCATGCCCGCTCTGATGCCAAAAATGTGTGCATGATTGTTAACCAATGTTAAGGGCTTTGGGGCGCTATACAAGCGTGGACCATTTACTAAATTTAAGTTTCCTCTTAGACATGAATTATGTTTTCTCCAAACTATCAGTTTCATTCTTACGGTAGTTTCAGTTTGACAGTATTTTTTTTGGTTTTGCTTTCAAGCACAGTGCAAGTAGGCACCACTCATTTCGACAATATGGTCCTGTGCAAGGCCCCTGTTTTAAAAATTGCACTAGACTGTAAGTATGTATTGTACAGAGTCAATTTTAGCTTTTGTACCCATTTCCTACACATTCTTCCATGGTGCTGTAACAATTGAATCACCCCATTTGTGGGATCAATAAAGTAAACCCTTATCCATATCACATAGTTCATGTTTGTGTCTATGTGTGTGTGATGCTTTTGTTTTTGAATTTATCAACTACTTAAACTCCTGGAGCTCATATCTAAAGAAATGACTCTTACTGTGAAGAAGAGATTACCTGACAATGATAAAAAGGAATAATTTGATGGACAACTAAAAAGTAACCATCCGTATAACAAGGATATGCTAAGGATATATTTGAATTTCTTCTCTCTGCAGACATAAATTATGTTGTCATCATTTTGTGAATGTTGGTTTTATTTTATTTTTTTATTTAGACTACCGGTGCTCACGTCTAAACCGCATCCGATAAGAAAATAACGTCTCATTTTACATCCGATTTTTTTCCAAATCAGGGAAAACAGGAGACTCTCCTTCTTAGCAGTTAAATACAACGAGTTCGTATGAGATACAGAAAAATTAACCTTATGCATAGAACAGAAGGAGGCGAACTTCATCGAGGACTATGAGGTATACTAAACTTTAATATGAATGATAATAAATTAGATTAAATGTAATTAAATAAGTAAAAGGCCACGTTCACAGACCAGCAATTAGGTAGGAGATGGTCCGCACAGTGCTTTCCAGATGTGAAGTAGCAGCTGGGTTTCGCCTCACATAGTCGGTATACCGCTCATAGACACGCGTTACTTTGTCGATATACTCTTTGATTTGAGACATTTTATCTTCGACCAAATGTTTCGCGGGCCGAAAAAGGTAAACACTTCATTTAGACGCTGTTAGAACAACAAGCCAAGTTTGGCAGTGAGTTTGCCGTGAAAAACGGCCGCAGAACCACTTCCGCGTATGTTATCCGACGCCCAATTACGTCCCCCCTGCTCTCAGGTTAGAACTCATTGGTTCCCACCATCTACATGTGAGTATATATACCGCGTCCTTTCTGCGCACATTATTGTTGCATCAGCGCTCAACAACTCGATTCTGCCAACATGTCGACTCCAGGAGATCAAGGTACAGTCTGTAATTTAGATTTTGCACCACCTGTACTCTCGGTTTCCTATTTTGACAAGGTGGCTTTGCCATAAAGCTGACACTAGCTCACTTAGCTCTGTTAAAAGCTAGGGATTTCACATGTTTGACTGGAAGTACCACGCTTAACGCTCTTTTAAAGATTGTAATATTTGAAGAGATTTTTTTCCCCATAATGTCTCAGCTAAACTCTTTGCATAAAAGAATAATCCAAAATAATATATTTAGAAATGCTTCATTTAAAAGGACCCCCTATTGAGTCCAACAAATGAAAAACAAAAAAACAACATCTCACTTCCGTTGTGATGTAGATTGCATTTGTAATTGTACGTGTAGCATTTGGTTTTTGGTTTTAGTAGTTTGGTATGTATTGAACAAAGTCGATATTTGTTAATCACCAATGTGCCAATCGTTCTGCGTTATCATGAAAGTAACTAATTCCTATCTGCTTAAGTTACAGTTTTTCCATCTTGAAATGCGGCACTTTTCCTCTGCACAGATGATGTATTTATTCCCTCGCATCACTTTAACTGCATGTTTCTGGAGACTGTATAACTGAATTGTATTTTAATATCTAATATATATATATATAAATCTAAATAAAAAATGTTTATCTTTCATGAACTGTCAACGCTAACCAGTTCAGTTTCGTTTTGACACATAAAATGTCTCATTGGAGGGGACTTCCTGCTTCCTTGCATCATGCTACCTCTCCTAGGATACTCATTTAGTCATCGAGTGTTTTTCAAACCATATCTTTTGTCTGTATTGATTTGCACGATTCTTCACATGTTTCTTTATTTTAGTTATTTATATATTATTTTTAGTTATGTATATATACATATGTGTGTGTGTGTGTGTGTGTGTATGTATATATAGTCAAAATTTTGCATTCTTTCTGACTTTCCAAACAATTTAAAATTTCACATTCTTTATCAATAACTTATGATGAAAAAAAATCTTTAATAGACTATGAATATGTATGTATATGTATATATCATAGTAAATGGAGACCAACATGACAGTAGCAAAGTCTCAAACTTTCAGTTTCATTCTGACTGTGCCTAAGACCGTGTGTGTCTGCCAGTTGTGTGGTTTCAGTTTGACACTAAGTTTCATTCTTACTATATGGGTGGAAACAATATCTTGATGTCAAAATTTCATCATTTTTTTCTGGCTTTATCTGTTTCTCTTTGATTGACTAGGTATTTGTTATTTTAGGTCTTGGTTCTTATAGATTAGGGGTGGGCAATATGAGAAGACAAGACCTATGACTGTGCATCATTCAGGAGTCCATTAAGAATAATAAAAATAAACTTTTATCTACTTATCTATTAAGAATCCAACATTTGTTGTATTCTTAAAAAAACTATTTACCACCATTGGATCATTGAAGTACATCTTATCTGATTTCATTTGTCATGCAATAAAACCAGAGTTTGTCCCCAGTATAATGAGGAACAACTCGGGGGCTCATTTTAGTGAAAGACATGTAAAAGGGTTTGTAAAGGATGGCTTTGAGCTCATGTGAACTCATGGTATTTTTAGGGGACAGGCTGGCTCATGTGGTTAAAAGAGGTAATTTTGAAACCGAAAGTTCCTGGTTAGATTCCTGAGTTCCTCCTAGTTTGTCTTGCTGAGCAAGATGCTGAGCCCTAACAATCCTTAATGCCACACGGATGACACTCAGTGGCAGCTCACTGCTCATGGTTCAAACATGATCGGTCAAATCCAAAGATTTGACTTCTCACTTCCCTCAAGGTATTAATAAAGATGTTAAAATTTAAAAAAAAAAAAGAAACCTGACCCTGCATCCCCTATCTGACCTTGCAATAACTTGAGAAATGTTTAGTTTCCAGTTATCCTGATAGTTTTCTGCTAACTGTCTTGCAATCTGCTTCTGCTGATGTTTGTCAGTCAATATTTTTCCTTTTTCTTTTACAGCTTTGTTTGCTTATTCATAAATGTTTTCTTATATTCTAGTACCTAAATATGAATTACATAACATATGCAAAAAATATCAGAAAGGTGCATAAATATCAACTAATTAGCTTTGAAAATCAGAGAGGTACCAGTGATCTGAAGAATAGGACGTAATAGGACGATCACACCTCATTATGCTGGCATTGCTTCAATGACATGACATGCCATTTTTAGTACTAAATATGATTATATGATGATGAGATATACAATAAAACATAAAAATAGCCTGGCCCCTGGATGTCATCAGATTAATTAGTTTTCCATTGTCCCCAGATTCTATGCGGCGTAACCATTGGGGTTAATTCATTGAGGTAAAATTGTGCTGTTTGCAGCCTCATCTATAATTACTTGCGAACGTTTGCCCTCTTGTTTTCGCAGCCTTTGAGTATGGCTTCTTGCTACAGATAAGTGATGAGGCCGCGCTGGAAGCGGCCCTGAATGTCTACCTAACCTCACGCAGCTACCTGGCTGGGTACAGCCCCTCTCAGGCTGACCAGAAAGCCTTTAAGCTGCTCCGCAAGCCCCCTGATCCACAACATGTCCATGCTCGGCGCTGGTACAGACACATAGCAGCCCTGCAGCAGGACCTGAGCCGAAATGGCAGCAGTGAGTAGATGGCTGAAGACATCAACAGGCTGGACATGCCAGAGTCTTGGTAATAGTTTTGCCAGCCTGGGAGTTGAATCCCAGAAGCCAGAAAAAAACTCCCAGCCACTCTTCCCTGACCCCTCCGAGCACACACACACACACACACACACACACACACTCTCTCTCTCTCAGTCAGTCAGTCAGTCAGATACTGATAGTCAAACACAAAGATTTGAAAAAGATAAAAAAAAAAAAATGTTGAAAATTGTTTTCAAGTAAGGAGAGTACAAAGAAACATGCTGATTTCAATAAACCAGGCAATATCCCACCAACTTGTGCTGCCTGTGTTGAAAAAATCTTCAAGTTGCGCAGTTCCCATCCAAGTTGTTTGCATGTGTTTAGTCTTTGACACAGACAGGCGCTATCTTCAACCTGTTTTATTTGTGGCCACGCTAAGCTGTTCAACCCTCTCTGGCCAAAGGACCAGATTCAGCTGTTTTCTTTTTCCCTGAAAGTCGTTTGTCCATTTACTCCTCATGAGTTCAAAAGTTGATCTTCTAGTTGCCTTATGGAAAAACCTCCACAAAGCAGTTGTGAATATAGATAGTGTTCGTACCCGGCTGGCCATCATACTACAGTTGGGCAGTGTGGGGTAGGGGGAAAAAATATATCTTTGGATGTCCAGAGCCAGACTTTATTTATATGCATCAAAATGTAAGCCTGTATTTATCAACAATGAAATGAACCACGGTTTCAACAACACAGCTTAAAAAAAAAAAACATCTCGAATATCTTTTCTGGCAATTTTCTTGCAAACTTTCTAATGTCTTGCCACTTTCACAAAAACTTTCTGCCAATTTTTTCTGACTTTGTGCTTTGTGTGTCTAATGATAATCATATACCTAAGGTATTATACCATAATCCTAATAACCGTGATTAATTAACGTGAGAAAGTGATGATACAAATAATGGCAAATAATAAAAACCAAACCTGTTCTTTAGCTGTACTGAAATTATGTAAGTAAATGGTGGATATTTAGAAATTTCAATAAATATCAATGTCACCTCGATGATAGTCTTCATCTACATTTTATTTATTTATTTATTTACTGGCAAAAATAGCATAAATAGAAAGGTGGAAAAATTGTGTAAAAATATATATTTGATAAATATAACGCAACTTATTTTAATACATTACATTCAAGTATTAACATTTTTGAAATGCACATCCATAAAATGGAAAAGCAGAATTATATTAATAGCTTGCTTTGGTGTGAATTTCTATTCCCCTGCTTTATCTCCGTAGTTTCATAGGATGTAGTAACCCATTTTACTTTCTGACATGTGGACCAAAACATCTTCATGTATTTTTACTTGTGATCAATTCACAGCCTCTTCATGTGGAATTCTACCGAAAAGTTTTCCCGCTGGCCCTAAATTAAGATAGTTTACAGTCAGAAATCCAGTTTGTCTCTTTAAAACATTCCTTCACAGCGTGACTTTGAATAGATCGTCAGAAGAGATCGTCATCACTAATAGTGGCATAGAATGAATCGTAAGACTGACATGTTAACCTTCTCTCATGTTTTCTTTGTTTTTGTTTTTTGTTTTGTTTTTTTGCCCCCCACCCCCCTCTATTCCAGCAAAGGGTAAGCGGGTGCAGCCCACCTGGCTCCCCCCAACAGGAGAGAATGTTCCCAAACTACGGCTCTACAATAGTCTGACAAGATCTAAGGTAAGACAATTGTTTAATTATCAAAATAACTTGGAATCCTTCCTTGTTTAATATGCATTTTACTTGTATGTTACCATTCTTAGTCATTATGAGTCACTAATTGTCTTTTTGAGTGCAATTATATCCTGCAACTGAAGTTTTCCCATAACTGTTTTAAATAGTCTTTTATTGAATTTTTTTTTTAAAAAAGGACGTTTTTGTACATAAATGAAACTACTCCCTTCTAACCATGTATTTAAGGTAATATAACAGGGATCCTTTGTGGGTGTTGACCTAAGATGACCTAAGAGAATTTTGACACTATTATGATACTTTACTTTTGGGTTTAGAGACTTAAGGATGTGGAATATTTATTATATTGAATGAATGAAAAATGACTTTTCTTGTGATATTGGTGCCTTATCGACTCATATATTAAAATGGACAGTAATTGAGAAAGTATGAAGAGAATCACTTTGCAGATCTTGCCCCGCCCATTAGTCAATATGGTCATAACATGGAACATAAATAAGAGGGAACATCTTATCACTAACATAGCGTCAAAACAGCCATCATCACATGCTACACAAATAAGAGGCGTACCAGGAAAACAAAATCAAAAGTAAACAACTGGGATAGAGTTTCCTGTTCTAGAATCAAAAACATTGAATTAACATTTTTAGTTTGTTTTTTCATGTTTACTTTCTACAACATACTGTAATATATAAAGATGTTTGACTGCATATAAGATTTATTTATGACACTTTTTATGGTACACCAAATACCTACACTATGCATACAAGTATGAACCAAAAATACTGTTAATCTCTTCTGCTCTTTTTCCTGTCATTGTAGGTTGTTGTAGATGTTCTTGTAGGTCATTAGATACAAAATCATCAACTTCATACGGAACATTTTGAGCTTAAGGTCCAGGTTAGATGGACAGGAAAACATATTTCATCAGAGTTCAATTAAGAAAACATAGATGCCCTCATAGATGCCCAGCATTGAGATCAAGTAATTTTTCTGTTTCAGGAGCTGTTTGTTCCCCAGAAAGGCAACAAGGTAACCTGGTACTGCTGTGGGCCCACTGTGTATGATGCCTCACACATGGGGCACGCCAGGTAAATACAGCTCAATACAATACAGCCAGTGGCACAGCCTTTCGTAAGCTTGACTCTAAAGCTTCACCGTGATCTGTGTATTTGTCCAGGTCATACATCTCCTTTGACATTTTGCGAAGAGTCATGAAGGACTACTTCAAGTATGACTTGCTGTACTGCATGAACATCACAGATATCGATGACAAAGTACGTATAATCTATTGCCGAATCTCCCGTAATTTTTTGAAAAAAGTAGTTTTTCCTTTCCTGCAGAAAGACTGAGATTTTCGGGAATGCTTTTTCCACTTCTTTTGTTGACCTTTTTGAAACAACTGAACAAATTCTGGTTAGAGAACAGAAAGCTAAGCCATTTTTATCAATGATTTTTTTCAGTGTCCATAATCGGATAATTTAGTGTTTAATTTTTATCTGTTTTGTTATAATTATGCAACCACAAAAAATTAAAGAACACTGAAAGTCATGATGGTCTGTTTTTTGTAGTTCTTTTCGGTGCCCCCAAGTGGCCATATATCAAACTTATTTATTTATTATTTCATTTACCAAGGTGACATAGTTCTGAGTTTTAACCTTCAGTAACAAGCTATCGGTGTATGATTGTTTTTTCATTTTTTTTTTTCCCCCTGCTATCCTTTTTTAGATTATCAAAAGGGCCCGGCATAATTACCTTCTTGATCAATACATTGTGAAGCAGCCACAGGCGACCAAGATACTGCAGGATGTCCTGAGTGCCCAAGTGGTGAGTCCAAATACATAAACCTTTGATTCTGGGGGCATCATTGATTTAATACTTGTTCATAAAAAATCATTATATCAGCTCTTTGACTTGGACTCTGTGATCAAAACATGTCCGTTGATTAAGAAAATTTACGAAGCCTGTATAAAGGTTGTGATTGATGTTTAATTTAAATGTGAGATCTGATTTGAATCAACCCTCACAAAATATCAACTGTGTGATTTGTAGCCGTTTCACGCCAAAATGGCCTCAAACACAGACCCGGACAAGAAGCAAATGTTGGAAAAGTTGGATGCAGCCATCAAAGCTGCCCTGAAACCCCTGCAGGAAGCTTTGCAGAGCAAAGCAGGAGATGATGTTGTGAAGCCTCTTGCCAAGGTAGGGCCACCTGCTCCCATTCCCTTTTCAAAAGGAAAGAAAAGCCCTCCACTTTTCACATCAGTAACTGTGAATCAATTAAGAGCTGCAAAATGTCTGTTTGATGTGTTAGATGGTGATGAGTTTTACAAGGACAATATTTTTCATAGTGCATCTATAAAGTCCAGGGTGCGAGATCCAGTTCTGAATAATAACTTTTTTTTTATGTAAAATGTAATTCTGTGCTGTTTTAATAACTCTCTTTAGGTCATGTGTGCTCGGAGTAAATTAATATGGTATTGTTAAGTATATGTAAGGTAAATGAATGAGCTGCTCCTACCACAACACTATTGGTTATTTTAGCAAAAAAATCACTCTCTATATGTGTGATTAATACTCTTACAAACAGCAGCTGTAGAATAAAAACATTGTATTAAAGTGTGACGTAAACTAAGGGAATACTCTTTTATCTTCAAAAAGGTTCCTGGTTAACATAGCCATATAATCAGTCATTTAATATAGCAGTTCAAGTTTCATTGGCAAAAATAAACAATGTAAGTTTACACATGTATTAAAATTCACAGATTCCCAACCTTTGAGTGTTTTTTATCTTTTTCTTTTTTTTAAAGGCACTGTTTGAGACTTCCAAGGACATGCTTTCTGACTGGCTGGACAAGCAGTTTGGAAGTGGAGTTAAAGAGAACTCTATCTTCTTCACTCTTCCTAAGTACTGGGAGGGGGAGTACCATAAAGACATGGAGGCATTGAACGTAGGTGGATTAAAGTGCAAGTCACATGTTTGAGAGTCTCACTCACCTGCAGTACAACATACACTGCGTTGAAAAATGTGAGATGATTGAACTTATCAGTCCAAACCCACAGACCTTAAGTCCCTTTCATACCAGACTGACCTGTCAGGACTGTTTTCAGTAAAAATTTGGAGCAGGTCTCCAGAGATTTTCTCCATTTGAGTAACAAGAGCCATAGGGAGGTATACATTAATGTTAGGCCCAACATTAACAGCTTGAGCCCCTGTGGCACAAAAACCACAGAAAACAAAAGTGTCTGACTACCCAAGGGGGGAAAAAATATGAAAATCGCCAAAATACTTTGTTCCCCCAATTCCATTTGAAACAATTGGGTGAAAGGCTTCCATCTTATGTGTCCACAGATTCTCCCTGCTGATGTCCTCACTCGAGTCAGCGAATACGTTCCAGAGATTGTGGAGTTTGTGCTGAAGATTCTCGCTAACGGTTATGGGTAAGCCAGATCTTACACTCTTTTTCTTATGCGCATTATTCCCAGTATCACCAGGGGTGTGTGATAGTTATGTTTTTCATATATTTTCAGTTACGTCTCCAACGGATCTGTTTATTTTGACACCTCCAAGTTTGATAACAGCGAACACCACTGCTATGCAAAACTGGTGCCAGAGGCATACGGGGATCTGCAGGCTTTGCAGGAGGGAGAAGGTAGTGTGTGCATGCGTGCGTGCGCGCGCGCTGCTGTATAATGGGAATCTATATAATTGAAAAGTTTTAAATATATTTTATATCCTTCTTTTTTTTTAATCTTGTATCTGCAGGTGACCTGAGCGTCTCTGCTGATACTTTAATTGAGAAAAAATCCCCCAATGACTTTGCCCTGTGGAAGCTCTCTAAGCCTGGAGAGCCTTCATGGGACTCTCCATGGGGAAAGGTGAGAGTTCATTCTGCAGTCTGTTGTCTCTGAGGCATCTACTGTAATCATCAAGACATGTAGACAAGGAATGTCAAAACAGACTAAATTCAAATTGTGATTTGATAAATAATTGGCTGCATTCATTTTTCCGGAACAGGGAAGACCCGGCTGGCACATTGAATGCTCTGCTATGGCGGGCTCTATCTTGGGAGAGTCCATGGATATCCACGGCGGGGGTTACGATCTTCGCTTCCCCCATCATGACAATGAGTTGGCGCAGTCTGAGGTACCAAAAAGACAGCATTCACTGTTAACTGTTGAGAGAAATTCTGTTTTAAAGCAATTCTTAAAAACAGTATTATAAATCCCACACACAGTAACCACTAACTTTGGGGTAGTCTCTTTCAGAGGGTGATAAAACTCTTCTTCTATGAGCTTGTAAAATGAATGTCATGAAATACATTTTATACTATGAAATCTGATGATTATTTTACAAAGGTGACATTTTTAAAATTGTAAATGGATGACTGTGAGTAAGATTGAACATGTGCATCGCCAAACCAGGAAGCACAAGACCAGTATCCACAGTGATAAGATGGAACTGCCCCAGAAAAGGAGGGAAATGAGACAGTCTGCTTCTTTCCTTCCCAGGCTTGCTTTGAGAATGATCACTGGGTCCGTTACTTCCTGCATGCTGGACACCTGACAATTGCAGGCTGCAAAATGTCCAAATCACTGAAGAATTTCATCACCATCAAGGAAGCCCTGATGAAAAACTCTGGTGATTTTTGTTTCATTGTTTGATGCCATTCTTATTCAACTGCCTACGGAGCTCATTTTATTTGCCATTTCATATGAATGTCTATGAAAAGAAATAGAACCCAACTGACAATACATTTTGAACCGTGACCTTGAACTGTTTCAGACTTGATCTGAACAGAAGTACTATTTTTTCATGTAAAATCTAAATAGCATTTGAAAAGCAGACGTGGAAACACCATTGACCTTTTATGTTCGCTATACTTAAAGGGTATTTTTTTTCCCCTTTATTTCCTCAACCACTTCTCCACATCACCACCACCCGTGCCCCAACCCCACCACCCCACACACAAAATATTTTTATTTCCCTCCCATTTGACCATTATCAAATATGCATGCTGAATATTTTAGCAGGGAAAATCATGTTTGAAATAGATCTCAGATCCTGATTCATCATCAACGGTTATGAATTAGTTACTGGCCAGTGGGTCTGAAACTTAAACTGGGATTAATATTCATTTTGTGTTTGACTTACAGCTGATTGGGAAAAACTTGACCATTTTGCATTTTGAAGCCAAGACAGCCTGTCAGCACTAGTTTTTACAAGATGTCCTTCTCATTGTGGTTATTTAATGAAAACATTAGAGAAAGAGATTAAGATGAACTCATTTAAGAGAAAAGCAAAATCAACAAATTTTGTTCCCTCCTTCGATAGCTCGCCAGCTTCGTCTTGCTTTCCTGATGCATTCCTGGAAGGACACCTTGGATTACTCTCCCAACACAATGGAGACAGCTGTCCAGTATGAGAAGTTCATGAATGTGAGTGAATATATGATAAATGGACCAGAGTGTCTGTTTTCCCTCTTTAATTTTGCTCTCCTTTTCTACAGGAGTTCTTCCTCAACGTCAGACACATTTTGCGTGCTCCCACTGACATCACCGGACGCTTTGAGAAGTGGGAGGCCTCTGAGGAGGAGCTGAACAACAGGTAAGAAATCAAAAGCAGTGAAAAATTTCCCCCACCTAACAAATTTTCCCTATATTGTAAAAAGTTTAAGACCAGTTGAATGCGTTTTTTTTTTTTTACTGTAATTGTATTTAACTTTTTTTTTTCATGAACAAGGCTACTTAAAGATAAAACCTAAAATCAATCCTAAAATTTTGCTTTCAGATTTACTTTGAAAAAACAAATAAACATCCCACACAATAATATGTGTAGATAACTAGGAAAGCGTATATCCTCAGTTACTCCATACCTTAATAATTATCTTAAAATCTTAAAGTGAATTGGAATGATACATTCAATAAGTATTGAATCTCTACTAGTTTAAACAAAAAGCTCAACTTCAGGCTATTCAAACCTCTGGGTTCCATGTTCTCCAGTTTCTACGAGAGGAAATTTGCGATCCACAAAGCTCTATGTGACAATGTGGACACTCGTGTAGCCATGGAGGAGATGAGGCACCTGGTGACACTGACCAATTCCTACATTGGTCGCAAGAAGGCCGCAAAGATCGCTCCTAACCGCATGCTGATGGAAAGTATCACCATCTATCTCACTAATATGCTGAAGGTGAGCACAGGGTCGTTGGGAATTTATTGTGAACTAGCAGGTTGTCAATATCACACCTTCACATTTGAAAAGACTTTTGCCTCTTCTTCTCCTTTCGGCTTTTCCCTTCAGGGGTCGCCACAGCGAATCATGATTCTCCATTTAACCCTATTCTCTGTATCCTCCTCCCTCACACCAACTAACTTCAGATCCTCTCTCATTATGTCCATAAATCTTCTCTTTGGTCTTTCTCTAGACCTCCTGCCTGGCAGCTCCAATTCCAGCATCCGTCTACCAATATATTCACTATCCCCCCCTTTGTACATGATCAAACCATCTCAGTCTGGCTTCTCTGACCTTCTCTCCGAAACATCTAACAAGTGCTGTACCTCTGATAGACTCATTCCTGATCCTATCCATCCTGGTCACTCCCAAAGAGAACCATAGCATCTTCATCTCTGCAATCTCTGGCTCTGCCTCCTGTCTTTTTGTCATTGTAACTGTTTCTATTGGTCTTGTGCCTCCTGAATTATCTTATCAACCTACTCAAATGATGTTTTTGTTGCCAAGATGTTTGGTGCCATTGAAGAGTCAGAGTCTATCGGCTTCCCCATTGGAAAGCAAAGTCAGAACAGTGACGTGAGTAAAGAACACACTTGTCAGTGTCTTTGGCTGTTGTAATTTTAAATAACAGAGGAAAAGTACATCTTATTACATCCATGTCAAAATTATCTTTAACATAGAATTTCCGAGCTGGCCCCAGCTATTTAGGCACAACTTACTGTTCTTTAATCTTCTGCTTCTTTGATGATTACTCTGCTGCTGTCTTGCTCAGCTGGAGAACACTGTGATGCCGTACCTCCAAGTGTTGTCCGACTTCAGAGAGGGAGTCAGGAAAATTGCCAAAGACAATAAAAGTAAGAATAGAATGAACAGACCTCCTGTTATCATGAAAACCCAGCATAACATTGGCTCTTTGGGATGTCACTGATCTTTGAATATGCTTTCTAGTCATGGACCTGCTGCGCCTCTGTGACAGTGTTCGGGATGACGTTCTACCTGAGCTGGGTGTCCGGCTTGAAGATCATGAAGGTGATTTTAAAATTATGAAACAGGGATGTTTTCCGAGCGCGATTGCTAGAACTTCCTACTTTACATCAATCTGTCCAGTTTAAGGAATTAATACACATTACTGTGTAGAAGGCATTTTTAACAGTAACAGAAATGCTCAAGGGGTCTAAAGTTACAGGATGTGTTTGTGTTGCAGGGCTGCCAACTGTCGTGAAACTGATCGACAGAGAAATGCTGATGAAGGAGAGAGATGAAAACAAGATGGTAAGAGAAAAAAAATGAAAGAAAGAAAAGAAAATGATCCTAATCAGTATTAAAAAAAAGAAAACACAACACAGTCCACTGCAAACCCAAACATATGACTGGCCAAGATACAAACCCTTATCGAGTACCATTGTTTTAAATTTATTTTGATGTTTATAAGAAAATGATCACACAGTGTACTGTCCTAATTTTATGGTATGTTTTGAAATTTAGCCTTAATCACACCTTATGTGAACTGAACTTAAGTTTGTCATTAGTGACACAAGAGTAAATGTGGGATTTGTCTCTTATGACAGATGGAGGAGGAGAAGAAAAGGAGGAAGGATGAGGCAGCTAGAAAGAAGGATGAACAAGAGGTCCGTCTTTTCTCAGCACCCCTAATACGATGTAGCCAAAATGCTTTTTTGATCATCAATTTCTCAGTTTTATTCATACTGATTGGCTCACTGCTTCTGTTTTTTTTTAGATGGCCAAACTGACAAAAATGAGGATCCCTCCTTCGGAAATGTTCCTCTCAGAAACGGACAAATATTCCAAATTTGATGAAATGGTAACCAGCTGATCTTGTTCATCCTATGTGTTGGAGTGTAAAAAAAAAAGGGGGAAATTTTAAGCATCACCTTAATGCAGTGCTACTCAATTATTGTCTGTTACACCCCTCCCAGGAGGAAGAAAACATTTCGCAACCCCCCCATCAATTTCCCCTGCTCCAATGTATACATCATTAGAGGATATGGAAAATTTCACGTTGAACAGTTCTAATTTTAGTTAGTTTTTTTCTGCAGATCTAGAGAGGAGACTAAGAGTCCTTGTCTTTGTTGATGTCAATAGGGTTTCCCCACACATGATGCCGAGGGGAAGGAGATCAGTAAGGGCCAATCCAAGAAGCTGCGCAAACTCTTCGAGGCCCAGGAGAAGTTATACAGCGATTATCTTCAAATTTCGCAGCCAACTGGCTGAGATTGTAAGAAAGTTTCTTTGCATCACTGTTAAAGCCACATCCACTATGCTTTTGCTTCTGCCATTTGAAAAAAACATGGCAACACCAGTAATCTCTCTCTTTTTGTCTCAACTTTGTACTTGCCAAAATCATTAAATTCAAAATGATTCATTTAAAAAAAGACTTGCAGATGATTAAAATAGTATTAGGAAGTTCATTCACTGTGTTCTGCTAAATGAACACAGTTAAAGATATATTAATTTTTTTTTTATGTTTTAGAAAAGAAGCATGTACTTCAAATAACTTACTGGTTTTGGTCTTTTCTGTATCATCAAACTAATGGGCAGCTGTTATACTTTGAAAATCTAGATTCTGCTTTTTGGGGTCTCATGGCAAAAATTACTCCCAATCAAGTTTCACTTAAGTGTAATATTCAGCCGTCCATTAGGCCTCTTTCGAACCCTTTATTTGCATTTAATCATAAATTAAAGGAGTGAAATTGATCCTTAATAGCAGCATTTTATTTTTTTTTTATGTGTCGTATCTTGTGCTTACATGGCCCGTCTGTCAAATTTTAAAAGTCAATGTGGCCCCTGAGCCAAAAAGTTTGCCCACCCCTGTATTAGGATGATTTCCAAAATGTTCTTATGGAAATAAGTCCAGGAGCTTGCTTTATTTTCCTTTGCAGAATTTGATGACAATAAAATGTAGATAAAAAAAGTCTTAAATGCTTGGCCTGAATTTTATCTCTGTGTGTGTGTGTGCGTGTGTGCGCGTGTGCGCGTGCGCGCGTGTGCGCGTGTGCGTGTGAGAGAGACTTGATGGCTTTTTTTTAACATACAACAAAAAAACCTGCTGATAAGGACCAGATACACCAAAAAAAGATGGTCTGAAAACATTCTTTGAGATTAGCCCAGAGGCTATTAAGTCACTATTAAAATATCAATAAATAGAAATTTACAAAACTGTACATAGAATCAGAGTTAGGAACCATGAGGAAAGAAATGTATTGAACCTTTTAAGGGTTAATTTATACATTTATTTCGACATGCATACAAGGATCCATGCCTAAATAAATTAATATATGTGACTTGAAATTGAGGTTAAGTCACAGCACCAGTAACTTCATTGATTTCCATGAAATGTGAATATCAGCACCTGGACATATGGGGTGGCCAGTATCGAATTTGGAAAATCTAGTTCCTGTTCATCATTTTGCCTCTTACTTTCGCTGTAGTTACATATTACCTAATAAAAAAACAATCATCATGATTATTATTGCACTTCTACAAAGCCTTTGACCCTTCACGATTTACCTTAACTTAACCGGTGCATCAAGGTCAGCTTTGAAATTTGGGGTTTAATTGAGCAATCGTGTCATTCTGTTTGTGGACTTATTACAACGCCATGGTTTCAAATTTTTTGTAAGGTATGGCAAGAGTTTCAGTAATAATGTGGCATCAATGGAACTTTGTTGCAATAGATCACCAATATGTTTCCAGAGGCAGGGGAGGACCAACAAGTAACTGCATGGAACAACTGCCTGACTTATTTGTTGCATACCTGATGTAACTTATCTTTGCTGCTGGTCTAAACGTCTACCTTAATTAAACTGCCCGGGTTAAGTATTTCATGTGTACACAAACTATATCAAGCAATTGATCAGGATGTTGGAATTTACTGCAAAAATTGAATTACCAGTGCGCCACGACATCATGCATGCATGCATTGGACAAATTTCTATTGCTGTTTGCATGTACGTGTAACTTAAATATTCAAACAAACAAGGACAGCACAGCATTCCTTTAACAGTTTATTACCAAAATAAGTTTTTGAGTATAAAGCTGGCAGGTTTTGTGAAATGACATTTGGGGTAGGGGTGATGTTCTGCTGACGGGGGTGTGGAATAGACTGCTAGTTGAAGCGGACTCTTCTCATGGAGCCCACTGTGTTGTTTTGGCTTCCCCACTCTGAAAAGTTGTTGTAATCACGCTTCTCCAGAATGTAGTGAGGACCTCTGTAGTTTGGCTCCTGGTAGACCACCCATCTATACACACACACACACACACACACACACACACACACACACACACCTGTTCAGTCTGCTGACACAGAGGGCTAAACCGAGCCTAATGAACATATATTTTAATAGACATGTCAAGCATCAGCTTTTATATTTTAAGTAAAATTTCAATTTGTACATCAACAAAAGTCCTTTTTTTAAGTTTTCTCGAGTTTATGTCTTAATTTGTACGTTTTGTTATCACCAAATTTGTTCACTTGATATCATATTTCAATTCCAGAGTTGTCTGTTCTTTGAAACGAATAATCACAAATTGTGACCTAGATTAATTTTACAGATATAACTTTATTGCTGCCAGTGGTTATTTAAAAAAGGTAAACTGATATTCTTATACTGTCATTTTATTTTGAGTAATGTAACAGTCAAGTTTGAAGTGAATAATTTCCTTGAGTGGAGATTGAGAACTTGATACAGTTTTATTCTAATAGAGACATGTGATTTTTTTTACTCTATTAGTATCATGTTTCATAAATAATGACAAACTGAATAAATAATTTGTAAATTGCTTCTTTAACAAAATCCAGACTTTGACTTAAAATCATGGCTGAATTGCTTGGGCAGAACTTTTCAATAATTGCATCCCTTTTGGGAAGTTCCCAGTCTCCAGTTGCCAATTTTTCATTAAAACTGGTCCATAGAAGGTAAACCACCAATTGCCATAGGCAGAAGCAATCTTTGTTGTTTGTGTTTAAGACGGGATGAACAGCAACCGTCGCTCAGATTGCTGAAAAGCTCAAAGTTGTTTCTGGTTAAAAAAAAAGTTTGGGGGGTTAGACAGCCACAGACCAATCAGGGGGTCCAATAGGACCCCTGTCGACCAACAACGCACAACATGTTAATGTTTTTGACTAAGTTGTTTGTCCTGGGATCTATATGGACATTATTTGGACATGAGCCCCCTACCCCAAACATTGCTTCCTTCATGGATACAATATTCCATAAAAGCCGCATCGTTTTCCGATCCATCTGGGGTATGATGGACATTTAAGTCCAATCCATAATGGCCCTGCCTTCAGGCCTCAAAATAACCTATCGCTAACATCTTAATAACAGGCTTCAATATAAACCTTCAGGGTTCCAGTGAACTGCTGGCCCGAACCAGGTAGGGCAGTTTACACCAAACAGAGGTGTAAAGTACAATTAACTCATTTAAACAAACTCAGAAGTGCTTAACTGAGGTTATTGTAGAAATTAGGGGATATTTTGCAGCTCAATGGTTTTAGCTCCCGCCGTACATGAACGGTATCCACATGTTTAACTGGTAATATACCCAAAACGTGGATGATTATGTATTGTAGATTCAGACACAGACACTTACGCTCCTCCGAGCACACGGATGGAGGCTACTCTGTTGAGGCTGTATCGGCTCATCAGGTTTGGAATGTCGTCCTGGATCTCCATTTTTTTACCAGAGAAACCAGCTCGCTCAAACAGTTGAGCTTTGGCAGGGTTGTTGTCCTGAAAATCACAGCAATACATACATTCATTTAGAAAACATTCATCGTCTTTGCACTCAGATCCTGCAAGGTCAAATCACAATAGTCACACAATATGAAACTTCAAACTCAATATAAAATGTCAAATGTTGAGTCTAGATTTTAAATGTAGTGTCTGTGATGCTGTCTCACAAGGTCCTCCCTAAGGTCTTATGTTTTATCTTTCATGTGAACACAACACATTTACCTTACTGAACAGATCATCAGTCCTTGTGGTTGCATCTGAAATACATCTGTATCCCTTTTTTGAATTAGATTATTTTAACCACTTTTGTATTCTAACTGAATGTTTGAAGGCAGGCTTTCTGAAACAACCCTTATCTGCATGTCAGCTTCCCCTAAGAAGTGGGGTTTCATTGTTTTCGTCAATTATAAAACCCAGCATCAACTTTGAGAGCTTTGAAAAGACTATATCTGACTTTGCCCTCATTTGCCACTGAGGAAAAAATTAAGATATTCTCAAATTATGGTTTGAAGTTTGAAAGTGAGAATGGTATCTGAGCATTTGTTGACGCTCTCTGAAATCACCCTGACCTGACGGCCTGTGTAGTTCATTCAAGACACAAATATTTTCATGCAGATGAACTTTTATTTAGTAAGAATAGAATTATTTTCTTCATTACTTATTGCTTTATGTTGTCTATTTTGAATTTGATTTTGGTTATGTCTGCACATCCTTGCTGTAGTTGTTGTCATATTAACTTTGATGGTATTTTTTGGTACTCGTTTATAGTGTAAAACAAATTTGTGATTTGCATCTGTGAACAGTATCATTTTACTATACTCAAGTTAAGTCAAGTATACTTTCAACATAGCTTTGCCCTTTATGTTTGTTTTCAGCCATATCTGTTTTGGGGGGCACTATTAAGTCTGTTTGCCAGTACTTTTCAATCTACATGGAAAGAATTGGCTCCTTTTTCTTTGAAATGATCCTTGTGCTAAATGGAATATAATCAAACCCTGGATTTTATCTTCATATGTCCTTTCACAAGTGGGAAGACTAGAAGTACGCAATCCTTTGTAAAATTAAGAGCGCTAACGCAAAAATTACGATGCCCATATCATTGGTATGATACACTGCAGTGTTGGCATGCTTGTTTGTTTTTTTTTGTTGTTTTTTTTAAAGCATGTAACAGCATTGCTGATGAAGGTGTTTCACCTGTTTGACTGCACGGACAGATGATACATGGTCTGCCTGAGCGCACCACTTTTCATAGCAGTTGTACTCTCCCCTGTCAGACATGTCCCATAGATATTGGCGACCTCGAAAGTTCTCGTGCTCGAAACCAATCCATCTTTTGGAAAAACAGAGAACAAAAGGAAGAATCAGACACGATTTAAGATTTTGCTTATTTTGAATGGAACTCGGTTTATGATTAAATGGTGTTTAACTCTCCTTAGCAGCCAATTCAACTTCAACTTCACTCATTTATTTTCAAAAGGCTGTAGTGATGTCCTGCTTGCTTTAGAGGGGGGTGTGGACTTACGCTCCGCTCTCCACCTGCACAGAGTTGCATCTCTCCGGGAAGTTCTTGTCACTGAGTCTGGCACAGTCAGAACTCAGATCTAGCCGCCTGCCGGCGAAGTTTCGCTGTTCAAATAGGGTCACCTGATTCCAGATTTCAGAGAAATATATTAGAAACAACAGTAAGGCATACTTAACTTCTCTAATGAGGAAAAAAAAAGAGGAAAGGAGGCTTTTATTACCTTGAAAAAAAAACACCAATAAAAAACACATACATGAAGAACACAGAAATTGGGGGAAAAATTGGAGCAAAAAATCTACAAAACATTTTGAGAATGAATTTGCTTTTGATAATTCAAAAAAATTAATGCTTGAATAATATTCTAAGATACAAAACTCAAATGTCTATGATTCCGGTTTATTCGAGACATCCAAGAGATGACAGGGGGATAAGATATGAAAGGGAAGTTCTAAAGTTCTAATTTTGGCCAGTGTTAACATAGCTGCAAGTAGAAATTAATCATCTACCCACAAGATTAATTAAAAAAAATCTGTTAATATTAGCATTTGATGAAGAATTTGACAACAACAAATAATCAATAACTCTTTAAGCCGTGCGACTCTCTTCACTTCCAATTTTAAGTTAATTCCTGAGAGATAGCATCACTTTTGACTCCACACAAAGAGGACAAAGAAGAACCAAGGCTGGACTTAAATATGCTTTCCATACTCAAGTTTCAGGAGATATTAATAAATTGCTGTAACACAATAACTTCAGACACAACTCTTTGACTCACCCTTCCACTGGACCCGTAGAAGGCACGTTGGAGCACAGACCCCAGCTTGCTGTAGATATAAAGGTACTTAAAATGAGTCATTTTATCTCGACACAATTGAGAGAAAAGATAGATCACAAAGACATCACTTTTTTGAGGAAAAACAAAAAAACAAAAAAAAAAACAGCAGCTTTTGTCTGCTAGCATTATTATTTGAATAATGTTTGGAGTTTCATTATTTCATTCAGTTGTATTCATATTTTTACTTCTACCCACAAGAGATAAGACGTGCTGTAGAATTTCTTCTTTTTTTGGCAAAATCTGAATCTTAAAAGGTTTGTTTGTGTGTCTCCTCTCAACCATTATCACTCTTCAGGTGATTTGGGGAAACTGTTATAGGAGGTGCTGTCAAGAGCAGCCCCCTCCTCACCCGCTTATGTCTGCCCAGGGGCCCGACATGGTGCTGCGCAGCACTGGCAACATACCTGGTTTGTTGGACTAATCCTGGGACCTTAGTAAAGATGTTCATTTCAGCTCTGCGAGGCCAAAAGAAAGCCCCTTAAATACAGCAAAGTGAGGTGAGTGGACACATACTAGAACACTCAAGGGTGGTTCTGCAACAGTCCCTGGGGCCCTGGACACCATTGATATGCTAAACCGTGCTCATGTTGTCTGTTCTGTTACACAGCATCCGGGACCACATGCAATGCACAAAAAACACATGCAACTGAAATAGGTGTGTGCATGCCAATACACAAACACAACAAGCAGGGGGAAAATGCTTCTATAGACATGTGCACACAGACACACACACACACTCACACACACACGAACATATTAACGCGTGGACAGAGAATGCAGCGCCAACAGATTTAGCATTGGACAGCTCAGCTTTTTTGATACAAAGCCTGTAAACAATGTGACTTATGATAATGAGTGTATTCATGCTTTGTGCAGGATGATCTCCAGCATAGTGTCCAGTCCAGAGGTCGTAACCCTAGATAGAAGCTGCAGAGACACCCAGAGCTTCCACTAGGGAAATAAGTTACCTCTGTGAATTGAATGTTCAGGTTGTTTTTCCTGCACATCTCTTTAACTTGTATCCTCTGCTGGTCCAAGCTTAAATATAAATGATATATATAAAATTCAAATCATAAATTCAGTGTATGGTTTGGCAAATCTTGGTGTAACTTCCTCCATTAAATAATTTTGCACTTTATTTTTAGTTTAGGTCTTATTCATTTTCAATTGATTGGACAACAAATTATCAGCTTATCTCTCCCTAATTATCGCACAGATTTTATGCTGACGTATTTTAAATGCCCTTGCAATTAATTCCATATTTTCTATAGTTTCTTAATCAATATTCAGGTAGATTGTCTTTATTTTTTCATTTCTTTGCATCAGTAAACTTCTAACCTGAATTGATATTGCAAATTATTGTTTTTAAGGCATCAGCCTGTTTTTTTCTGTTTTTTTTTTTTTTTTTTTTTTTAATCACGTCGCCAAAGTATCATGAAGCCTGTAGTTTTGGATGTCAGATGGCCAAATAGGACAGGGTTTAAATAATTATCCATGACAACCGACATTTTTCTAGGACATCTATCTGTTTCTCTTGTTTTCTATATGATTTCCAAGACCAGATAAAGGAGGAAAATTTTTCATGTGTGCCTTGGATGTGTGGACACTGTTAAAGAAACAATAAATGATAACTCAGTGTATATGCACTAATAATTACTGACTGTTTCAAGCCATTTGAAACAAATTTATCTATTCAAGAATCTACATTTTAAAGTCATAATTTATTCGGCATCTGAGATCACAATGGACTTTGTGACAATCTACTGTCACTTTACTCAGCGGTAATTGATTGTAACATCAACGTGAAAAAAATTAACATCTCCATCATCAAACTTAGCTTTCACTGTCCTCAGTATATAGTTTCATCTTCATTCAACGACTGAAATTCAGTTAACATTTGAAACATATCAGTAAAAAAAATTGACACTGATTTATTTTTGTTTCTTCTCCAAGTCTCTGGTTAAAAAATGATTCACTATTTTACAATCTGTTTAAAACTAATCATGATATCAACTAGTAGTCTAATCAGTTCACAATGGAGTTCATGTTAAAACATTAACATGATGTAATTCCTATTGTTCCATTTCTTTTGTTCCCCTTGGCTTTGTTAAATTGTTCTGTTATAAAGCTTGACAGTTGCACTTGTTTATCCACATGCACTGACCAAATATACATTTACTGATTTTGATTTGTAATAGCTCTATTCACTTTGGATTGTGACAGTTATTTCATTCTTTAACAGGAAGTGGGAAATTGGTTCCACATTTAAAGGACATTTTTATCCATGTACACACACAAACACACACACAGACAGACACAAAAGACTGATGTATATAAAATAAAAACCCAATTTTTTTCCCTGAGCGGTTCTTAAAAATTTCAGCAAGGCCCTATCACAATATTTCACCTTAATTTTTTGCAGACTGTAAAAAAAAAGGAAAGGAAATACAGAAGCAGCTCAGTGTTGGAGATGAGAGAGGCGCTTCCAAAGCGCCTCACGCTCACTGACATTAACTTTGCTTACGGTGCCAAAATCCCACCTTGTTCCAAAGGATCTGTTTGCCCCAGCACATTTATTTACACACTTCACTGCGTCTAAATGCGGGGCTTTTTGGTGTGTATGTGTTTCTGTGTGGGGGGCCTGATGAATTGCAGAAAATGTCCTGGATGTTTCACTGTGTTTTGCAACCGGTGACGGCGCGGACCGGCTGACCGGCTCCAGAAGCCCCGGGGATCTTTCTTGCAATTTGGAGCGGCTTCCGGCCGAGACGAAAGCAGGTCAGACATGTATATGTGGTTCGGAAGGGGGGAGGCCGGGCAGACTCGGAAGCTGTAACGGGAAGGAGAAGTTCCATCTTTTGATTTCAATTTTCTTTAAAAAAAAAAAAAAAAAAAAAAAAAAGGGAAGAAAAAAAATCAGAAAAAAAAGTTGTGTTGTGCGTCCCAGAAGAAGAAATGTCGCTCCTCCTGAGCGCGCTGGACAAGCTGGCGTACTTCTTGTCCCTCATCGCTTTCTGCGTCAGCCTGTCCCACAGCTGGATCAAATCCAACTCCGTCTGACTCAGGATGCTTTCGCTCCGGTTCAGTGTCTGAGTCCGCTTTCCCCGGTCCTTCCTCAGGTACACTTGAAGACAGAGGAGGAGGAGGAGGAGGAGGGAGAGGAAGATGCAGCTTTGGTGTGTGTTCTCGGCGCTGGTTCTGTGCGTCTCTGCCGGCGAGGACTTTGACTGGACCAAGACCGACAGAACCTCATTCCACTATGGAACTTTCCCAACTGGTATGATCAATAGACGATAACAGTTTATCCACATGTATTGTGATGTTTTATCAAGATTAATCCTTCAATTTTTTTTTATTTATTTCCCTTTTGTTAAACAAGAATTTTTTTCCAAAAAACGTGCCAGAAGTTTTCTAAAATTACCTCAAGTAATTTAAAGATTTCAACAAGAACTCACTAATAATGAATACATTCGATTCGTTCACAAGTATTTCAAAACAAGTGAAATTTCATCACTGTGTTTGGGACACATTCTCTTTTGTTGTGAGTCTTCATCACACAACATTTATCCTCTTTGCTCCTACCTGTAATATGTATTAAATACAGTAATGCAATGATATGCCTCTGCACAAAACTGTAATTAATTATTTCATCTCAAAGTCAAAAGGGCAAAAAGTCACTGAACATGAAAAAAAGCGCATTAAATATTTTATTATCCATTATGACAGTGAATGGGTTTGAGTCCAGTCTTAAGCCATCAGCCATGGATTGACTACCGGGAGGATTTGGTCACTCCTTCATCGATGGCTCTTATTTTGCCCTTTTTTAAAATAAAGACAAAAAGCTCATTGGGTCTGCAGCCATGAGGAAAATAACTAAACTTAATTACATTTAAATTTGAATGTAAATCGCATTCAATCTTTTGAGGGCCGAGGTTTAGTTCCCTTCTTTTTAAATGTTTTTCGTTAGCCCATTAAAAAAAACTGTCCTGAAATAAATATAAGACCCCAAATTAGTAATATATTTGCTAATTGCCAGATATAGCTGGGATACAACTGTACTCCAAACCCCCTTCAAGGTGAACTTTGATAGATACAAAGAATGTTAATTGGATATCATTGTGATTATTTTTTCTAACTCGTGTTTGCTGTGCAGGTTTCTCCTGGGGAGCCGGCAGTTCTGCTTATCAGACAGAAGGAGCCTGGAACATTGATGGAAAGGGAATGAGCATCTGGGACGCATTTGCCCACAAAAAGGGGAAAGTAGTGTTGAATGACACGGGAGACTCGTCGTGTGAAGGCTACTTCAAATTCAAGGTAACGCATAGAAAACATCAAGAGGGGCTCACAAACTGTTGTGTAAAAAGCAGTTAGATCCACTTGTAGTTTAATGTCGACTCTTATTTCAGCTCACAGGAAGAACTACCAATACAAATCTCAACAGCCAGTGTTTTGAACCGATGACTGAATTGAAACATTCACATGACTTTAGTGGCCTGAATCTTTGGTAAAACTTGTGGTGCCGTGCATTGGAATTTCTGAAAATAATAAATCTGAATTGATGGCATTTTAGAATGAGTGAGATCAATTAAACAAACCAGTGTAAGACATTTCTTTGCACTGGAGTTGTTCACCACCAATATTCCAAGAAAACAGGAGTGCAGCAGTGTATATGTGACTTAACATTCTAATAAGGCCATTTCTGTTTGCAAAAAGCAAAAAACGCGTAACCTCCAAATATCCATTGAGCAATGGAGGATGTTTACATTGTAACATCTACTTACTCTTGTCTGCAGCCAGTGGTCCAATAGGAAGGCAGAAGTAGAGCTGCCCAGCGGCTTTTTTTATGCAGAGCTTGTTTTGAAACCTCTAAACGTATTTGTGTGGCAGCTATCTACCAACACAGATTGAACTGGAAACATGACCAGAAATGCGGACACATGGATTGACTATGCGTCCATATTTTGTCTTTTTTTTTTCAATCTATGGCCTTACTTAGAACTGAAAGAAAACAAGGATAATGAAAAGGTTTTAAAGCTTTGTCTCACATCACATCCTTGCTTTAAGGGAAGTTTTATTGTAATATAATTTCCAACCACACTGTTAAATAAAACAGCAGACTTGAATTGGCTTCGACTGCCTTTTTCTTTTTTGTTTTTCCCCTTTTTTTTCCCCAAATCCTCAGTATAGTTCTCCTATAATTGATTTGCAGTGTGTATTATGAAAACGTTCCATAGTTCGTCAAAGCTAATGCAATGTAAATGTAGCCACCAAGTGGGCCTGGAGCTGGAATTCATTTATTTTCAAAACACTTTCTGCTCTTGGGTTTTGAAGGATGATGTTAACTTGATGAAGGACATTAGGCTGAATCATTATCGTTTCTCCATCTCCTGGCCAAGGATTTTACCCAATGGACTGAAAGGTAACCATAACAACCTTCTTGTACTTTGTTAACTCGTTACTATTTTACGGTGGCGGATGGTGTTCTTAAGCATGCAAGTATCTAAATTTTTGATACTTGCTAAAATTGAACACATTGTTTTAAATTTTAAAACAAAGTATTTAATGCTTCAAGTGTTGATTCAGTTTGTCAATTGGCAAATCCACCACTTAGTAAATGTTCAATATTTTAAGGGGAAAAAGAGCCAAAATCTTATTGATGGGATAAGTTCATCTTTTTAAGTTAAAAAACTTTTGGGTTGGGTCCTGTATATTGTTATTTTTCATCATATTATTCTGTAATAGATTATATAGTATAGTATAGTATAGTATTGTATTGTAATAGATGTAATAGATTATTCAATTAACTTATGTAGTGATTAGTATTCTTCCCTCTCAGCAATCCGGTTCCTGGTACAATTGCAACAGGGAGCCTTTCTATGTGGATCCCGCATGCTCTCCTCGTGTCTGCATTGAGTCTCCTCCAACAATTTAAACTTTAATTTATTTTTTTTAAACAGTTGCAGTAGGTTCAGTAGAGACCCTACATTTTTCCCGTGTTAATGAGAGCATTAATGGTTGTATGTCTCTAAATGTGACCCTGTGATCAACTGGCATCAAGGGTGAACTCTGCCTCTCACCCAATGAATTAGTTTGGCTCCAGCCACCCCCTGCAACTCTGACTTCAGGACAAGGGGCATAGTGAATGAATGAATTCATCAATTTTTCAGTCAGTTGTGAAAATGATCGACTTCATTAATCTTCAACAAACTAATGATTTCTCATCATTCCAGGTGATCATATTAACGAGAAAGGAATTAAATATTACGACGACCTGATTAACATGCTGTTGGCAAATAAGATAACGCCCATCGTAACACTCTACCACTGGGATTTACCACAGGTAAACAATAAACCCTCAAAATTGTTATTTCTATGGATTGAAGTTGTGGTTTTGAAAAATAAATATGCTTTCATTCTCGAAATATGCAGGTCCTGCAGGAGAAATACGGTGGCTGGCAGAACATCAGTATGGTCAACTACTTCAACGACTTCGCCAACTTGTGTTTTGAGAGATTCGGAAACAGAGTGAAGTACTGGATCACTTTCAACAATCCCTGGGTATGTCAAGGTGAAGACAAAAACAGTGTTGAGAGTTTTGTCAAGAGACGTGTACTTGTTACATGTACTTTATTTTCAGTCCATTGCTGTGGAGGGATATGAAACGGGGGAACATGCACCTGGTCTGAAGATGAAGGGAACAGGAGCATATAAAGCTGCACATCACCTCATCAAGGTAAGACTGGACAGATGAAGATTTTACAAACCAGGTCGAGCTAGTTTGCTCAAATCACTTTTATTTCAGTTGATGGTTTATCACCGACTTTCAATTCTTTTTATTTTGTGTAATCAGTGAGCATCTAACTTTTCTGCATTGTTATGCTGGCTCAGCATACTGTTGTATGTTTGACCAATAGCAGTGTTGTTTTCCAGTGTTGAAATATTCAAAAATGAACCTTGTCATTAAAATGTTAGTTATGATTATCATTACTAATGAACTGTAACTCTTAACGTAATGTTCTCATGTCCTGCATTACACAACTCTGTGAAGCAGGCTCCAACCATGTAACGCTGAGTGAACAGAGTTGTGTTTTGAGTCTTGCTTAATTTCTAGCCATATAGCCCTGCTGTTTAAACCCCAGCGTCACCCTGTCCCCTGTTAGTTGCTGTGACTAAAATAGCTACTGTTCCATTATTAAATGTGATTTATTAACATTCAAATGATAATAATCAAGGAATACTAATCTCAATTCCCAGTGTATTGATTTTAGGCCATTTCAATTTGCATGCCTCCTATCCTGGAAATAATCAGGGTCATTTTCTTATGATTTTAAAAAGCGATTTATTGATTTTGGTGCTCAGTGTTTTTGCTGATATATAATCAAGAATGACACTCACTCTCATTTTTGGGCATCATTATATCTACCTCTCTGATTTTAAATACTGAGGTGACCCAATGTCTTTTATGGTTCAGGCACATGCTAAAGTTTGGCACACGTACGACATGCAGTGGCGGAGCAAGCAGAAAGGTAATGAAGAGAACTGAGGTCTGATGAACATGATAAAAGTGAACATTTGTAGACCATATACATGCATATACCGGTATATGTATTTTCGCAGTGGTAATCAGAAATGTTGTGTTCAGGTCTAGTTGGAATTTCGCTAACAGCTGACTGGGGAGAACCCGTTGATGTCTCCAATCAGAGGGACATTGAAGCAGCAGAGCGATACATACAGTTCTACCTGGGGTGGTTTGCTACACCCATCTTCAATGGTGACTACCCCCAGGTTATGAAAGATTATATTGGTATGTTATGCTCATTTGAACAGTCCTTTTTGGACAACCTGTGACTGATACTGTAGCTTTTCTACAATAATTACTGAACTGTCATCTCTAGGAAGGAAGAGCGGCCAGCAGGGACTGGGAGCTTCAAGGCTACCTGTGTTTTCACCTCAGGAGAAGAGTTACAACAAGGGCACTTGTGACTTTCTGGGCCTCGGCCACTTCACGACACGCTATATCACCCAGAAAAACTACCCATCAGGTCTCGGCGACAGTTACTTTGCAGATCGTGACCTTGCAGAGCTAGTTGATCCGCAGTGGCCTGACCCTGGCTCTGAGTGGCTCTACTCTGTCCCCTGGGGGTTCCGACGTTTGCTGAACTTCGTCAAGGTATTTATAATATATTGACTGTATACTGCAAGTGATTCCTTTTAGTGTCCACAGATTTGATGGTTAACAAGCCTTTTTTTTTATTTAAATGTCAGCATAGCATGTAAATGTGGTCATTAATCTGATACAGATACAGATTCTAACATGGATACAGATATGGACAAAAAAATACCGATACATAGCATATAACTATCATACAAACTGTCTAACCTGTGTGAATTTGATTCCAACAGAGTCAGTATGGAAACCCCATGATCTACGTGACAGAAAATGGTGTATCAGAGAAGATGCACTGCACCGACCTCTGCGATGACTGGAGAATGCAGTATCTCAAAGAGTACATCAATGAAATGCTCAAAGGTGAGCTGACCTGAATGTATGGAGAGATTAACCCATATGTGTCTTTTTGGTAACATATCAATTACGCTGAATTACCAATAAATGTACTCCTCTGCAATACGTTTTTACAGCGGTTAAGGATGGGGTGAATGTGAAGGGCTACACTGCCTGGTCCCTGCTGGATAACTTCGAGTGGGATGAAGGCTACACAGAGAGGTTCGGACTCTACTATGTGGACTTCAGGAACAAAAACAAACCTCGATACCCTAAGGCCTCTGTCCAGTTCTACAAACGTATCATCAGCTCCAATGGATTCCCCAATCAAAGAGAGGTAAACAGAGACACATTGTTAACTTGTTTCTTTAGGAGTTAATGGTATTTTAATGTGTTTATAGGTGGAAAGTTGGAAGAGGAAAGCGATAGAGACGTGTTCCTCCAGCAACCAGCTTCTGGCAGCAGGTCAGTTCAGTGCAACAATACAGTCCAGATTTATGAGACAGGCGGGGCCAAACAAAGGAAAATTCTACCTTAAGGTTGCTATTTTTTAATATCTAACAGGATTTTTCTTTGTTTTGCCCCTCCAGCTAGAAGAAAATCCCAGGGAAATCAGGAACATGCAGGAAAGGCTTGGCCAGTTCATGATGAAGTTTAGGTACAAGAATTGATATCTCAGCTCAACGACGTCATTATGATGTGCTACTTTATCCTTCTCTGACACACAGTCACAGCAGAAAATGTGTGATCTTTCTATTATTAGACCCATTCAACAGTGCTAGTTGAAGATTCCATTGATTAGACATACATTGCATCATAATGTAATACTGACTTGGCCATTCATTAGTAAAAGTAATATTTATCCCTATTTAGGTTACGCTTAAAGAAATGATCCAAGGGATCAGCTGAGTTGTGTGAATATGTTAAACAAAGATTCATACAATCCATTGTAGTGAAAAACTTTTAGTTGAAAATGATTTCTACTGTTTTTGTGATTTCCAAATGTGTTTTGTGTTTTGGTCACTGAAATTAGAAAAAAAAAATGTTCACAGCAGTCATTACAGTATGAAAAACACGTAATTAGAAATATTGATAATGACCCCACTCTATTATAGTCAGAACTGCAGTCGCACTGGAGAAACATCTGCTATATCGGCTGAACTAAATGCCCAATTTCTGTAACATATAGCACTTTCCTATGTTAATTATGCATTTTCAAACTTTGCCTGTGATGGTGGCTGACCTGTTGGATAAACAGCGGCCAAAGGTCACAACTTGGCCTTTCATTGTCATTGGCAATAATGTTGACGTTATGTAGATTAGAAAAGCATGCTGTTACTGTTCTCTAACTTGTGAGTGTAAGCTGTGCGTTAGCACAGCAAACATGAGATTTTAATAAGAGTGACACTTTCAAACATAATATTGTGTAAACTTCAATTGTCTGAACCCTGATTTAGCACCCACTGAACATTGAAGTTGGGCGACACAGGTGGACAGTCTTTAATGCCTCTGCCTCACAGGAAGAGTGGAGTTTGCATGTTCTCCCATGTCTGTGTGGGTTTCCTACAGGTTCTGCAGTTTTCTCCCACACTCCAGAACATTTAAATTTATCTAACAATTGTCACTGAAATCTGAACTCATGCTAACAGCATTTGACTTATCAGTGAAAATGATTGTTAATGACAGCCAGAATGTCATTATGCCTCAGTTTTAGCACTCAGACCCTTTTCTCTCAATAAATTCCTTTTTTTCCTTGCCTTTAAAAAAACTACTTTATAGTTGTTCATCTTGTTACTTTCATCATTTTCAAGTATCATTACCCAACACAAAGTTTCCTGTCCCTAATCTGGTTCAGGGCTTGGATCAGTTTCGGTTGAGGACACTGCCTTGCAGGAATTGTGTTGATCATCTTGATCACGCCCCTTTGTAGGTGCTGAAACGTTTCAAAATGGCTGCTGTGAAAAGACAAAAAAAGACCAACCAGGACAAAACAATGACCTTTTGGGTGGTAACAAATCTTAAGAAATATTCATACCTTTTCTTCATCTCCTGTGTGTTTCAGATCCATTGATAGGCCACATGGAGATGGTAACAGAGATTGTGGTTCCCACTGTGTGTACTCTGTGCATTCTTCTAAGTGCAGTCTTCCTCATGTTCCTGCTGCGTGGACGTTCCTGAGACATGTGCAGAAGCACACGCACATGCACACACACACATTTTCACATAGGGCTGGGCAGTAAAACATCTGAATGTATTACTGTGCTGTAGATTTTTTAATATTAAAAACTGTGATACATAACTTTAGTGTTTAAATGCAGACATGAATCAGCGTCTGGTATAAATCTTGTTTGCCAATTTCATTCAATATTTTAGCAGATTTGTTTGCCAATTTCATTTAATATTTTGGCCGATTTGTTAATCACGTCTTTCCTCAGTAAATCTCAACTGTCTAAAAAAAAACATGGCTTGATGCTTTAGTAGGTAATTCTGTCACCTGTAAAGGATCAAGAAATTACCTCTCTATAGGGCAAATAAATATCTGAAAATGAGCACAAAATTCCTTGAAAATTAGCAAAAACCTGTTGGCCGCTAAAAGATTAACCAAGAGAGTGTCAATTTCAATCACTGAATTTTATTAAATGTATTCATTTTTAGAAAAGATAAAATAAACTTAAATTTTCCACTCCAATACAGATGGTAATATACTGATATCATAAAAAGTTGCATATGAATATCCCGATATCCTTTTTTTTTTCATATTGTCCAGCCCTGGTGTCACATCCCCTTGTTTTAACAATATCAAACCTCAGTGGTCTTTAATTTGATTTTGTTGATTTAACTGTCTTGCTTTTCTATTTTGGATAAACTTTCCAAGTTGTAATTTGGAAGGTCAAAATGCCCAGTACCTGCCACAAAATTAAACCAAGTTTGGCATATGATGATAATTACTATTTTCTAACAAACTGGTCTGGTTTGATTTTTGGCGTACTTAAGTTTTTCAAGCTATTCAAGCTAACTCCCAATAAAACATGATTTAATGGCTATAAAGAATGAAGAGTGATGGAGGTAAACAGTTTTACTCTCTTTGGGTCATTAAACTTCAATTAAAAGACAATTTTGAGACTGATACTAGGCTGGTTATTGAGTGAAAGGTGTCTGAAAAGAAAAACTATGGCTTTTGAAAGTTGATGAGGAGTAACTCACATAATATATATTTTTATGGTTTGTTTTAGCCCATGCCCCTGGGAAAGGAGGCTGTGTGTGCTTAGCAATATCATTGGATGGGCTCTTGATGGAGTTCAATTTACAGGAAATAAAGGTCTTCGGACTTTAATATCAGTAGAGTTTTGCTTGAATTTTTGGGTGGTTGTCAGCTTTGTCCTGTTTTTGAGTGTATTCAAGGTGGGCTTGATTGCATAACCATGAAATAGTTCATAGGTCACCACATAGACCCTTGTAGAGTTCTTTCTCAAATGTATGGCTTTGTGACTTTCATGATTTGCACAAAGACAATGGGTCAAATTAAAAATGCAGCCTCCAGGGGCACAGGCACGTGTCATCCCTGAGCTGGTCCTAAGCCTGGATAAATGCAGAGGGTTGCATCAGGAAGGGCATCCGGCGTAAAACTTGTGCCAAAACCAAACATGCAAATTGAACCTAAGAATCTCATACAGGATTGGTCGAGGCCTGGGTTCACAACAACTGCCATTGGTGTCGATAACCTACAGGGTACCAGTGGAAATTGGGCTACTGAGGGTCGAAGGAAGAGAGGAGGAAGGTGACTTTGGAAGCAAAGAGAGAAGAGGAATGGCAAGAGCCTTGGACTGAGAGTAGGGACTTTGAATTTTGGGACGATGACAGGAAAGGGCAGACAGTTGGTTGACATGATGCAGAGAAGGAAGGTGGATATACCGTGTGTCCAGGAGACCAGGTGGAAAAGTAGTAAGGCTAGAAGCTTAGGAGCAGGTTTTAAGTTGCACTATCATGGTACTGACAGGAAGAGAAGTGGAGTGAGAGTTATCTTGAAGGAGGAGTTTCTTGGGAATGTTCTGATGGTGAAAAGAATGTCAGAAAGACTTATGAGTCTGAAATTAGAAATTGAAGGTGTGACACTCAATGTTAGTGGTCATGGATGAGAGGATGCAGCCACGTCGGACCTGACTGCACTTCTACCCCGGAAAGGAGGCACTGAAAGTGAGAGGAAGCAGAAGAGGGGAAAGCACGTAGTTGTCTGCGCTTGGCTAGCAGCTAAACCTTCTGGCCATACCATCTATCCTTCTGGCAAACGTACAATCTCTAGACAATAAAATGGATCACATAAGGTTGCTGAGGACAGCGAATGAAAACATCAGTAACTGTTGTGTGCTTGTCTTCACTGAAATATGGCTAAATGACAGCATTCCGGATTCTGCTGTACAACTGGAGCAGCTAACATGCTACCAAGCGAACAGAGCACTCGTAAACGGAGAAAAGACTTGCAATGGTGGAGTCTGTATTTACGTCGGTGACGTTTGGTCCCGGAACGCTGTGGTGGTATGCAAATACTGTTCACCACTGGCAGAGTATATGGATATTTAGTGCCGTCCTTTTTACCTGCCAAGGGAACTCACAGCGATTCTGCTAGTTGGTCTTAACATCTCTCCCATCTGTAATGGCAGTGACCGGAATGTAACACTTAGTGAACTGTACCAGGCCATCAGTGAGCAAAAGACATCACACCCATATGGATTCCTCATCCTTGCTGGAGATTTTAATTACGCTATCCCCAGGGCTTTCCTCCCCAAACTGCACCAGCGTGTTGATTTCCCTACAAAAGGAGACAACACCCTCGACTTGGTCTATAACACCCACAAAGGAACGTAAAAGCCCCACCCCCCCCACCTTGGACTCTCGCCTTTGACCACACCACTGTTAGACTAACGCTGCCTTACAGACCCCAAGGTGAAAGTCGCCAGACCGGTTCCGAAGCAGATGCGGTTGTGGCCAGATGGGGCTACCTATGCTCTTAAGGACTGTTTTGACAAAACAAACCGGGAGATATTCAAGAAGGTAGCCACTCATCTCAACCACATTAACATTGAAGAGTATACAGATGCTGTTAGTTCTTACATCCGCAAATGCATTGATGATGTAACACGCATCTCTCTGTTGAATAACCTCAACAGCAACTTTGCACGGTTTAAGGCTTGAAACAACACTCATCCACAGAAGACCCCCCCACCACCACCAAACCCTGCGCCTGTCTGCTGCAGAAGAATGGATCAAATTAAAGTCAACAAGTATGACTATTATCCATAAATCAAGAAAATTTAATTTGAATGCCAACTCTACACAATTAAACAAAAATAGACAAGAATTACAAGATATAAATGAGGGAAATCTGTAAATAGTAGTCCATGCAAATGCATTTTCCAGTCACTGGGAACAACCAAAAACTTAAAGAATTGTTAAATACCTTATCATAACCTGATAATTACATCATCTGTCCAGACAGTTTTCTTTCATTTCAATATAAATGTCTTAAATGAAACATATTAAAGGTTTTTAAAATAGATTTAAAAAATACTATGGCTTTCCTTCTATGATTACAGATTAAGTATTGCTGGTAAAATGTAAACGTGATTAATGCTCACTCGGCTTCCCCTTTACTACTTTATTATCCTCGGTAACTATTAATAGTTATTCTAATAGATAACTATTGCTCTATATCTAGTTCTTTCACCCATGTTAACTAATTTATATTGTATCCCACTTGTGTGCTTCTTAATAGAAAGGAAAATCTTTATGGTTACTCTTGAGATTGCATATCGTACTATTCTGATTTCAATCAGTTATTTTAAATATAGACTTTTGTCCAAGATAAATTCATAAAATTGCAGTATGGAACACCTCATTCACGCCAGAAAAAAAAAACTTCCTTTATATCATGTTCAAATTGGTAAGGTATGAGGGACGTTGTTTTTCTTTCTTTATGTTTTGATTCTGTTGCATTTAAAAAAAAAAAAAAAACAAAACTATAATGCCTCTTGCTTTCGCCAAGTAACTAAGTGTGCGTTCTGGCCAATATATTGGAGGCTTTTATTCTGAAGGCGCAAAGGGTGACCATATTCCGGAAGTGTTAGCACGCAAGCTTCCACAAGAAGTTCTGCTTGGGCTTTACGACCGACTGCTGGACCCTGCGGTAGGTCGTGCTGTTTTTAATAGCAGGATAAAGTGCCTGCCTGTTTACCGCTATCTTGCCAACGAACACTTGTGGTCTTAGTCGAACAAAAAGCCGTGTAAGTGTTGTACCTACAGTATTCCGTTAATTCCTCACAGTGTGTCCTAAATTCAAAAGTGATGTGGCGTTAATGTGGCCACTTACTTTTCTCCTAACTAAGTTGTGTTTTAGGCTGTCGGTGACGCTCAAAGCTTGACTTTTTTTTTTACAGATAAGTAAAATTGCCCTGTAGTACATTTTGTCGCGGCGAAATATTCCTTAAGTTTACCGCCTTCCTGTGGCGGAAGTTGGTAGGATTGGCTAACAGCTGACATCCGGGACGATCTCCGTTCCAACACAAATTACTCTCCACTCTCGCTCAGCCCGTTTACATGGGGATCAATGTCCTGACCAAAGTAGCAAGGAATCATTCAACAAAAAAAAAAAAACACGAAGACATTTTTTAAAAATATCTAAAAACAATGCCAATGAATTAGTGCTAATCCAGTACATATCCTCAGAGTTTTGCCCAAAAAGTTAAACAAAAGTCAGGGAGCAATTATTCTAGGAAGGAGTCATGAGTCGACCGGTCGATAGTTTTTAGGAATAAATACTGAGATGATAGTATTGAACATTCCTACAAACTGTAGTATGTTTTGTTGTCAAAGTTGTTTTTTTTTTAACATCATAGACCTATATAATTATGTAATTGTTCAATAAATGTAATGGTTTTATATTAAGCAAAAAAAAAAAATGCATTCAATGGCTTAGTAATGTCAACAGTATTAGTGATAGTAGTACTTTTTAACACTGATGTTTGCTTATCCAGACTGGACAAACTATGGTTGACCTGCTGGAAAACAGTCCACCTAACATGCCTGACTACGACAATGAAGAGGACGAAGCTTTCCCACCGCTCCCCCCGCCACTGTCCCCAGGTCAGGGCAGACAAGAAGACGGAGAACTTTTTGCAGATGGTGAGAAGCTACAATGCTGTGATATTCATATTTACCAATAGTCAACAAGCCTGACAAACAATATTTAAAATAAGAATACAAAGGCCAGTAAACATGTCTGAGTGTAAAAGAAAAGCTTCTTGCATTTAAACTTTTCCTTTACCCAGTAACAAACAAAAAAATCTATGTTATTCTGACAATCCATCCGCCCATTTTCTGCTGGGAGTCTTAAGTTCCTTTTGAAAGGGGAAAAGTGCATTCCCAACAGACCCTCAAAATACGTTTTGGCCTTCCACTGGGGTAATTAAATAGGAATTAAACCAAAATAATATCATGATGAGAAAGGAATTATATAAATGTCAGAAGAAAGCAATGTATTCGCAAGCACTTATACCAAAATAACAAAGTGCCAGAAACTGGAAAAATCTATTTTTATTTCTTATGATTAGATATATGTTTCAAGGTCTGACCAGTGATTCTGTGTCTGTTGCCTTTATCTTAATGCTTTAAAAGGGGGAGGTAATTTGATGGGTATCTGACATCTGAGTCATCTTGCTTGAACACAACTGTACGTGATAATTCTAAAAACTTTCCCTTTCATTTTGAGCCGTGCTTACAGCCTCATCTTTACAGTTTCCAAATTCAAATTCAGTTGGTTCCAACTTTCACAGGTGTGACATCGTCATCTGTCTTATTTTTCATTGCATTTCTTTTGACCCAAGGAATGAAAAGATGTTCACAGTGATCTATAATTGAAATTCGTCATTGATATGTTTGGTATCATGATGTGGTTTAAGTCAAAAACTGCACTGATCTGGCAAATGCAGTATCGACTTTCAGATATAGACGTCATCTAAGTGACAAGCGTAGTTTTAATGTTACTGTTATTCTCTAATGCTAATGATTGATCAGTTGTTTTCTATCAACTATGTTTTGGTTGTTGAAGGAGAGGGATCAGCTGATGTGTCCAACCTGGCTGATGTTCCTGTAGCAAAACGGAGGGTTGTGAAAAGGCCTCAGCCCAAGTTGGACGCCAATAGGTACTTTAAAAACTCAAGTGGGTCACTTGAGCAATTTTAATTAGTGCAGCAATGAAAACGTGTCATCAGTTGACACTGCAGGTTTAAGTTTTATTTAGCTAGTGACTGAGATAATATAATACCTACTTCTATTTGTTTTCAGGCTGACTTCAGATAGAGGACTTCCCGCTCTGAGAACACTTTTTGACAATGTTCGTTTCAAAGGCAAAGGACACGAGGTAAAAACTCCTGCATGAACTGAGATACTGCAGACCTGTTTTGAAATTTAGGTGTGCTATCAGTTATTTGAAAGGCTTCAAAAATATGTTTATTTCAGTGAAATAAAAAAAAAAAATAAAAAAGATCCCAGTAGTGTATTGCAATCAGTATGTTTTGCAGATTAGCTTATTATTCTTTTAAATTTATCTAGAAGGATCAGTTATGCTAGATAGATATAAAGTATTATCCATACAGAACCAATCTCTAAAAATTGATAAAAAATAATTTTCATTTATCACACACTCTAGAACAAAAATGTGGTGATTTTTTTTTTTTTTTTTTAAAGAAACCTTCAACTGGTAGTAGAATTTTTCAAAGGAGGACCATTATTGGCTCAAACTTTGAAAAACCTCACATGACATTATTTTTGAATGCTTTATATGGAGCACAATGTAACTTGTACAGAAAATTCCGAAAAGAAGATCATAACCTCAAATAAAATATCTTCAACAACAGAGGTTGATCTGTATCAGTGTAACAGAGTGAAGATTCAGTTATAATTTTGCTTGTCTTGTGAATTAAGCATTTTTAATGTTTAGGTACGTTGGCACTTATTACTCATGAATATTTTTTATTTTAAAAATACTGAAATTTGGAAGAAATTTGTTCTCATGATTTGCCAAAAATAAATTAGACGGTAATTTATTGAACTTTTTCTTTTGAGCCACTACCTTTATAATTTTGATGTAAGCAACCTGACTTTCACTTTATCCGTCCGCTAGTAACACCAGACTTGAACCCCTCTTTTTCTCACCCAAAACTTTTCTTTTTATTTCTTTTAGCATGATCAACAATTATTTTTTATTCCAGTTACTTTTGATGTAATGCTAGGACTGTTTTTGCCTATACTTTTCCTCTTTAAATAAGATTTGGTTCAGGTAATCACCTCATCAGTATCGTATTAGATAGACAAAGGTGTGCCTGTGTTGGAAATCAAGAGACACTGGAATGGAATGACTGACTTATGAATAGATGCCAATTCCTGAAAAATATTAATTCTTAAAAAATAAATTCCAAAGCTGTATATAGGATATATTTTTAATGCATCCACTTTTTGTTCCAATCAGGGGGAGGACCTGCGCCTATTGATGCAGAAGATGGAGAACTGGGCCCACAGGTTGTACCCCAAATTGCAGTTTGACGATTTTATTGACAAAGTTGAGAAGCTTGGCAGCAAGAAGGAAGTGCAGGTGGGAAAAAAAGTTACTGATCAATGGAATGTTTTTGATGCAGACAGTGTACCATTTTTGTTTTTCCCCTCTGATAGACTTGTCTCAAACGGATACGTCTGGACATGCCACTGATACATGAAGATTACATTGGTACAAGAGGTAAGGAACCAAATTTATCAATGCTGCATGTGGGAAGACAAGAAAACATGCTATCAGTGGTCTTTTTTTTTTTTTTATAAAATAAGGCGGGACTGATTACTAACCAGATGCAGACACTGAAACTTAAATTCTGATCATCCAGCCCACTCTTTGTTCTGTAGCATTTGGCCACTTTGTCTTTGGTAGACATCTTTTATCTTTTATTAAGATTACAAGCTTTTCATTTCAAGAAAAAGCGCTGATGATATATGATTGGTATGAAACCACATAATCAAAAACCTGTTTTATTTACCGTAATTTCCAGACTATTGAACGCACTTCAATATAAGCCGTACCGGCTAGCCGATGGCTATATTGGGCTTCCTCCTGTGCACTAAAACCGACAAAGTCGTCTTCTTTGGTGTCGGAGATGAACGGCCTCAGAATCTCCCAGTCATTTCATCGGTCCAATGTGACGAGGTTAAATGTTTTAGCAGCGTGCGTGAAGCTCGTTAGCCCCCCCCCCCCGAATCCAAAAATTAGCCGCATTGTTGTTTAAGTGAAAAAAGTTGCAGCTTATCGTCCGGAATTTATGGTAATCATTCAGTGGGGGGATGCTAGAGCCTATCCCAGCTGTCATCCGAGAGAGTTGGGGTATACCCTGGACTGGTCGCTAGTCAGTCACAGGGCCACAAAAATGAACAACCTTTCACGCACCCATTTATTTTAGGCAATTTTTTTTTCCGATTAACATGCTGCATGTTTTTGGACTGTGGGAGGAAACCAGAGAACCTAAAGGAAACCCATACAGATTTGGGGGAGAACATGCAAACTCCACACAGAAAAATCCACTTGTCGGAATCAAAACCAGGGTCCTTCATGCTGTGTGGCTGAAGCACTAACCACTGCTCCATTGTTCCACCCTCAAACATTCACTATTACGTTACATTTGTTAACACAGATGAAGAGGACGCTGCCACGGAACCACATATCTTTAAGGGTCCAGAAGCCCATAGCAATGGGACCTTCACCAGTGATCTGCAGGGGCCAATTCACTCTACTCCAGCCCCTAACCTGTCTACACCAGCTCCTACAGCCTCACCTGCCCTGTCACTCACCGAGGAGCAGTGCAGACTCATTGAGCTGAACAGACAGCAAGCCCTTGAGAGGAAACTCGCCCGTCAGCAGCAGGCAGCAGGTCAGAGGCTATGATCGATTATCAAATCAAAATTAAGGATAATCAAATAGGGTTCCTGATAAATGAAACAGCTTTTCTTTTCGAAGTTACTTCACCCTCACTAAGGCAGTGATATTATTTCATGCTTGTTCCACGCAAATTGTTTTGTTTGTTTTATTGTCTTTCTCTTTGAAAATAGTTCACTAAGTTAGTGTCAGCTAAGTCAATGTATGGACTTAGCTGACTTGTCATTCATGACTCCATGGTAAATGTGTTTTCCCCTTAGAGTGCCCAGCGGTTGATGAGACCTCTATCGTGGATGAACTTTCTATAGTCTCTTCACGTAAGAGCCCTAACAACTCGCAAGATCTGGAGGAAGATTTAAATGTGGATCCAAGCAGCATCATCCACAATCTCCACCAACTGTCCCCCACACACACAGATCCTTCAGAAATCCGGAGTGAAATGACAGAGAGTGGCTAAGATTCTCAGAACGTGTGTGTGTGTGTGTGTGTGTGTGTGTGTGTGTGTGTGTGTGTGTGTGTGTGTGTGTGTGTGTGTGTGTGTGTGTGCGTGCGTGCGTGCGTGCGTGCGTGCGTGCGTGCGTGCGTGCGTGCGTGCGTGCGTGCGTGCGTGCGTGCGTGCGTGCGTGCGTGCGTGCGTGCGTGCGTGCGTGCGTGCGTGCGTGCGTGCGTGCGTGCGTGCGTGCGTGCGTGTGTTTTCAAGCACTTGCAATGTGTCAAAATTCCTATTTTATTTTGTTTCCATGTGAGCTGATGTCTGGGAGAAGGTCCTCTGACAGCTTTTTACCTCTATTAAATACATTGATTGTCAGATATAGTTTTTTAGTCACAGGCTGTATTATTGAGGTAAAAGAGGTTTTGTTGTAACCTTTTCTTTTTTTATTGATGTTTTCTCATTGAATTTGACTTCTGAGTGATAGAGGGCTTTTTTCCTCATATGGTAACATTCAGATGTTTGTTTTTTACAGTTGCTCATGGAATGAAATTCGGTTGCAATAATTTCCCTCAAGCTTAGATTTTTTTATGAAGCCTCACATCTGAATTCCAGGCTCTTTGTTCACATTTAAAATCACTATCATTTCACTATGTTTGTTGTCATGGTGATAACATTCCCGGGCTGTTGTATCTGAACCTGAGAACCCTGAGTGCAGCCGAACCAAACAGTGTTGGATCAGACTCTTTTTTTTTTTCTTGGCCCAAAGGGAGCTGAAGGATTCAGGGCGTTAACCTCAAGTGTTCATCACTGTCAAATTCTCAACTTTTGGATGAAAAGAATGGCGAAAACCTTAACTGGGGCTTGAGCCAATTGCCACATGATGACATTTAAAATCTACCATGTGCTGAGTGAGCAATATGGTAAGTAACAGTCCACAGTCTAGCAGTTACCTGTAATGTCTTGTATAAGGGTTGAATGTTAAGACAGATTTGGGGACCACAACCATATTTCCCTTATTTTGGCGCTCTCAGATAATACTGCCTCGCACTTGGCTGCTGGTCCTGCATAATTAGTTTTTATTTCTTAAATGTTTAAACAGTGTTTGATCTTCAAAAATAAGCACAGTATTGATTTTATTACTTAACATAATTTGAGTCCCAACCTATTTATAAATTGTTAGAACTGAGGTTTATTAAGATTCTGTTGGAAGATGTTCTTCTTTCGGTTTTATTGGAAAGCAAAATTAAAATATATTGCTCAACATGTTGTTTAAAATCAGTCACAGAAAGAGTCACAGAAATTCACTCACTTTGTAGTGATGGCAGAAGCTGGACCTTTCAAACGTTTTTGTTCCTCTAAAGATTTAGCCTTTTTTCCCTTCATTTTCTTTCCTTGAAGTTGTTTCACCTCTTATCGTGGAGGCTTCTTCAGCTCTGATCACGGTCGATAAGAATTGATCATGACCTGGATGACTGAGAACCTCCACAGACATACTTTATTAGGAATATAGCTGTATTTTATAAACAACTGACAAAGAAGCACTTTGTTGCCCACTCGATACTTGTGTTGAGACGCTTTCCTGTCATCATACACCTTTGATCCCTTTACGCTGGCCTCCAGGTTTTCCTGGGCCCCTGCAAAAGTGTCTTGAGCCACAAGAGTGCACAACCAGATCTCCCTCTTTACCCAAGGTGGCACTACAGATCACCTCATCTTGCAGCATTTCATGGCAAGAGATGGAGATCGTTTTGTTCGGAAAGGTGAAAAGGACCTTGTCTGGTCCAGTGTTCAGGGATGGGGGTAGCTCTCCTATGACTGGAATTATCAGTCCGAATTCATGGAAGGAGCTGTCAACAAGCATCCTGAGAGGTTGCTTTGCCGTCACCTGGATTGGGACATTGGTGAGGTTTTAAACCAGCAGGTAGGCCGAGTGATTGCTGCCAAGTGACAAGTTGAGCTTACTAAATAGCAGGGAGGGTTGGAAGAAGGCTTGTGAGCCAGGTATTTGACCCTTAATGATTATGAACCGAATGGGGGAACCTGCAGTGCACCCAGGGATTGTCAAATCGACTTTGCAGGCATGAGGGATAGTTTGCCCTAATACCATGTTCCCTGGTTCTGGAGATGGGATGTTTTCCAATGCTTGCCTAAGACCAAAGGACTTGGTTAACGGTCTTGCTGAGTCTAACAAGATGGTCTGCCCACACAAAAAATGGGGAGAGATTGTGAACCATGCTCACATAATGCATGATTTCCCTCCTCCCAATGTGTACATATAGCGCAGATACTCCTATCGCTTTAATGGGGTTCTGTGGCATCTGTAGCAAGAGCAGACAATGGCTTTGCTGCACAAAGAGAAGATCGGGCCGGCATAGGTCATTGTACTGGTCCTGTCTGATGGCAGACTTCTCCAACCACACAGTACTAGGAAGCGGGGGCAGGGACACCGTTAAGATGGACAGCTTGGGGTCCAAGTTCTTCACTGAACAAACAAAGGACTCATGGATGTGCAGTGTCATTGTGGCCAGCCAGCCGTCACCGAGTACTCGTTGGCAGCACGGGGAGTTCAGAATCAGGAATTGGCTCTATAATAGGCATTGGCAGGGGATTCCTTAACAACAGCTACCCCGGCATTTGGGTCTGGTGGGACTTTCCCTGAACCAAGTGGTTTTGGGGTGGCAACGTGGGCCTATATGTAAACTTGGTGGCAATCAATGAGTGGGGTTAGCTGATCTAGAAGGTCCTGACCAATCAGAAGTGGTTTGCTGTCAAACATACAGATGTGCAGGGGATGTCTGGCCTTGTCACACAATTGCAGGCCTATTGCCATTTCTCTTCTGGGGGCCCAGGTGGCCTGGCGATTTGTAGTCCTGGTCATGCAAAATTCAGTGCTCTTGCTAAGAGCTTGATCACCTCCTCCACCTGTTTGGTCTGACCTTTACCTTCCTGGGTCCGATTCTTGGGTTTTCTACCCTTCTGCTTATCTTGGGGGTCATTATGTCTGTTCCCACCCCCCTGGTTCTGTCAGCCATTTTCCCAGTTTGCCTGCCACCCTGTTGGAGTTGGTTGGTACTTCCCAGGCTTGAGTGACTCAGAACGAGGCAATTGGTGCCTTCTAGGGCCAGATCTCCACCCTTTGAGGCTTGGATTCCCTGAACCCTGGGGCTGACCGCTTCGTCCACTCTATTGGGACGCATGAGCATCTCCCATGACCTCTGCGCGAACCTCTAAATTTGCCACATCATCAGGTGACCTGATTCTCAGTACATGCCAATGTCGTAGCGGATCGTTTTATTCAGGTTGTGAAATGAATGACTGGTCTTCTTCCAGCCCCAGGGCGCTACAATGCTGGAAGAATGCGGCCCTCAGCCGCCTGTAGTACTCCCGAGGAGACTCAAGTACTCAAGGCAGCCTCGATCCCTTCCTAATGTGGGATTTTAAGTTCAATGAGGTAAGCTGGACCACACAACAATGTTGGGGCGAAGAGATGTGGTGGTAAACTCTGTGGGGCACTGAAGCTGCCTGTCAAGGTTAATCCTCATTTCCTACCCCTTGTCGGGCAAAAGGGTTGAGCTTCTTCTTTGCCTGGCGTGCCAATGGTCTCCGCCTTCTGAAACAAAACTGGTGCTGCTCTGCTGTTGGTGACTTTATCTTGTCGGCACCTCTCCAACATCTCAGCCAGCTTCCTCGGGACCTGGCCGTGGTGCCATCTATAGCACCCCTGAGAGAGCGCAATCTTGCAGCCAGACAGGATGTGTTGGAGGCTTGTGTTGCGGGCATTGCAGATATAGCAGCATTCCTCACTCCCAAACCACTGGTGGTTATAGGGGGCCAAGAAGTGTATGATGCGCGAATGAGAAACCTAATATTTTCTTAATTGAAGCAGATTCATCGCCCCCATGAATTTATATGAATCAACTTATTTTTATGAAATTATTGCAGTTAAGTATTTGTTGCCTCTAGGGAATCAGTGTGACGACTTCCTGGACATGCCACACTTTTGGGCTTTGAATTACAATACCAACTATATTTTAATGACATTTTGTACTTTTTAATTGTATAATTTGATCAGCCATATTAAAATGATCAGTACTGTGACTATGATCCTTCTTACAGAGTTGTTTCCCATCAACTGTTGGTTTCCACTTTTGAGCTCTTATGAATTAATGTTTCAGTCCTTCTAATCACTGGCATGTTCACAGAGTGCGGCAGCGATTTATGTTCATGATGTTTTGTAGCCATAGTTGCCCCCACAGGGCTCGGGGTAACACCTGTTGTTACTAGTGAATCTACCTTTGCTTTTACTGTTTTATTTAACCCCTCCGGCTCACTAGTCTGTACATTCTCTCAATTCTCTGGTGGAAATGTGACTTAACAGAGGTAATAACTCAAGGTCTTCCTCTTTCCTCTATTTCAAGTACAGAAGTTTTTTTCTTATCTTAACTTTTTTCCAGGGGGATTTAAAGCTATTATTTTTGTAAAGTGATTGTTCCAATCCAATTTTTTTTTCTTTTTTTTTCCTCTCTCTTGAGACTTGTTACAGGGGGAGGTATTAGTAATACTGAAAGCATGTTGAATAACCTCCAGAATCTGGATTTGTGTCTTTCATTATATAGCAGGGGTCTCAAGTCTGCAGCCCATGGACCCATTGCTGCCCTCAGGACAATATTTTGTTGGCCCCTACTTGATGTGCTTCTGTAGCCTGCACATTTTTCTCCCACACACGTTTTTGCTGAGTGATTACCTTAGTTGGTTTTGGGTTGTGTGTGGGTTTTATTTTATTTTTTTAAAAATCACTCATGGCAGTGGTCCCCAACCTTTTTTGCACCACAGACCTGTAATGGGTTGGCATGGACCCAATTGCAACACCAAGATTCTGCACCAACAGAGTTCTTTGTTGAGGCTAATAGCAGTGGGTGAACGGTTCACAACAACACAACGCAGATGAAGCAGGGGCATTGAAGACAGTAAAGTTTGGTACTGGAAAGAAGCTGGGGCTCCTGAAGTCTGGCATCGAGGCTCATGAAATCCGGTGAGAGACTGCAGAGACGGACAGGGTAGGTTCTGGGAGGTCTCCCATTGCAAGCAAGGCAACCTAGAAAGTAGTGGGACTGGAGCTAAGGCTTTTAAGTCCACCTAGACCTGCAGGGCAATTCTGAAGTCAAAGCCAGTCAAGTTCAGGAAGGTCAGTGGAAAGTGGTCAAGCTTGGAATATTTTGAGAGAATTGTCCCCCACTTTCCCTGAGTTTTTCAGGATTTTCAGGTGGATCATGCGCCTCTTTCGGGGCACATCTGTGTGAAAAGCTCTCTTCTACTATGAACTTAAAGCCAAAATACCGATAAGCATCTTCAAGATATACTAAGGATCTTAATTACTTCCTCCCTCAAGCCAAATGTGGCTCAGTTGTGCAAAGGGAAGCACCTCCAGGTCTCTAGCAGCAAGAAGTAGGTAAGAGTAGTAGCAGTCGCAGTAGGTAAGCCAATGTTCAGAAGAATTGTTATTAATTAAAATTAAAAGTTGGAAAGTTGTAGTGTTTTTTAGCAATATTTGAAACTTTATTTGAGGTACACTTGATTAGGCTCAGCCTGACCCAGACTCGAGCACCCCCCAGCTAAACTGAGTTTGAGACCCGTTAATGTCCTATTTTCAAATAACGGACATTGTTATAGAACTGAATTTACCATTCATACTTAGCTATATTGAAGTTATAAGTGGCCTCTGCATAACCTTTGAGTATCAATTTAGAATTTGATATGTCTAAATATTAACTAGCATAGTATTGAAAATACATTCACAGCAGACCCTTGCCTTATGAGCGAGATGGGAAGAAAAACTTCTTAGGCACCCTTGACAGTTACCCATTCTGTTAAATGTTTTCACTCAGTCAATTAAATGTAAGAAGTTCACTTTTGCACTCATGGGAAATCTTTTTGTCTGTTTTATTTGTCTTAAATTTCAAGACTAAATCCATACACCTGAATTACAAAAAGTTTATCTAAATAAGAAAATCAAAAATCTCATTGAAAAAAAATACATCTCTATTTTTATGTTACTAAAACCTTTTGAATAAAGAAAGTAGTTTTGATTTGTTCCTTGGCTGTTTGTTTCTATCTCCACAGCAGTCTTCACTCAGGCAGCTCTAAGCTGTTGAAGCACAAAGCTCTGCACATCTGTCCACGTCGAGCAGAGCCTGCTCCCTCACCTCCTCAAGGAGCAGGTACAGATTGGGGCTTTTGGTCTGGCAGAACTGCCTCTCCTCCTTTGAGAGCTGGGGCCGCTGTGCTGCCTTCTCCTGGGCCTGTTGAGACGCCTCCTCCGCCAGACGCACCACTTCCTGCACCAGCTGGCTGCGGCCCTGAGGACGGGGCTGCTGCTCTTGGATGCTCTGGTGAGGCTCGTTCCTAATGACCTCCAGGTTTAGAGCATCAGCGTGACATCGCGACGACTGGACAGAAATGCGGACCTAAAATAAAGAGACTTCTATTAGAACCAAATACCACCTCCCATTAGATTGCATCTCTGATGCAAGATAGAATAACATGCTGATAATTAGCATGTTATTCAGTGGAAATAAGTTGTGAATGGCTCACAGTGATGTGGCCGAAGAGTGTGAAGGTAGTCGTGCCACAGCCAGTGTTGGTGGTGATATGGTCCGAATATCGTCGCAAGGAGCCATCGAGCCACTTGCACTGACCCTCCTGTCCTACAGCCAGAACCTGGCCCTCCCGGTTCTTGAGGTACGCGGGTCCCTTCACACCGTACCTGTGGATGGACAAGGAATCAACACTACAGGAGAGAACCCAGACATGGCAATTTTCCCTATTTTTCACGTCATAGGGAGCCGGATCGGGTAAAGTAGGAAAAAAATGACCAAGAAGGTAGTACAAAATGAAACCTAAGAACTGAGAAATGTGCTGGAATTCAGCCAGAGATTTGTAAAAAAAAAAAATATATATATATATATATATATATATATATAGCGACATATTTAAACAATTTACTGAAAAGTCCATGTGACAAGTGGAAAAATAACTTTACGAAATAATGACTGAACAAATCAAAAGGCCAAAGGAAAGGAGCACTGTTCCATTTCAAGGGACTGTTGTTCTTAGCATGTTATGTTTTGGAAATAAGGTCAGAGAAGCCAGACTGAGATGGTATGGACATATAGAAAGGAGGGATAGTGAATATATTAGGTAGACGGATGCTGAAAGCGGAAAATTAAGTTCAGTTGGTGTGAGAGAAAAAGGTATAGAAAATAAGATTAGATGGCAAATTTGATTCACTGTGGTGACCCCTGAAACAAGCAGCCAAAACAAAAGAAATTGCCATTGTTGATTGTTTCTATTTCAAATGATCAGACCGTATGCATCTTCAGTATAACCTATGTTTGCAGTAAGGATCAATAGGACATGTATGGACTTAGGAGTTTAAAAAGAAAAGGTAAAACTGATCCCTTGAAAAAGTTACAGATATACACAAGTAAAGCATTCTGGGCAGTCAGTAGCAGCCTGTAGAGTTAGTTTCTTACTGGGGAAGAAACACCAGCACGCCATTGTCTCGGATGGCGTAGATGATGGCGTCAGCCACGCAGCACTGATCAGTCTGAGGGTCTCGTTCTTTGAAATAAAGACATTGGAACAATTCAGTGGACAACCTCTGGGCCTGCTGGGCTGCCTGGAGACACAAAGGATTCAGATTTATGATTTTTTTTGGGGGGGGGGGGGGTTGGTTATGAAATTTGTATTATCAGTGAGGATCTAAAGCATGTATCGTATTTTCTGGACTATAGGCCGCTACTTTTTTCCCCATGCTTTGAATCCTGCGGCTTATACAATAATTTTCTTCACTTATGGCCATCAACACTGGAAAAAAGCATTGCTTGTTTTGACAGTATGAGGGCCCATATAACAGATTCTGTGAAAGCAGCCATCAAGAGAACAAACTCAGTTCCAGCTTGATTCCTGGAGGTACAACTACGCTTTTGCAGCCACTCGACATCAGTGTGAATCGTGCATTTAAAGCAGCACTCTGAGGTGAGTGGGAGGATTGGATGACCAGCAGTGAGAAATCATTCACAAAAACTGGCTGCATGTGAAGAGCATCCTCTTCTGAGGTCTGCCAGTGGATCCTAACAGCATAGAGCAGTGAAAGAATCCACTATCACCAATAGGTTTCAAAAGACTGGACGGCTGAGTGAAGAGAGCAGGACAAATTCAGAGGTAACTTTGCCTCGAGATGAAAGTGACATTGCGAGCGACACCGACAGAGACTGAAAAAATATACAATCGAGATTTTCTGAGACTCTTCAACTCTGACACTCAAGAAGACTTCAGTGGTCTCAATGCACAGGAGGATAATTAATGACATCTATGACTTTTCTGTTTTGTTTGATCAGTAGTTTTAACGCCGTGTCCAGGTACCCTTTGGAAACAATCAATTAAGGTATGTAAATAAACATTTTGGAAATCTTTCTGAGCAAATATCTCATACCTGCAACTTAGAGTCTGGTGCAGCTAATATATGTAAAAAACCAAAAAAAAACCTTCTTTTAAAATTTAGTGGGTGCGGTTTATATTCCGGTGCACTCTAGAGTCAAGATAATCCGGTAAAACTGGGAACATACCCTGTTCTTATTGTTGATATGATGAGCTAATTCCTCCAGATCTTTGTTGCTGGCTATGGCTCTACAAGTAACTAATCCCCTTTCCATGTCCAAGGCTGCAGTGAGAAGACGGTGTACCAAGATGTCAGCGTAGCGACGAATCGGTGAAGTGAAATGTGTGTAACGGTCCAGAGCCAAACCTGGAACACAAACGAACACCATTAAACATGTTCATCCACAAGCCTTCTTTTGTTAAAAATATTGCTGTTCTTTTATTGCTTTCCTTCTTCAGCCAGCTTTTACACAGCATCCTGACTACACCCACTGTGACAGGTAGCCGGGGCTAATTTACCACCCGATCCGCAAATGTAATTTGCTGGTGGCTTGTACTAATTTTACATTTTGTCCTCAGATTATAGGTTTCATGGCTCATTAGATGTTATTGCAGTGTTTTGAAATACATTTGAGAAATTTCCCTTTGTTTTTCACCAAATGTCATACAGCATGTCATTCAAAGGCAAGTCATTATGCCTGTGCTTTGAATGATATTATTTAAAAGGTAAATATGATTATTGCATTTAACTTTATCAAGAAAAAACTCAAACCACTTTCCAGGGTGCCAAAAGCATGCAGTGATGTAATGAAATCACCTAGACTGTAAACAACCAGTCTCTCCTCACATGACCCAAAGATTAACCTTTCTCTGTGATTGAATAAGTTTCACTGTCTGACAAGTCTTATTATGGTTGGAGAAATTGGTAATCAAACTGGTGGTGTACCGTAGTGGTAATACTGGTCTTGGGAAAGAGCGCCAGTAGAGCAGTACAGAGCCTGAGACATGGCCTGAGTGGCCATCATTCTGAGCAGTCGGTTGAGTAGTGGGTCCTGCGGGTCCACAGCTTGATCCAGAGAGTCTGCTAAAGCCTTGTTGGACCTGCAGAGGTACATTAAGTCTTGAAATACAATAAGTGTTGTCCACTCTTTTTTTTGTCATAACTGCAAGCTGATCAACTGTGTTTAGGGATTACAAGGTAGTAGTATAATGTGATGTAATGTAGAAACCCCTGATAAGAGTATAACTTGAGTTACTCTACTGACCAAGTATTATGGGAGAAAACACTGACATAACAAATAAAATCAAAACACAAGTTTGAGACACACCTGGTGTTGATGGTGAAGCCCCTGGTCTTGGCACTCCCCACCAGCTCACTGAAGAATTCCTGTCGTGGTGGTGGGTGACAGCGCAGAAGGGCCTGGTGAGGAAACGTTTCCTGGATCTTGCATGCCACCCAGTGGTTGGCGTAAATCATGCACTCCGCTACGGTCTCGTGGACCTCCAAGGGCTGACGAGGGACCAGAGCTGTGATGTTCCTCTCCTCGTCCAGCTGAGCACGAACCTGGGAAGGAATTGTATGGCAGGATAGGACAGGCTAATGGTGATGGGTCCGTTTTTTAGATTACGAATGTCAGAATATGTTAAACCACAGCTTTCCATAATGCCCTGAGACAAATAATACAGTGCCTTGTCACAGTTTAACCATTGAACCAAAAAGTATGGCAAATGTTAGGCCAACAATGGATACCCTGGAAGATCTGTAACCTCAACAAACCATCATGTTTCTGCTCTTTTCCTCTTTATTTCTTTGTGGTGTTTTTTTAATTTCTTGTTTGCTAATTTTGCAATCGCCCTTGGAACCGAACATTCCTGCTTCAAATCTCAGCTACTCCTAGAGTCCCGAAGTGTTGTTGAGCAAGACAATGAACCCTTATCTGTCTTACTGGCGCTAATGGATGGCAGCCAACTGCTCATGGTTCACCCATGATGGGTTAAATGTAATGAAGGCATTTCCCCACAAGGGATTAATAAAGTACAATTAAAATTAATGTAATACTTCCAAATACTGTAAGAGAACGGTTCTGACTACCCTTCCGCCTTTGTGGTATTTCCTGTCTCTGAAGCAAATAAAGAATACAATCGCAAATCATAACAAAGCAGCCTTACCTCTACCCCTTCCAGCTCCAGAGCACCCCCCTGGTCCCTTTGTGCCCGCAGGTGTCGGGCTATGTGTGTCAGCCTCTCCAGAGCCAGGATGAGCTCGACCTGCTTAGCCCTCCTCTCGTCAGAGCTCAGTGGCAACAGTTCTGGAACCTCGGATTGCTCTCCATTAAGGAGAGCTTGGGCCAGTTCATAGTGTAGCTGGTAGGTCGAACGGATGACCGTGCGACCGTACCACACGCTGTTGACACTGAGGGTTTGGGCATCCAGCACCCATAGTACACTCATGGCATATCTGGATTATGAATGAAGACATGATTACTTATTATAATGTAGCCCCAAAGCAACATGTGACAAGGCCAACTACAAATGCAAAAGAAAAGTGGAGCTTTTATAAATGGCAGAGGCTGAGTTATCAGTTAATGGCTGAGTTACATTAGAGGAGTAGTTGAAACCCCCCACACACACTGTCTACATTTACCATCTTACCCCACCTTGCACATTTGCTGGAAACAGTCAACAAAGCTGCAGTGGGTGTTTAAGCTTGCAAAGTTGTTAGCATCTGATAACGAGTTAACACCACTTTTTTGAAAATATAGCTCTACATGCAAGCGCTTATCTGAGGCAAAATGGGTTAGGTCTGACTACGGGAATGCGAGCCCACTGACCTGTCGACTCCCCCGAGCAGAGAGCAGAGATCTGAGCTGAGAACAGCTGGCAACATGTCATAGCGGCGGTCGGCAAGGTAGTAGGTTGTAGCCCTTGGAGATGCATAGAATGGGAATATTAAAAGGGAACAAGTATGAATAAATTTAGGTCAAATCATGCTTTGCTTTGAATCAATATTCAGAGTTTGGCGCCATTGATTTTCCAACTCTAATTACTTTCACTGTTGTCACAATTCATCAATAAGTGATGATAATGGTGGAGACCATATTAAGTGATATATTTTACAAACTAAATGTTCTCAAAAGAGTAAAAAGAGTTTTGGACGGTGAGGAGGAATGAAAAAGAACAAAACAAAGTAAACATACAAGCCGTTTAAAGAGGCATTATTGGACTTTGAGTGCATGTGCGGATTATCACATTTGACAACGATATGAAAGTATAAAATGATTAGAACCAAACTAAACCAATAGTGCAAAAAAGACTTGATGAATTGAAAGCAAAAATGCCACACTCATCAATGTCAGTCCATATATAGAGTATATAACACTTGTGTGCTAAACAGATTTGTTTTGGTGTCTTTCTTGAATAACAAGGTCAATGAATAGTACAAGATATTAATTACATAGGCTTTTAAAAATTAAAGCCTAAAGGTTCAATAAGTATGCAAAAGTACCCGCTTTTTTTCCTTTTTTTCCCACCCCTCCTTTAACTACATGGTACTTGATTGATAAACAATATTTTTTCCCACCCCTCCTTTAACTACATGGTGCTTGATTGATAAACGATATTACCAATACCAACACCTATTTTGGGATATTTTTTCTCACAAATGTCAAAGTGTACTCAATCAGTTCAGCACCACCTGTGAATGACTAGCAGTGTGATGCTAAAAACGCTACCTTACCTGCCTCGGGCCTCCAAATCAGTGATCGAACCTTCCTTGACAAAGTGGGTCACATCAGCAATGTGGACCCCAAGTTCCAAAAACTTCCCTCCATCAAGGCTTTTAACAGAGAGCGCGTCATCTACATCCTCGCAGCCAAGCGGGTCAATGCTGAACACCAGATGACTCTCCCTGAGGTCCCGCCGTTCGGCCACTTGCGTGGGATCTGTCCTCCATGGCTTCTCAGGAGAGTTGACGGGCATCTCCCTCAGCTGTCCACAAAGGAAATACACATGTTTCATAATTTTCTTTGGATTGTCCCACTGAAGGTCGTGCTGTACAAGTTGCGTAGAAGGAATAAATACTTTAAAAATCATTTTTTTGGATGAACCAGGAAACGAAGTGAAAAAGAAAGAGGACAAATCACAGTCTGCTTGACCCACTTTGCGCTGAAAATTATTCACCAATTAATCACTTGTCGCTTGTCCTGTAAATTTGCTTTACTAAGAAAATTAGCCCTCACGGACAGAAGGGCTGCAATGATTAGCCTCTGGATGGCAGCGAAACCACATTGCACATTAGTGACATAAAACCACCGAGGATGGAGGCTTCACTTTTATTTTGTTCAGCTTTTTAGGAAGGTTTCTGGCCCAGTAACTCATTAAGTTTTTAGATAACTAGGAAAAAAAATCAAAATAACTCAAGAAAAAACAAACAAACCTGAAAATTTGAATAAAATAACAAATCCACAGACAAAAACCCCAAAAGCAGAAAACCATAGAAACAAAAAAAAAACAACCACTAATCACAGGACTGAAGTGATTGAATATTAAAAGACAGAATGGTCCACTAACAATAACTGGAAAGCATCCTGCCTAACCTGCGCATCTGAGAAGGGTGGTGTGTGGATGCAGTTCTCCAGGAGGATCGTTTGGACCTCGGTTTCCAACTCACCAGCCCGACCCAGCACTCGCACGCTGTGTCCGTTGGGAAAGAGCGAAGTGCTTTCCCATGAGTCAATGCGGACCACCACCCTGTGATCCTGAGCATCAAGACAAGGAAGAGAAGAGGAGAAGCCAAGTCATCAAGACATAAGCCAACGGTGTAATTTTGAATGCAGCTCCTATTTTGCACTTAATTTAACTTATTCTTAAAATGGTGGTTAGCTGGTTTCTGATTAACAATTAAATACAGAGTCCTTCCTTTCTCCATCCTCGACAAAAATAAACTGGTCAAACAACATAAGATGCTCAGTAATAACTGAGAATAATGATTAGTAGCTACATGACGGTGAACCAAACCTGCAGAGCATCAGCCTGCTGAGTGCTGATGCGGATCTTTGGGATACGGTGGTCCCAGGGCACAGTCAAGATGCGCTGAGAATTCCTGCTATGGGATTGAGTGGCTTCCCTTGAGGGAAAAGTCACCACATAATCTCTCCAGTTCCTCTGCAGGATCCCGACCACACGACCTGTGGTTTTAAGTAATCAAAAATGTAGAAAATACCCTGTTTTCTAAAGTCACAAAAAGTGTTTTTCATTGGTTAATGCTGATAGCACGCATTTCACCAAGATGAAGTGTGAAACAAAAATCTAATGGCAATCTGCTAAAGAGCAACTCACGATGGTGGAGAAGAATGGAAAAATATAATCCCAATTTCCTTTTGTAAATATTCTTGACATCTGTCCAGTCATACCTGTAGGCATGGGTATACTCTGAGAGTCCTCTCCGCTCTTCTCCTCGCCCTGTCCCTCTGTCAGCGCCGTCACCTTCCCCCTCCATTCACTCTTTGGCAGCAGCTCCACTACAACCAGGTCACCATGAACAGCTCTGTTACGATTCTTGGAGCCGTACACCAAAACCTCTCTGTTGTGATCTGCGGACGAGAGATGAACAGATGACGGACAGAGGACAAGAAACGAGAACAAAAAGAGACTAATGAAAATCTAACCTAACCTATGCTCTTGTTGGAGAAACCCTCCGCTGTGATGGAGGCTTCAGTCTGAGCCCGGTGCTTGTTGACCTTTAGAGTTCCCTAAATGAAGAAGCAGAGGGCAAAAAAAAGAAAATTAATTTTCGGTGATTTCAGAAAGAATCAGATGGCATTTAATCATCCCACTTTGCTGGCCAGAATTATTTCAATGTTTTTGGAGAACATTATTTGACACATATGAATAATGATCTTACCTCAAAGCTATTGCATTTTCATGCATGTAAGTCATCAAATTAAACAGATTTTGATTTAACCCATTCAATTATAAACGAATCAAACAAATGCAGATCGTATAATAAATTAAATGAACAATTATATTTAGATTATCCACTGCCAGCAAACACTATTTCATGCCTTTGAAAGTTAAGTGTTTGTCATTTCAATTGTGTGACACATTAGTTCATAACAAATGTGTTTCTTAAAACCAATCTGACAAAGAGGGCTTTGGTCTCCCAACCAGCACAGGGTCAAACAGAAAACTGACATAGAATTAAAAGAATCTGGCCTCGGAAAAGTCAAATGCACTCTGTTCTACTTCAGCTGAGATAAGAATGGAATAGCCTATCAATCAAATTCTATGCAGAAAATTAGGCATCTGGTGGAAAATTGGACCCAATCAATTTACTTCTTTTATCAATAATATCAGCTGATTCAAGCTACAGATATAAGATATGTTAAATATATATGGCATAAAATATATATGGCATGACAATGGGTCGTCCTTGTAATCACATTTGGGGCAATCAATCAAATCCCTGGCGAAGCGGTTCAGTTAATATTTAGTAGTTACTTGTAGAAAGCGGCCTTCTGTGTACCGGTTCTAGGTCAGAATGAAAATGTTTTGGTGGATATCCAGGGTTGTACCAGAAGCTAGAGATTCCCACTCTACCTGGATGTACCGTCCTGACTTGATTCCGGCTTCCAGGACTTCAGCAGGCAGATGTTCTGTGAACTCTCTCTCTGTGCCTTCACTCTCTTTCTCTTCCAATGCCTGGGAAATTGAGCTGTACAGCTCATGGGCTGCCTGCAGGTCCACCCAGAAGTTTTGTAAATAATCCTGGCAAAAAGAAGATATTAGCAGATATGAACAAACAAATGTGACAGGGGTGAAACAGGTGTTTTCACAGTGAGTGCATATGGATAGGTGTGTGATTTTTGTCAAATAGAATCACAAATTGGAAACGAATCATTAATTATGACTCTTATAAATCAAATGTTATTGCTGTTGAATGGAGGGGGAAGGATGAGAGTGTAGTAAGTGAAATGGCACTCATTTTGATTATTACAGTTTCATATCAGTGCTTTTCCATCAATTCAAAATTTTTACAAGCCCTCAGTACTGTAAAAGCGATGGGCCTCTAGGGATGGATTGAATCAGAGCAGCAGCTAGTTCAAAACAACTTGTAGAAACTGGGAACAACGTAACACAGCTGTTCTCTTCATCTACAAAGGACCAAAAATCTTAAAGTAAACAGAGAGAAACTGCTGAAAGTTTCATCTGATTTTTGACAAATTACATGGCTTGCTTTCTGTTAGTAAAACATTGTCAAACCAGGTTGTTTATTTATATATTTATTGAACTAAATAAATAATAATTTCACTCAGCATTTGTGGTCACAAGCTGAGTGAAATTCATTTGTTCTAGATTTTTTATGTGAAAAAGCAGGAATAATTAATCCATGTTACAGAGGCCATGATCATGTGGACTCAAATGAATACAGACTGTTAAATTTGCATAGCATTATCTTATTTAATGACGCTGAATGCTGCAATCATGAGCCTTTTCACAAGAATTGTGAAACAAAAATGCGATATAATATAGCTCCTTCAAGCTTAAAGAGAAAATGATTAGCCTTTTATTCAGCCTTTCAAGTGCAATATATACATATACACACACACACACACACACACATATATATATATATATATATATACATATATTGCGCTTGATTATCATTATTATTAGATTGCTAATTTCATGTCCCTGTGGGATTGTGACAAATGTCTTCTCAATTCCTCCAGATCAAGTGGAGAAATGACAATAAGCTTTGATATTTACATACAGTATATAAATATATATATATGTTTGTGTGTGTGTTCATTATTTTCAAAATTTGCTAATATTTGTTGCATCTAGGGTGAACGCCGCCTCTCGCTGTATGACACATGGGTAAGGCTCCAGCATCACAACAACTCTGAGTGCAGGATAAGTGGTTGATAATGAATACATTTCTTTACCTTTCTGTTATTTATTTTTTGATTATTTAAGCAATTTTCCTGGTTGTTTATAGGTGACTTTTTTGCAGACTCTCAGCATCACAATAGCAAGTGCTAATCTAAGGCTGGGTAGCAAAGGAAAAATCCAAGAAACCACCAAGCAAAGTTCTGAATAGAGATCAGTCCTGGGTGGTTATTTACAGGTGTGTATGAAACGTACCTGGACAGAGATGACATACACTCCGGAGTTGAGGCTGCCGTACTGTGCAATGACATCCTGGTCCTCGGTGATCATAACTACATCCTTCATCCCAGCCAGGTGGTTATGATACCATACTGCTGCAAAGTACACACACCTACATGCGTAGAAAATACACAACTTCAAGTACCTAAACAGTTCAATAATTTTGGAATATCGGTAGGTGGATGATCACCATATATAATTCATCAGGTGCACGAATATTGTAGAACCATATAATCAACAGTCCCAATGTTATTATTAAATCTTTGTTAGAATGAAAAGGCGGTGCCGTAGGCACTACTTTTATAGCACCACGTCATCCTTGCCTCTTGTAGCGGAAAGGTTTTACACACACACACAGGGAGCCAATAACCATGGCCATCTTTCCTTCATCTCTCACTGGCATTGGTATGATGGATTCTATTGAAACAATAATGATATATGTTTTTTAATCACCATGTAATATATGGGTTGAAAAAAATGTTTCTTTGTGATTTATGGTCCAGTTACAAATGTATCTTGATTGCTTTGCAAGGATACAGGGCCTGAAATGATAAGTGATGATTTGCCTCCTGCCTTGTTTGTATGCAAACAGCACCATTCAAAGGTACGCAGCAGCAGGACCAATGCATCCTTGATAAATACCGGCAGGTATTTTTGTGATAAATACATGCTATTATACCGGTTATATTTTTCCAAACAAATCAATATTATTCACATTATAGGTGTTTGTCTTGTTCTTACATGCCATAAACTGTGGAAATTGTTTGAATCTACTTTAAAGCATTGGTCACATTGGCCTGTATGAAATATTCAAGTTTGTTCAGATGAAGGACTGAGCACCTAAATCAGAACTGCACCCAACCTTCTAATCTGTGGGGGAAAAACAATTACTGTTTCCACACAACAGCTCAAAAGTCCCCACTCAAGCAACATTATGCGATAGATGGATTTCATAATTGTGGAAGAAAATACATAAATAAATACATTTATGAAATGTTTTGTAGGCTATGCTCTTAAATCCACAAGGGAGTTATTCTCACCTCTTGGGAAATTTGGGGTTTAAGAACATTCACAATTAGTTTTACAATTCCTGCAAAACACATGATTCTCGAGGGCTCCTGCTTTGTTTAACAGCTTCAATTTATTGTCTACATAATAAGATTTAGTTTTATAATTATTACAATTTTGTCCAATAGGTGAGGGAAAGGGGGAGTGAGACCAACCCACTTATTGTCTTCATCAGCTAATTTGAAAAGGAATTTGGTGTCAGTATTGAATTGCAATCTTTACAATTTCATCTGAGAACTGCTACCGGACCTATCACGATGGATCCGCCATAAGCAATTATAAAATCAGAGCTGTTTTAGGAATATGTTGGATGGCTGTCTTTCTACAGCCTTTTTCCATTGGTACAAAGAAGTCAAAGGCAGAAGCTGTTGGACGTTGTACACATTTTTCCTGCTAATTTTTTGATGTACTGCCTCACTGTTTTTTTTAAGTCAACTGTACTCCAGCAAAATTGTTTTGACAGCAAAAGTTTATGATTTAGAAAGAAAGTTAATTTGTGTATGATTTTTATTGTTTCAACTTGTATCTAACATTCGCCAATTAAGGGAAAATGGTAAAGACTAGTCAAAATGGGAGAAGGAAATTAACTAAAAGTATATCTGACTAATTGAATCTGCATGTCAGTCCGATTCTTTGAGATTTTCTATCTATGTCGACAGAAGCGACTGTGATAGTACTTCATCTTCTAAACATGTAATAGGACGTTCCTTTATCACATCTGAGAAGTTTAAATAAGTTACAATGAAGCTTTTCTTCAGAGGATGGTACTGATGGGTGTGTTGTGCAGAATGAGAGGAAGCTGCAACCAGTCTCTCATCATCTAATATCAATGAGGTAACAGAATATTTGCGCAGCATTTGCTTTAATGTTCCTTTTACAAAAATGACCTTGAGCTTATTTCAACTTTATCTCCCCAATTTCACTCCTTTTGGGCCCACCAAAGTCGGAAGAATTAATTTCTTGTGTGTGACATTTGGTTCCAAAGTAAATCCTAGAATGTAATTTGGTGACTGAGCCTAGTTGTGCTGAATCCACTTTGCTGTTTACATTTCTGAGGAAGGACTAGAAAATTAGAGCAGTATTCATCTGGTCATTGTCCATGCATCTTATTCTGCAAAGTATCATGGGGTTGTGGTCAAGGGGGCAATTCCAGTTGTCATTGGTTAAGGGGATTAAACCGAGACCAAACAAGGCCAAAAACAGAAAAATACAATATGACCACTAAAGGTCTCATTGATATTATTGGAGGCTTCAGCCAACCTAATGTGAGTTTTGGACTGTCAGAAGAATCTGTAGAGAACCCCCAGAGACAAAAGGAGAAGATGTAAACGCCACACAGAAAGGTCAAAGTCTGCCAATGGATTTGGAACCTCCTTGCTTTGAGGCAAAAAGCATTGTACCATCATGCGACTACACTATCTCCAATCAAGAAAATTTGAATTTAGAAAAGCTCATTCACAGTATCTGAACTGACAAGTCAAATAGTTTCCCAACATCTTTATTTCAGTATCAATAATTGATAGTCTGATAGTAAACATACCTATATTTGATTAAAAAGAGGAAGAAGCGAAATACACAGCTGAATAGTCAATCTCATTATGCTTGTTTCAAGTGAAAGTGAGATACTGCAGGCGTCAAGCTCTAACGGCAGAATAGACTTGTAAATTGAAAAGCGCATATTTCTACTGTCTCGTGTTAGATGTTTGTGTCATACTGCTCAAACTCAGTTCCTGGAGTTTCATGGGTTACAACTGGGAACAGAAATAAATACTCACCTACTCTGCCATTTCTCTATGCTCTCCCCCTTCTCTCGCAGGCAGTAGGAATACTTTTGAAACTCGTTGGTAAACAGCACACAGTCGTGTCGGGGGTCCTTGAGCAGGTTTCTTACACGGTTGTATTGTCTGCTCAGAGACAGCAAATACAGTAATTTAGAGGAAATATATCAAATACCTCTGTGAGGCACACTGACATCAAATGTGGGGTGTGAAAGGTTAGATAACTTCTTATCTTATTGTTTGATTAACATTTTGGCAAGTTCTTGTTGAATTCTCATGATTTCTCAATACTTTCTTATTAACATTCAAGATATTTATGGATAATGTATAAATCATTTTAGGCAGTGTTTTCTCACAATAATATGTTAACAACAACAGTAATTATGATAGATTATTGTCAAAATTAGCGAAAAAGTCTACCTGTATGAGACAGAAAATCAATCTTTTGCAAATTCTAAAAAAAAAATTGCATAGTTTCTGTCCCTCTCTCTCTCTCTCTCACACACACACACACACACACACACACACACACACACACACACACACACACACACACACACACACACACACACACACACACACACACACACACACACACACACACACACACACACACACAGGTTGAGTGTTTCAAATTAATGGAAAATTCCAATTAGTAACACACTATGGCATCAGCAAACCTCACCAGCCTTGTCTATCTAACATTAACAAATTTGAAGCCTCATCATATTAATAATGCAACATTTTGGAATGGCAGTGTAAGCAAAAATCAAATCAAATTGGAAGGAGACTGACAGTCATGTGGGACTTTGTACTTTGGAATATTCATCAGATTTGTAAAATGTGCTCTTGCCTGTTTATGCTTGATATATATTTAATTCAGCTTTTTCAGCAGAATTTTGAAATAATGAGGCTGACCGCTGCTCACACTTTCAACACTGGTTTAGGTGGGCGTTCATTAGCAGCTAAAAATTTGAAAGCAGCCTCCGGAAGGGAAGGTGTCGACCACAGCAGGCAGACAGTTACTTTCACTGCGCCTGTAGCTTCTTAGTTGCTGCATGGAAGAAAATCCTGTTACTGAGCAGTATTCTTACCATCACTCTTACCATTGTCACAAATACCACCTCAGTCAAAAGACCTTTTAACATCACAAAAGGTCCTCTAAACAAACAAAAACAAAACAAAACCAAAAAAAGCATCTTTTTGCTTTGATTTTAGCTTCAAAATGTATGTCATTTGAATGCTGTTTACTATGCTTATACAGTTTACACTTGTTTATTTTAGGGGGCTTGTTGGTTGTTTCCTAACATCATAATCTTCATGTGCTTTTGTCTCTGTAAACAACAGGTTGAAGCTGGTTAGCAGAAATAACCAAAGGAATCAGAAGAGCTGATCCATGCAGCTCAACCTGTTGATAACCAGTGTCTCTAATGGAGCCTGATATACCAATAAATTATATGTAATACGACTTAATATGCCATTCCTCATCCTCAAAAATAGTCTAATCATGTCCTCCATGTTCCACTTTCCACCTTTCCAAATGCAAAAGTTGAAGTTTCTACTTGGTAAACATGAAAAATTACTCTTTCTTACCTATAGGATGTCGATGATGGACAGTGACAAATACATGAACAATGTTTATATTTTATTTAGCCTTGTTCACGAATGAAACAGAGGTAAATATAATATGGGGAAGTTATTAGACTGAGAAGTATCTTTAGTTTGTTCATGTACAATCTGGAGGAGATCCTGAAAAAGTACTTCAGTTATTGTGCGTGTGTGTACCTGCGTCCTTTGCTGTGTTGCACAGCCTGGCAGGCGGTTTGGGTGAAGATGATCCCCTGAAGTTCTCTGAACTCCAGAATCTCCAGGTAGTCGACGACCACTCCGGCATCAGGCACCACATAGTGGGTTAAATCCACTGGCAATATTTTGCCATCTGTGTGGAGGGCAATATGGATTTACGACAGTGACGTAAAACCCCCAACTAGCACTACACCCCTTTTTGAAAAGTGATTTTTCTTTTCTTCCAGCTGAGATTCAATGTTTTTATTCATCTCGATCTAGGCACACTAAATGTTAACCTTCCAGTGGATGACGATATAATCTTTAAACAGCTTAAGTTCATTATTGATCACTACAATGTTTACAAACATGGCAAACACAAAATACGACTCGAGTAGGAAGCGGGGTTTTTGTGTTTACATCTCTTCGACGGATGGTTCTTTGACAGACGGGTATATATATCGATCGCGATTGTGTGTGTGTGTGTGTGTGTGTTTGTGTTTTGATCGGTATTTTTGTGTCAGTCGGTGTGTTGTTTGACGTTACCTCTGGGGCAGTCCGCCTGACACAGACCGCTGTAACAGGGAACCCGCTCTCTCAGATAATGTTCTCGAACCACACGGACCTTGCGACCCCGGTGGCTCTTCAGGTGTAGGATTTTCTCCGTCTTTATCATCGTATAAACTCAAAAAAACGCCCATATATTCCCGCTCATAAGCGTCAACCTGCTGTTTTCTTCATTACGCGGGAAGACATGCGACCGCTTAAGGGAAGTGCGCATGTCCGGTGACGTCATGACCGAGCCCAAGTTGGCTCTCTGCCGTCAGTGCAACAGTAAACATTTTAAATTTCGATCCCCTTTGTGGAAAAAAGGATAAAATCGGACACTGAAAAATATTTCTTCTCTAAATGCGACATTTCAAATTCCAAGAAATGTGTTTTCATTCATGTTTGAATTTTGAACACACTGCGGTCAGGAGGGTCTCACTACCAACTGAATAATACATAGCAAACACAAGAAACTGAATGAAAAGAATGCGAAAACATTTTTAAAAGTTGAATGATAGGGTCAAAGTATATAAATATGTAATGAAATATGCAATTCTTAGCTATGTCATCAATATAAACAGTGATATGCTAAAACATATTGTGAATTTAGTGATGATCCGTGGATTGCTACTGGGACGCAAGTCGGGACTTGATCAACCCCGGTTGGGTCGCCAAGGGTGAGGGTGTATGATGTTACAAATCCCAAAACACCCAGGATACATTACTGAGGATGCGTCCCAGTGCATCCATGAGGTATTTCTTGCATATTTAATGTCTGGTGCAGCCAGGGACCCCTAGGAACAGACCTGGTGACAACCAAGAACAGTTTGGTTGACCACTGGAGAGACAGTTGACAGCATGGAAAGACGGCACCCGGGACAGTTTGAGTTAGCTGCCTAAGCTGTGTCTTTTGAAAGAGAGAACCCAAGCAGGGGGGGGGGGGGGGGGGGGGGGGGGGCTTCAATCAGATGGTCCAAAGGTTGACGACCCATGCAAACAGAGGGATGGCGAACGTGACATGTATTTGCAGAAAACTGTGCATCGTGGCCTGAAAATCCATCATACCAGAATGAAATATTTGAAGCGGGAGAATGAGGTACGACGTACAGGTCCTGTACCTGGTAAGATGCAGGACGCGCCCGGACAGGAGGCAACCCACAGAGCACAGTCCCTCCACGTAACTAAGCATCCCAGCAGAGTAATTCTGTAGCAGCGGATCAAGTGGCCCCCAGCCAGCAAGCAGAATCAGTGACTGCAGTTTGACCAGGATGTGTCCAACATCATCCAAGTCACAGTCAAAGGAGATGCTGACAGCTGACTCAAACCAACGACCATCATCATCTTCAGCTATGCCGCAAAAAGATCTGGGCAAGTAGAGAAAGCCAAATCCAAGCCCACCTTCTACACTGCAGAGCCAGCAGAATACACCACCTCACACTCTAAAGAAGCAGTACAAGACTGCTACTGATGAGGAGAAGCTATCTTTTGCAGAACTGAAAAACATTCTGCAGAAGAAGCTGATGACCCTTTGCAGAGCAGAGTGGCATCGGAGACGGGAAAGAGAGAGAGCGGGGAAGCGAGCAGCCTTCATTGCCAATCCCTTTGGAAAGAACTGCTTTGGGACAAGTGCAGTGGCCAACTTGAGTGCTCAATAGAGCAAATGAATCGCTTCCTCCAGGATACAGTGAGCGATTCCCGAAGAGAGCAAGAACTGGTACCCAACAAAGCTCTCATCAGCTCCGTTCCCCCCCAACAACAGAATTCAACTTGAAGAAACCAAGCCTGAAGGAGGTTGAGATCATCCTGCTCAGCATCTGCTCCAGGCACCAGTGGCATTCCTTATCTGGTTCACACGTGCTGACTAGAGCTTCCACGGCTCCTTTGGAAGATCTTGAAAGTGATTGGGAGAAGGGAAAAAGTTGCTGACCAGTGGAGGTGTGCTGAGGGAGTATGGATCCCCAAAGAGGAGAACTCGGAAGACATCTCACTCATAAGTGTTGAAGGGCAGGTGTTTTTCAGCATTGTCTCATGAAGACTTTTTCTCCTCAAGAAAAAGTATATTGACCCATCAGTACAGAAGGAATGGATCTCTGGAGCACCTGGCTGCTTGGAACACGCTGGAGTCGGCAGATAATCAGAGAGGCCCATGAAAAAAGAGGCAACCCAGCTGTCTTGTGGTTGGACCTGGCCAACGAGTACGGGTCCATACCGCACAAACTGGTCGAGCTAGCTTTGCACCTCCATCATGTTCCCAGTAAGAGCAAGGACCTCATCCTGGATTACTACAGTAACTTCAGGATGAGGGTTACTTTTGGGTCAGAAACATCAAACTAGCATCGCATTCGGAAATTAATAATAACAGGCTGTACCATCTCGGTCATCCTTTTTGCGATAGTCATGAACACGGTGGTCAGGTCAGCTGAGGTAGAACGCAGAGATCCCCTCACCAAGTCAGGTGAACCACAGCCCCCAATGAGAGCCTATATGGATGACCTTACTTACAACATCATTGGTCCTTGGGTGCAGGTAGATCCTACAAGGGCTCAAGAGACTCTTTACTCAGTCTTTGTAGATTTACGACCTGGATCTACCAGCATTTTATCCTGCCCCAATTCCTGTGGCCCCTGCTGACCTTTGCAGTCCCAATGACAACAGTTGAGTCTCTGTAAAGGAAGATCAGTGCCTTTCTTTGAAAGTGGCTAGCCTCCCACACAGTCTCACCAGCGCTGCACTGTATGGGATGAGCAACATCCTGCAGCTTCCTTTCAGTGGCCTCACTGGCGAGTTTATGGTGGTACACACCAGGGAAGCCCTTGAGTACAGGGACGCCAGGGACTGTAAGGTGCCATCAGCCGGCATCGAGGTGAGAACAGGAAGGAAGTGGAAGGCCGGGGAAGGCAGTGGAGGTGGCAGAGTCACACTTTGGACTATAAGCATTGGTGGTCACTGTGGCGACAGGCAGAGCAGGCTTGGGTTACTTCCCAAAAACCCTCATCAGCCAGACCCACCGCAAGGAAAGGCACCACTTTATCCAGGAAGAGGTCCAAGCAGGGGTGGAGGAAAAGCGTGTGAACAGGGTGGTGGGACTCTGGCAACAAGGAGCGTGGACAAGGTGGGAGTGGGCACTACAGCACTGTATCACCTAGACAAACCCTTGCAGGAAGATTTCCATCGAGTCAATTTCTTGGTGCAAGTGGTCTACAACGCCCTGCCAAGCGCAGCAAACCCTATCTGGGTGAAGAGTGAGACACCCTCCTTGGAAATCAGCTGAGGTTCCCCAACACATTGCAACTCCATTCAGATATGATCATCACCTCTGAGGCTTCAAAACACCTGATAATAGTGGAATTAACAGTGCCCTGGGAAGAGCTAATTGAGGAAGCCAATGAGAGGAAATGAGCCAAGGTACAGGATCTGGTGGGGGAGTGCAGGCAAAGAGGCTGGAGAACCTTCTATGAGCCTATAGAAATTGGCTGCAGGGGTTTTGCAGAACACTCCTTTTGCAAAGTCATGAGTTGCTTGGGCATTGTAGGAGTGGCAATCTGCAAGTGAAGCTGCAGAAAAGGCCATCTGGTAGCTTTGGATTAAGAGGGCTGATCCGTGGATTGCTACTTGGACGTAAGTAATGGCTTGATCAACCCCGGCTGGGTCACCTGGGCGAGGGTGTATGATGTCGTGAGACCCGAAACACCCAATAACCCCAGGATACATCACTGAGGATGCGTCCCAGTGCATCCATGAGGTGTTTCTTGAATATATAGTAATACCATCACAAGCTGCAACTGCAAGTTGGAGACCAAGTAACACATAAACACCTTTAAAACTTAAGATAATATATGCTTACTACGCACATGCACAGCCATAAACATACACTATCTTGCTGACAGATAATACACCCATTCATGTTTTGAATTAATTACAAGATTATCTTGGGAAAAGAAAAAAGACATATTTTCATGGAACCTTTCCCATTTAAACTGTTGTCTCTGAAAAATGTTGTATTCCTTCCATATAAAGTTATGTTCTTGTGAAGATGAATGAGAATGAGATGAATGAGATTAAAATGTTATTATGGGAAAAGTGTTTCCCTTTGTGTTTCCCATTTTGTCATTTGTCAAAGTCAAGTTGAATATTACTTATTTTTGGTTTCTGATTATGTCAAAGAAATGTTTTTCCATCCATCATCGGTTGCTTATCCTGCACTCAGGGTCGTGGAGGATGCTAGAGCCTAACTCAGCTGTCATCGGGCAAGAGGATCACCAGTCAATTGCAGGGCCAAATGACATACATATATAGACAGGCAACCATTCACTAACTCATTCAGGGCAATTTCCCCATTTTTTTCCAATTAACCTGCAACATGGTTTTGGACCGGACGCAACCCACGCAGACATGTGAACATGCAAATTCCACACATAAAGGTCTCCTTGTCCGAATCGAACCAGGGTACTGGTTCATGCTGTGAGCCCGAAGTGATAACTGCTGCACCAGTCTTTTTCTTAAAAATAATCATTACCTTAAGGTCTCAAAAATATTATCATGTTATTTCAGGAAAACCACCCATTGTTTCAAAGTAATGATGTAGATAAATCAAGATGTCACAGGAAAGCAGAGCATATAAAAATATATATATTGGACATATAGCTTGTGTTATCATTAAGGAGCAACAGTCAGCAGCTACCTGTGGGAGCAAGTCAGAAGAAAATACAATGCCATTCCATTAGAAGAAGGTCAGTGAAGTTTCTCTGTGATGAATAGTGCTCCAAAATTGAAATGACAGAAACATCTCATTGTACAACTGTTTTTGCTTCAACATCCTGATGCAATTTTCCAAAGAATTGTGTAATATTGATTTTTTTCAATGTGATTATGATGCCTATGAGCTGCCTGTGAAACTAGTTTCAGCAAGTTCTCTTACTGGAATTTAATATATACAGTTAGGCCCAGAAATAGTTCAACAGTGACACAATCTTTATGATTTGCGCTCTCTATGCCAGCACATTGGATTTGAAATGAAACAACAACAACGGAATTGAAGTGCAGACCAAGGTTTAATTTAAGGGGTTGAAAAAAATACGATTAAACATGTAGGAATTGTAGCTATTTTATACAAACACAATCAAGCATGCGATGCATGCTTGGTTGGATTGGAATCTGGTGATTGACCTGGCCACTGCAGAATATTCCACTTCTTTGTTTTAAAAAACTCCTGGGCTTCTTTTGCGGTATGTTTTGGTTCATTGTCCATCTGTACTGTGAAGCACCGTCCAATCAACTTTACTGCATTTGGCTGAATCTGAGCAGAAAGTTTAACTCCATATACTTCAGAATTTATCCATCTGCTTCTGTCTTTTGTCACATCATCAATAAACACAAGTGAGCCATTGGAAGTCATGCATCCCATGCCATCACACTGCCTCCACCATGGTTTGCAGGAGATGTGTGTGCTTGGGATCATGAGCTGTTCCAATTCTTCCCATCATTCTGGTACAGGTTGATCTTAGTCTTATCTGTCCAAAGAATGCTGTTCCTGAACTAGGCTGGCTTCTTCAGGTGTTTTTTGCCAAAGTCAATTCTGGCCTTTCTGTTTTGGAGGCTGACTAATGGTTTGCACCTCGTGGTGAATCCTTTGCATGTACTCTCATGAAGTCTTCCCTTGATGGTAGACTTAGATACTGATACACCTACTACCTGGAGAGTGTTCTTCACTTGAGTGGATCTTGTGAAGGGGGTTTTCATCACCATGGAAATGATTTTGCACTCATCCACCACTGTTGTCGTCTGCGGACATCCAGGCCTTTTTGAGCTTTCCCAAGCTCACCAGAGCATTTTTTTTTCTCACGATGTACCAAACTGTTGATTTGGCCACTCCTAACATTTCTGCTATCTCTCTGATGGATTTCTTCTTTTTTTCAGCCCCAGGATGGTCTGTTTCACTTCGATCGAGAGCTCCTTTGACCACATGTTGTGTGCTCACAGCAATAACTTACAAATGCAAACGCCACACCTCGAATCAACTCCAGAACTTTTAACTGCTTAACTAATGACAAGTAACCGAGGGTAAGAGCCCATGCAGCCTTGTTATTTTTTCAGCAGCCTTCTGAGCCAATTGTACAATTATGTTTGGGCCCTTAAAAAAGAGGTGGCTATGTATTAAAGAGCTGTAATTCCTAAACCCTTGCTCCAATTTGGATGTGAATACTCTCAAATTACAGCCGAGAGTCTGCACTATAAGACCACATTGATTATATAATTGTATTCTGAATATTTTTTCCTAAACAGCAAAAATAACAAAACTTGTGTCACTGTCCAAATATTTCTGGGCCTAACTGTAGATCCAATTTTGCACAAACAATACATTCCTCCGTGTAATAGCATGTTGTTTGGTCACTTAATCAATGAATATGACAAAATCTTTAACACTTGGAATTTCACATTAACCAATGAGTGATCCTTTGGACAGTACACTGCTGTGGTGAAACCTGTTTCATTTCATGTCAAAACAATGTCATGTCAACTTTTGGTCCCCCCCCATTGTATAAGAAACTAGGCCACTGAGTGTCCACTTCACCGAAAATTTATCGAGATACTTTTATCCACCAATTGTTCCATTATCATGATAAAAAAACAATAGATGTTCCTTTCATAGATTTGAGGAGACTCAGTCACAATAATTCCCCTCATCATTTTCACTAAAATTGTGATAAACTGGCGACCTGTTCAAGTTAAACCCTGAAAGCCAGGATTGGTTTGGAACAGCGGTATAGTCAAAGGATGAAGTAACAAATGAATAAATAATTATAAGCAGAAATTTCATGAGCCCCTTGATCACCTCTCCTAAAATAATGTCCAGTATGTGAAATCACAAAAAAAAAAAAAACATTTAAAAGTTCAGTGACCAATGTACCAATGTAATCCATGGAGATCCTGATTTTCTTATAGAAGCATATCTGATTTGTTTATTTTCTTCTCCTTTTTCCAAATCTTTTTATTGCAAATAACAGATTCCTCCTCCCTCAAAATGTCCAATCTGAATAGGAGGAAACACTTGGACCTTCAGAATTTGGGTTACAGTCTCTTGCAGTGTGAACCTGTATAGGAATTGGAGTGATGTTTTAGTTTGCTATTATATTTCTAAAAAAATCCTCTATGAATTTACATTAAAGTCCTCAGACACTATGTGCATCACAACATTGGGAGGTGTACTTGCAAATTACTGAATGATCAATAAATTTCCGGAAAAAGAGAATAAGAATGGGGAAACAAAGCTTCACCAACAAGTCTGGTTTGCCCTTCTGCAAAAAAAGCTTATATGAAAGTATTTTCAATGTAAAAAAAAAAGGGAAACTTGAATGAAGCATAATCATAGTACAGCAGCTGAAACAGAAGAAATATTGTGATGGTAACTAGGTCACTTAAAAGATAGAGAATTCCCAAAACTGCATGCCAGATTGGAATATTAACGGTGGGCTTGCTTAAAACCCTTGTTAACTTTTTTTTTCATACTTTTATGTGAATTTTGTCATTTCTAGCATAAACAGATGTGTCTGGGTGTGATGTGGGGTTTATCATCTCGCTGTAGCTGTTACTCTTTGGCTGCGCCTGATCGAGCATGGACGGAGAGAGGCTTGAGCAGAGCCACAACGAGGGGAGAGAGAGAGAGAGAGAGAGCAAGTTCTCAAGTACATCAACGCCGACGATCAGGACTTTTTTCCCGTGTTTCAAGCTCGATTTTTACAGAGATTATCCTAGAAAAGAAAGAAAACAATAACAACAAAAACCGGCTCGGCAGCGGTGCATCTTGCACCTTGTTTGCATCCAGGCAGGAGAATTAACTTTCCTCGGGACCCACGTTGCTGCAGGTGAGCACATCATCGCTTTACTTATTTCCCCAGATTTTCTGTCAATTTCAGAATCACTCACTGCAGAAAATAACAAAGCAATTTTTTTTCTAACATCGTCACTTTTAATGCTGTGTTGGATGTGCGAAACGTCAATTTACCTGGAGTAAAGAAATACTTTTTTTTTTTTTTTTAAGATAGTGCATTACAAAATCAGCAGCGATGATTCGCAGTGTTTGCGCTCAATATTTTATCCCATTCTATTGGAAGTGTCTTTTGTTACCCGTACTTTGCGTTTTTTTTAATTTTTTTTGGTTATTTATATCAAGTTGGCACCGCTTCCTTTGCGGTGCGGCTCCAGGCTTGCAGAGCTCCATGGTTGCATGTTGCGTGTATTTTATCCCCAAAAGCCTCATCTAATTGGCACTAAGTTGACCTTGGCTGATCGTAATTTCCCATAATGAAGAAAGACAAAGAGTCAGCTGTCACAACAAACTGCATTGGGGGAACAAAGTCATGGATGCGATGAAAGCGCTCTAGAGCCCGGCTTTTTCCCAGTCAGACGTCCAACTGCTTTTGATTTTAATGAGATGGGTCAGGACGATCATTGCCGATGTGATACTCGCATTGATTTCCCCCGAGGCGTCACAGCGGGAGGGCCATTGGGACGCGAAACTCACCGCTGCCACTAGGGGGCGCTGTTGAGCGTAAAAATAAAAGACCCGAGCCGCTGGAAAACACTGTTGCGTTCCTGCTGTCTCATCCTGCTCAGTGCGGGGAGGTTTAAGGTCTGGTCAGCGGAAGGATTGAATTCATCCCAATCAGATCAGTGGAATATTGTAAATATTCACCGCCAGTGATCTGACAGCTTCAAAAGAAAAGAATGAAAACAATAGAGTGAGTGAGAGCTGGCAAGAGAATGTGCCGAGCAATAATATGTCAGGGAGACATTTGTCACAAATGTTTCCTTGCAATAACTGTAATGCAACTTTTGATGACTCCTGAGCTCTTACTTTAATTAAATGTTTTGCTTTTTAAGATAATGATGTTTGGGAGGCTGGGCTGCTGCTGGTAGTGTGTGCAGTGTACGTCAGGAGTGTATATCGCATGTGGGTCTTTGCAAGATGGAACAGGTTTAAATAAAAAATGCAAATGAAAAGCTGCCCTCCACCTTAGGCTGCACAATGAACCGATGGAGCTCAGTCTCATCGGCTTTATCGCATTGTAGCGTTTCAAAAATTCGAGGATTGTGATAGAGTTTATGCTTTCTAAGGCAATTACACAAGTTATTCTAAAAAAACAAACAAACAAAATGATCTTGCCAGTAGTTACTTTCATTATAAAGTTAACAATTTCTAGATTTCATATTTTTAGTATGTCATGCTGCTTTCTAGACAAACTCCTTTTGCCATCGTCATTTCAGTGTATTGTAAAGTAATTTGTTGCTTATTTTGTATATGAATTTAAAAGGGGGTTATTTGTGTGATTTTAATCATTCATGTTGCATTAACCATATGTAAGAGCATTTTGTACATACGGTGTATACGGTATATTGACTATCGTCTCATTGTGCCATTAGACTTTTGTACCAGGTTTATCTTTGGTCTTTGAAGTTTAACTGTAAACATAAAGTTTTTCTGATTCTGATTCTGAAACATTTTAAAGTCATTAGTCGTGTTTTCCGGTACGGTCTGGAATTTGTATTGTTATATAATAATGCCGAATTCTATTTAAATCACATAAAAATCGACATTGAAAATAGATTTTTGATTGACCACATTCACAGGGATAAATAAGTAAATAGAGATAATGGCAGGGGTTGGAGCCAGGTAAGGGGCGAGACCTCAATTTCAGGATCACTAGATGGGATTTGAGAACACCTGTCTCAAAAAAAAGCATACAAGTATTGATGCAATCACAGCCTGGCACATAGGGATGAATAATTTGTCACAATAATATATCTAGGTAATTGTGGATATTAATTATTTTTATGAATCAGGGGATTAGGAGTATTTGAATAATTACAAATCATTAGACTAACAAAAACACACATCATACTGACTAGGAGACGTACCTCTTTATCAAGTGGCATGTAAAATATGAAAGGTGTGGCAAATCAGTTTTTAAATGAATGGTAACTTGTACACCGCTCTATTATGTTCCTCCGTGCTTCATTGTGCTGTTGATGAGCCGAAGCAGGGAGCATGATCCTGGTCTATCCACTCGACTCCTCTCAGCATGTTACTTTCGCTCTTTTCATGCACAGCGGTTTACAAGAAATACACTTAAACTAACAATTGTGAATTCTGTTCTTAATGCTATGATGGAGTGGTTTCACAATCCTGCAGAAGTTCCCTTTAGTTTTCCAATCAGACTTACTTCTGTCTCAAATTAGGATACTGACATGAATAATTTAAAGAATCTATGTGCAAGAATGAATAGCAACCAGTGGCGTGGAGAATCTGGTGGGCTCCACAAAAGGTTGCCCCACACCCCCCACCCCCAGGTGCAGATCGAGGACGAGACCTGGTTTCAGTGTCCAGTGACAACGGATTTCTATTCTTTTCAATGAAAGCTGCTCAGTGACGCATGAAGCAAAAAATCTTTACCGTCGCTCACATTGATTTTCCTTATGAACAGTGTCTCCCCAGGTGGGGGCTGGGATTCCTTAGGGGCTCAATGGACAGCGATGAAGTGGTTGGGGTATATACGAATTCATAGGATGAAAATATTAGACCTACACATAGGCATAAGAATTGAAAAAGGAGAGGCGATACATTTGACATGTTTTTCAAACATGAAAAAATGTCATGCGTATGAAAGTAATTTCAACAGCTTTAAGAGGCAACAGTCACCCGGTCAACACGGTCTAGTTCCTCTAGACTTCTGCAATCTTATTGTGACCAAATGGATTGAATTACAGTGTGATAGTGAAACAGGTCAATATGAGGATGCGATGCTAAAACAAATATCCACTTCTTTACTCCTCCCTCTATCGCAGTGTGAGTCCGGGGGTCTTTTAGGGCTGGTTTAGTATCACTTAAGCAATGCTGCACTTTTCCTGCATCCAGACAAAGAGAGAATAGTGAAGAGTAGCAAGTGTCTCGCTTTTTGTTCAGAATTATGAGTTCATAAGTCTAGATTCTTCACATTTAGTAGGTGCTACAAAAAAAACAAAACAATGAGGATCTACAATTTCAGATAATGAGGCCATATGAAAGATTAAACATTTAAATATTCTGCAACAAGAACATTTATATATGAAGGCAGTAGTTTGTGCTTACGCCTCACAGCGACAAGGTCCCCAGTTTGATTCCGACAGGGTGCCTTTCTGGGTGGTGTTTGTATATTCTTTCAGATTAAAATTGCCAAATTTGTGTGGATGAGAGAGGGAATGGTTGTGCGTCTATATACAGTCGGGTACAAAAGCATTTAGTCAGCCACCAATTGTGCAAGTTCTCCCACTTAAAAAGAGGATAGAGGCCTGTAATTTTCATCATAGGTACACTTCAACTTTGAGAGACCGAATGCGAAAAAAAAAAAAAGAAATCCATAAAAACACATTGTCTGATTTTTAGAGAATTTATTTACAAATTATGGTAGAAAAGAAGTATTTGGTCAAGACAAACGTTAATCTCAATTCTTTCTTATATACCCTTTGTTTGCAATGACAAAGGTCCAATGTTTTCTGTAAGTCTTCACAAGGTTTCCACACACTGTTGCTGGTATTTTGGTCCATTCCTCCATGCAGATCTCCTCTAGAGCAGTTATGTTTTGGGGCTGTCGCTGGGCAACACGGATTTTCAACTCCCTCGAAAGAATTTCTATGGGGTTGAGATCTGAAGACTGACTAGGCCACTCCAGGACCTTGAGATACTTCTTACATAGCCACTCCTTCGTTGCCCAGGCAGTGTGTTTGGGATCATTGTCATGCTGAAAGACCCAGCCACGATTCATCTTCACTGCCCTTGCTGATGGAAGGAGGTTTTCACTGAAAATCTCACGATACATGGCCCTTTTCATCCTTTCCTTTACACAAATCAGTCGTCCTGGCACCTTTGCAGAAAAACAGCCCCAAAGCATGATGTTTCCACCCCCATGCTTGAAAGTAAGTATGGTGTTATTTGGATGCAACTCAGCATTCTTTCTCCTTCAAACACAACAAGTTAAGTTTTTACCAAAAAGTTCTAGTTTGATTTCATCTGACCATAGTACATTCTCCCAATGCTCTTCTGGATCATCTAGCAAATTTCAAATGAGCCTGGACATGTCTGGCACTGCAGGATTTGACTCCTTGGTGGCGTAGTGTGTTACTGATGGTAGCCTTTGTTACTTTGGTCCCAGCTTTCTGCAGGTCATTCACTAAGTCCATCCGTGTAGTTCTGGGATTTTTGCTTACCATTCTTGTGATCAAGACCATGACCCTACGGGGTGAGATCTTGTGTGGAGCCACAGATCGAGGGAGATTATCACTGGTCTTGTGTGTCTTCCGTTTTCTAATAATTGCTCCCACAGTTGATTTCTTCACACCAAGCTGCTTACCCATTGCAGATTCAGTTTTCCCAGCCTGGTGCAGGTCTACAGTTTTGTTTCTGGTGTCCTTTTACAGCTCTTTGGTCTTAGCCGTAGTGGAGTTTAGAGTGAGACTGTCTGAGGTTGTGGACGGGTGTCTTTTCTACTGATAACCAGTTCAAACAGACGTCAGTAATAAAGGTAACGTATGGAGGACAGAGGAGCCTCTTAAAGAAGAAGTTCCAGGTTTGTGAGAGACAGAAACCCTGCTTTTTTGTAGGTTACCAAAGTCTTATTTTCCACCATAATTTGCAAATAAATTCTTTAAAAATCAGATAATGTGATTTTCAGGATTTTTTTTTTCACATTCTGTCACTCATAAGTGAAGTGTACCTATGATGAAAATTACAGGCCTCTATCATCTTTTTAAGAGGGGAGACGTTGCACAATTGGTGACTGACTAAATACTTTTTTTACCCCACTGTAAATGGCACTGGGATCAATACCCCAACTCTTGCCCAATGACAGAGGGGATATGCTCCGCCCCCCCGCAACCCTGAGTAAAGGATAAATGTTATAAATAATGAATGAATATTATTTACGTTTATATATTCAGCAGTACGCCATGCTTGAGTTGTGCTCAGTCCCATCTTAATGATTTCTCCCACCTCACTGCTGCACTGGTTAAAGAAATTGTAAGTTGTTTAATAAATTGAAAATTGTTTAATGATAATCATTGCTTGAAGAGTAACAGGCTGAGTTTTAAAGCAAGGTGCCAGCAGTAGTAAGTGTCTGCCAGATGCTTGTGCCAAAGAGTTGGCTGCTCCCGCCAAACAAAGCTGTACATTGCTGACCTGGTGCAGACTTACTGTACACACTGCAGTGGACAGTGACCTGTCCCTCTGGGCTTTCTGTGGCAATAGGGCATCATTCTGTCAATCCAATTCAGTGACATATTGAAGGCTGAGGGCAGTTTTACTCTGAGGAGCAACATTTCAGCCTTACTTTATATCACCCCTTACCTGAGAACTTAATTGCTGTGAACAAACTTGGTGGCAATAAATGATGATCACTGGCAGACAGATGCTTCGTGATAAGTTAAGGTAAAGCAAGGGTTCCTGTCAAATAATTAGATGAAGATATACATTAGGGGAAGAATATAAATATTCAAAAACAAGCAGTTGGTTCATTAAATTGTACAGATATGTGAATGACACAACATCTATATGTGGCCCTGTGATTGACTGGCGACGGGTTCATGGTGAACTCTGCATCCTGCTCAGTGACAGCTGGGGAGACTCAAGCCCCCCAACAACCTGGTGAAGAATAAGTGACATAGATAATGAAGATAATAAATAAATGGATTAAGGAATATTTATGGGGTTTATTATTTAATACATGTCTGACATGCTGACATATTAGTTCTGAAAAAAATACTTGACTCAAGTCCCAGCATTAAAATCCTTGAAATTCCACATATTTAAGTTATGGCTGAATAAATAAACAATGTTACAGTCAATATGAGACAAAAACCCTACAAACAAAACTTTCTGTCTGTCTGTCTGCCTGTTTGTTTGTCGAAGTAATGACATAAGGCACAGAAGCGTATCACAGATATTAAAATCAGATTTAAAAATACTTGATGATGCGTTGGTGTTAATGCAAAGGTAACTCCAAATAATAAATGCACTACATTTATTATTTGTAAACTGGAACCAATGCAGAACCCTGCAAGGTTTAGCCTGAACATGGTTGTGAGATGTGGAGTCCACATAAACCTTACTTAGTGTAACGCATGCGTGTGCGCACACACACACACACACACACACACACACACAAATAAAAGCAGCACTTCATGACCAGCTGTCTGGATCCATGCGGATTCTGCAAATAATGGAAAGCAGACCTGCAACCCGGGGCAATAAAATGGGCTAAAAAACAGCCCAAATTTGATGTGCCATTTAAAATGTGAATCAGAGGCTCCAGTGTCAGGTCTCTTTGGATTCAGGTGGACCTGTTAAGACCTCCCCAGGGAATGCAATTGTTGCCTCATGGATTTTGTGATTGATGGGGTTCTCTAATCAGCACCATCTCCTGACCATAGTGGCACTTGGTGGTTTGTAAGTTACAGTAAGCATGAGGCAGTTGTGATGCACCAATGCACCAATTCAGAAGTTAAGTACTCTACTAGAAAATGCTGGAACCCCGTGTGAACGGCCTCAAGTACCTTGGGGTCTTTCTTAATTGAGAATAAGATTGTGCATGAGTAAGAAAGGCAGATTGGTTTTGTGTCTGGAGTAATGTTAAAAGAGTGACTCCAAATTTACGTTTGGTCATGAGCTGTTGGTTTCAATGGCTAAGTTGAGGAATTGGATAAATCTGGTATTTGACTTGACAGAATGCAGAAGTATTATTCTCTTTTACTTTAATTACTATGATTATTAATAGTGCTTTGTAGGCATCTATCAATTATGGCTAATATGTAATTAATGCTCCTCACAACCTTTGGTGTAAAACACAACCGTAGCGTTGCGTTCTGAAGGAATATTAAGTCGACTAGCACAAAATTGGGAACCCCTGTGAGAGTAATCACGTCTTAGCACGAGTTTTTTCCTAAATATATCGAGAATGAAGACATCAATATAATATTACAGAGCATACAAGATCCCCCTTGTCATCAAAATATTAGTAAAATGAACAAATATTATAAAACCTAGAACAGAAAGGTTGCACTTTTAAGAATGTATTGAGAATTCAGAACTTATTGCAGTGTATACTCACTGAAGCTGTTATTGTTTTTAAAAAAAAAGGTTTCATTGTTAAAAATAATCTCAATACGGACTTGCAGAAGCAGTTTAAATGACAAATTTTGAAACACTGTCATTTAGCTGAGCAAACAAGAATGCATTACACTTAACACATATAGATAACATACATCCTCAGATAACAACATACTGAGACACAAACTCCAAATAGAGCGTGATCCACTGCTGTGTTTCCAGTCTGCTGAACCCATTCGACTGGGAATCTCCGTGCCACGTCAGATCAATGGGTGTAATCAGTGTTGATAAATGTTAGACACCGGCTGCTGTTTCTCAAGGAAATGTTACATTTGGCTCTGACTGCTGCAGATTAGCTGCCTCTGCATGGTAAGTTGTTTCACAACCTTTAATGCAGCTTCATGCGCAGTACATTAAGCTTGATAAGAGGTATCCAAGTGTAAGGAACATGTACTCATGAAGTTTAAGAATTTTTTTTGGAGATGATTACTGCATATACTTCTGTTCGTAAGCTTGGGCTGGACAAAAATGCATGACATCTATTGTCACTATTCATATGTAGCCTGACACGTGCTTAGGTAATCTAAACTGGTGATTCCTGCAAAGACAAATAGTTTGTTGCCGTGTCAGTCTGAGAGCTTCCGTAACCAAAGCAATTGCAGCATCAATTTATGACAGAGGATAATTAGGTGGTCACTGAATTTTACGGAGACCTTGTGGAGATGTTTGAGCCATGTCCCTTTGTTTCGAGGCAATGGCAAAACATCAGTTGTGCATAAATAGCTCGTCAAATAGCTCATGAAGTCAAGGGAAAATGTGGAGACCATTAAGGCCGGCAGCCCGTCGGCTTTCAGCATCTTATTCATCCTGCAACAAAGACAGGCAAATACGGGAGAAAAGCAAGGGGGTGGAGGTGGGGGGTTAAAAAAGCAACTTGAAAGACTTTAAAGTGGCTTTGCCTGGTGGGTACTTTGGGAATGGACAGGAAGGAGGGTGATGGAGCTGACCGTTACAAAACATCATGAAAGCTTTCCTCAGGGCAAATGAATTTGAAATACATTATACACGAACCCAGGCGGTGTCCTCAGCGGTTACAGATGTCACATAGTCCAATGAAGGATTTGATTGGCTGTCAAGGTTTTAGGGCCTGTTGTGACACATTTGCTTTGTGTTTTAGACATTTGTTGACTAGGACAAAACAAAATTTACATGTCATAACTGTGGCATTATATCACTGATTATTTGAAAGTTGTGTATTGTCTTCTATTGTCTATTCGGACAACATCATCAGGTAGTTCCTTCTATGGACACAGGTATGGATTTCCAGCTGGCCTTGTTGGGGTGAAGACTCACCTCTTTTTTGCCGAACTGAATTTAATAAGAAGTTTTTGCTGAGAGGCGCAATAGTCAAACATCCTTCTGCTAATTGTGGTACAAGCGGGTGATGGATGCACTTACTCCAAGACAGAGTGCTGTGCTGTGCATAAACAACGCGCCTGGACTTTAAACAAGTAATGGACAAAAATTGCAAATTTTTATGATTTGCTGTTGTAATAATGGAACTGATCGATGCTTTTGTAGAATTAACTGTATTCAATGATGATGTGTTTATTTCTCACTTGATGATATCAGTAGTTTGCATACAGTTCTACTGACCTCATTTTTCAGCGTATTTGTAACACTGCCACCAAAACTATGTCAACGCGAATGATTTACTGAAGCCAAATTGACATCACAAGAGTACATTAAGAACCCTAAAACCTCTCCTCCAGAGAGTGTAGATAAACAAACCTGCCTGAATGCAAAGTCAATAAGAACATCATCAGACTTCCATGGTGGTGAAAAAATCCTGGCAACCAGAAAAATCTGCTGAGCTCAAGTTTTATTTAATTTTAGAGATCCACCTAAATATCCCTCTCTCATTTATACCTATTTTCCAAACAGAGTGTCAATGAAAGAATTACAAGTTATCTGATGTCAGGCTGATTTGATACAAGAATTGATCAGTTGATACCAGAATTGGTCATGATAAACGATAATGGCCAGTGCTACTGATACATTTTTGCAAACATGAAACCGCTGCTTCTGTCAAAGTAAAAAACTTTTTCCAAATTTACCGTTGCATTGGTTTCACACAGCCAGGATGGTATATTTACTTTATATAAAAAAAGAACGAAGGCAAAATAACACTTACATCTTTTGTTGAGACGAAAGATGATTTTGTTGGCATATGGAAAGGAAAATATAGATATTAAGTTGTCTATTTACACTTTCAAGCTGTCCGTGTTCTGTCATGTGTGCCGATGAGAGGGCCACCCAACTGAGCCTGGAGGAGTGTTTCCTTTTGGATATCAAAAATGAACTAAGGGAGGTAAAACAAATTCATATGGACAGTTTGCTCTGGCAATTCCAGGAATTCACGTGTTGTCTACTGAAAACCTATTTCTGGTCTGATCCAAACAAACCAGCACAGAACTCATATTGGACTTGTGTGGCATATCACACTGTTGTGATAAAATGTGAAAGAGAAAAGATAAGATTTCTTGTCATGAACCAAAGTTTTAGCAGAAGAAACACACTGACTCTGTAGGGCAAATGAGAAAAAAAAAAAAAAAACATCTTTCTGCTGTCTTTTGGTGAGGAGGAATTGTTAGTGTCCTCTGAAGAAATCTAAGTCAGATTAAAGAAGTTGCTTGCTGGATCTCAAATTTCCACACCGAGTTACTTTTTCTCCTCTGACTTGGCATCTAGATTGAGCTGTCGACTTAGTTTACCAGCTTCGACAGCCTACCTCAGAGAAGACTCCCAGAGCTGGAAGCTTTATGGTGGATTATGCTAAGTCCAGCAGAGCGCAGCAAGACATCCTCATTGTAAAATGATCTTCCTCTTTCTCTGGCAATCAACAGTCTGCGGAGGGTGTCTGCGGGTCTTGTTACTGACCTCGCTGTGACAACTGCCCACTAAACTCAACAAAATGCACTGTGTCCTGCCTGCAGATGTTTCAGCAGTCAGACAATCCAAAACATGATTTGACTTGCGTATTGATTGGGGTTCAGACTTCTTAAAACACACTGACGGCCCCTACTCGGTCCCGATGGGGTATCTGAGTAGGCCCCTCCCTAAAACCAATTTCTGTGACCTCTACTTCTGCTGCAAGTGGGTGAAAATGAAGTTAAAAACATTTTCATGAGGAAGTAAAAGCAGAACATGTACTAGAATAAATTGTAATACTTCCCCAGCCTTTGCCAATTTAGTTTAGTAAAAGATATTGCAAAATTAATCAGCAACTGAACGATTTCAATTAGTATTGACTGTAGCAGTACCAACTTGATTGACCTGGTTTTCCAATTAATCTTTAAGCCAATTTTGACACTCAGGTAGAGATTCAAACTACAGCTGTTAGACACAAGACTCTTTACCTGTATGCATGACAAGTCCCACTTACCGGTAAATGTGACTGGTCGTTGCTAGTGCAACAAATGATGCCTACTAGTGATTGTGATTTTTTTTATTTTGCTTTGCGGTTCACTGCTAATATTTGAGATGTTTTTATAGAGTTATGTTCTGCAGGAAGTCCTTGAGTATCCTGGGGTAAAATGTGTGGAGCTGTTCAAAAACTTAATGGGTTCTTTCCAAATTAATTCCTTTACTGGTCTTTATGATAAATGGGCAGGCAAGTATGCAGAATGTCCCTGTACCAGAATTCTGTTCGGATAATATGCTTGGGATTTTGATTCTGGCTGCATCGAAAAGACAGATATTCATAGTTAACTAAACAGAAATTACCCATCTTTTTGCCCCTTTCTATTCTAGTTATAATTTGATATGAAATTGTGCATTCAAATGTATAACTGATCCAATTTTACCTTGTAATTGACATTGGCACACAGACCTCAGGGCTCCTCAATGTCTGGAAGCCTGGGGCTGCCAACTGCACAGCCCCACCCATGGATGGGATCAGAGTGGGCAATAAATATTTCTCATGAACAATCGAACAAGACCTACGTTTGGACAGGAAATATGAGAAAGTGCTGAGTAGCTGGGTTCTTCAGAATGTTTTCCCAACAGAGCCCTCACCATCAACATGTCCTTTCCTAAACCCAAAGACTTCCTGCACCCCGTTTCACCTGAGAATCTGCCAAAGCATTTTCATAATGATGACCTTCAGTCTTGTAATGAAGAAAAGCACGGATGCCTATGTGCTGCTGCACATCAGGAACGTTGCATTTGCTATGATGTGAATTCAAATGTGAATATCTAAAGGAAGCTCAGAGATGAATGTTGCTTTCTTTTGCTTTAATGTTAACAGAAGGGTGCCAGCAACATACTAATTCTGACTGACAGTCCTCAGTGGGTTTGAAATACTTGTTGAATTGGATACATGTATGCAATTGCCTTTTAAATAAGGAGGTCAGTGATTTCCCCCTCTTAGCATTAAATATTTTCCTGGGATTTATTGAAGGATTAAGATATTTCGACTGAAGTTAAAAAGTAATTTGCACCTTTTGGATAATGTTAAATCTTGTGAAGAAGTTGTTGGAACAGACACTTCCTTAATATTTCAAGGATTTAAGATAATTGAAACAGAAGTCATTCAATATCAACAGCTATGATGAAAAATAATATATATATTATAATATATTATATATTTTAGATAACCACTGAACTGTTTTGCAAAATGGATAGATAAAATCAGATACACCGCATAACTGCATTTAGTGCCCCAACATAATTGATAAGGAATTATGTTTTTCAACATGAATTTTAAAATCTGCAAATCGTACTGAAAGTCGAGCTAAATCCTGACCCTTCATAGTGAATTGGCTGCTGCAGCCGGACACTGTAATGGATTACAGCCTACATTTTTATCTCAAGTCTAATCAGTTTTTTAATCATTTTTATGAACTTGATTCACAGATGCACACAGGTGATGTTTAGAGTTTGGGTAAAGTGTGGTTGTGATATTATCATCAAACTGTCCGTTCAGATACTGATGAAAGCCTCTGTTGATTATCTTGCTGGTCCAAAGTTAGAAAATAAAGTCAGCGTGATTTTCTTTTGCATTCAAAGTTGTTGTGGATATAGATTTCTGATCTGATTTTGTTTATCACACAATTTTTTGTCATTCTCAAATTAGATTAATGCCTTTTTATCATTGACTTTTTCTGACATTAAATCACTATGTTCCTGATGATAAGTTGACATGTTTTTTTATGTTAAATAGAAATGCAATGCAACTAATGACCCTTTTCAGGCTATTCGGATTAAAACAGAGAGAACTTACTGAAATAACAGCAGAGCAGTGGAACCGCAAGGACTCCCCCTCGACGAGTTAGAAATTAATTGACCAACCCAATGATGAATATAAAACCCAATTTTGAAAATGTAACCCCCAGGTGTTCAGGAACATATCAACACTTTCCAAAAATGTCTTCTTTGTTTTGAAAATGTGGTCACCTCACTGTTCTTACAAGTGCAAGAACACACACACATGCATACGGGTGCAAAGTGCAAAATTATTTATGGTGTTATTAAACCAAAGCGCCCTCCTATTTCTGTAGTAAGTCAATCATTAAACAGTTGTGCCATTGTTTGGAGGGCTGTGTGTGATTTTTCACAAATAGTTCTGATATATTTCCTCATGTCTACCAGCTTACCTGGGGGAATTCCACTACAAAACCACAGCCTCTTGTTCTAACCTCTCTGACTGCCTGTCAGTTGGTACGGTGGTTTGGACCATCATCAGAGGAGAAACTAAGTACAACTCTGGGCAGGTGTGTTGAGAGAGCTGTCAGGATTTCTAACCCCATGAGTTCGGATAAATATAATAACAATAAGCTTTTAAAAAGGTAGTGCCTTCCTACATGAGACCTGAACATTTTTGAATTATTTTCTCAATTAAAGAATATAAGTACATTTAGAAATTAGTTTTTAACTTACATTTTTTTTCTTTTTTCCTTCAATTGAAATCATTTTATTTGATGTTTTAAATACCTAGCATTGTTACTGTCTGAGTTACTGCCAAGTCTTGAACTGAAAACAAAGGAATTCCAGTCATACAATCATTTGCAAAATATGTTAAGTGCTGTCTCAGAACATGAAATTAAATTAAATGAGATAAAGCTTTGGTGTGCTTTTAATGGTGTTGCCTATTATGGTATGTTTTTTGGGATTTTCTTTGTATCCTATCAGAAGTATTTCACAACTCCACCATTCAGTTCATGTAAAGGCTCAAGAAAGGCGTCTGTCTTTGCGTCATATATGAGTTTAATTAACTTAGATGCAGGAAACTCTTAAACTGTTCCAATAAAATCCAGAACAATGCAATTTGACAAGTCAAAGATAATCGCTGACTCATAATTCACAACTAGCTGTTTTTGTGATGCTTTGACTTATTACACCATGGTCTCTCAAAGTCAGTCTAGACTCATTCCCCACAGAGAGTTATGAATACGATACAGTGATGGTTTGTAATAGGATGCCACTGGGCAGCAATATCTGGCCCACCAAATTATTTTCTCACTGGCTGTCGCACATATTGCTTTAGTTTCCAAACAGAGTTTAGACTGAACAAGAGAAACCAACGGCACAGAATCCAGCTATATTTCAAAATAATGGATGATGTCCTTCCAGAGAGAAGATTTGCTGATGCAATGTCACCGTCCGTTGATTGTCAGTTGCCAGTTTTTTACGAATTCTGTCAAATCACTGGCGGAAACGTCTTTGCATCAGAAAATGTCCAATAGGAGATAAAAAAATGTTTTCCCTCTCTTTACCTGTTCAATTTTCTTCCAAGACTTTTCAGTTAATTTGAACAGCTTGATTAATCCCATGAGTCCTTTGAATTTTAATGTATCTATTAATAATTTTGCATGTTTGATTACTCATTGTTTGTGGGATTAATGGGACTCAAGCATTAAAGGTAAACATTATATTTGAAAAAGAACTATTGAAGTGTATATAAAGCTAATTTATGATCATTTAAAATGTATTTTTTTTACATTTGAGAAGCAATTTTTGCAAAAAGTTATATGTTTTGTTTTTCTCAATTCTGCACAGTTTGGAAATAGAAATAATAATTTGAAAGAATAAAACATAACTCTTACATTAGTGTCAGAGCCATTGGAAAGATGTAAATAATTTGGGACTCAAAGCTTGTTGAATAATTCTCAGAATGAGTTAAGCTCCAGTCCATGATGAAGAAACAGTTATACACTCAGAAATTGAAAAGATTTTAAATCATTCACTCTACAAAAATTGTAAATAAGGTCAAGAGGAGCCTTTAATGATGCAAGAAAGTATTTCTGGCATACACTGGGCCAATCCATGTAGGCTCTTCTATTATGGTTATTGTTATTATAGTGTGTTTTATTAAATCTACCAGATAAACCTTGCTCTAATCAGTTCATTGCTCTAATCAGACCCTCTGTTGTAAGTTGAATGTTCACCAATCTGTGTTCCTTAATGCTTTGCAAGCCCCCACAGAAAGGTAGATGAGTGTGATTGTTTTTGCCTTGGATTGTCCTTCATACTTTCACAGAATGAGTTGGTGCTTTACTCAGTTACCACATGATGTTCCGTAATAGTCTACACCAAGTCCAAATTAAAATGTATTTTAAATTAGCCTTTTTTATGGTAGACGCCACCAGCTGTGTATTAGAAAAAAATAACTGACCAAGCTCCGAACTCGATTACTCACATCTGCAATAGAATGTAACAAGCAAACTATTTTTAGTAATCAATATAATGAGTCAATATGCTTAAAATTGTGTAGCTTGAGAATATCCATACTACTTCTCTTAACTTGTTTATGTGGTTTTCATGATATTGGTGAGTAAGTTTGACATTAATTTTCACAAAGCATGCTTACTATGAGTTGTAGAAGGGAATTAAAAAAATAAAGAATGTCATTGGTCTTGCTGAGTTTTCAGCAAGGGAAAATTGACTTTATTAAGTCTCATATCAGCATGCAAGAGCCTTCAACAGAATTATCTGCTGTTGAATATTTCCATTTGGTGCGAAATCACTTTACACCAATTGACTGCATCACTTGTTCCCTTATAGGTATTATTACTGTGTTGTTTGCCATTGCTGCCCAATTAACCCAACCAAATTGCCCCAGAGGGTCAAACCTTTATGTGAACCCTCTTAGCCTCAGCTAACCTAAACACAAGATATGTATGTTTGTGGTGAGCCAAATAAAATATGGTGACAGTTGAAATAATTGTAAAAACGAGCAGCACTGTTGTTTCAGCAGAATTTTTGCAGAATGTTGTAACCAATTAGGTGAAGATACCAATGTCAACATTAATAAAGAACAAAAGGAATGGCATTGCTGCTTCACTTTTCTTGTGCCAATGCGGCATAAAGCCTGTGTGTTTGATTTTTATCAGATACTGTTAGCATTGTAAAACATCTCCATAGCATAGAGCACAGTTGTTTTCCGTCATTACTCTCCAGAAAACAGAGTTTAAGCGTCCTATGACTCAACAGATGTTTGGTAGATGTGTGACTGGCATTCTCCACGACCATTGGAGCCAGCTCACCACCAGGTGGTGATCAATTGACCGCTCCACCCCTCTCTTCACTTGAAGAGGAAATGCGACCCGAAGTCCGATGACATGACCACAAGGTTGATTAGAGAACTGTGGCCCAAGGTGCATTTTTGCACAGCATTGGACAGAAGTCCAATAACAAAACACCGCTCGGTTTCAGTTCTGGGGGGGGGGGGCTGCACTGTTATTGGGGAGGCTACACTCTTGTCCATCGGGTTGAACCCCAATGTACGGGCGCTGAGTCGGGGAGCAATCAATATGCCCACAGCTGCCCATCGCCTTTCACTGGGGGCAACTTCACAGTAAAAAAGAAGTCAGAACCCAAGTATGTTGCCATAAGTTCACAATGTCATTTAGAAGGCAATGTGCTGAAGGACATGCCATGTGTCTTATATCACCTCAATTGAGTGAATGCATTAAAGCAAATGTGTGAACCTAGGGGATAAACCTTAAATAGTCTTCTAACAAGCAAATCCTAAAATGCAAAGTGTTGTGTAATCACTTACTGACCCCATATGACTAAGCAGACCTTTCTCTAATGGATCTGAAGCAGGGGGGGAGTTTATGTGTTGATTAGTTTATTAGAAACTAGACTGTAATAGTGGGTGGCGCAGTGGTTAGCGCTTTGCCCTCATGGCATAAAGTATGCTGGTTTGATTCCAACAAGGGACCTTCCTGTGAGGTGTTTGGATGTTCTCCCTGCGTTCTCTGGTTTCCTCCAAAAAACATGCAATTGGGAAAATTTTCCTGAATGAGTGAGTGAATGATTGTTTGTATCAGCGCCACATATATGTGGCCTGGTGATAGGCGCCTGCAACCCTCTGTGCAGGATGAGCATCAGAAGATGGATGGATAGAATAAAATATAAACAGTCACTACTGAACACTCTCATTGTTGAACAGATTTGGGGATGGGCATCATACTCAAATCATCATCAAACAATCTAGGCATCCCTACTCATGTGGATTAAGTTAGTTAAATCTAAAACTTAAAGTAAAACTCCTTTTGAAAGGTGCCTCTACAGGAGGTACAGCTTATTTTCCACCAGCAGCCCACGAGTAATCATGTTTACATCCAGGAGAAACAGACTAGAAATGTCTGATCTTGCTCTGACAGCTTCATTGCATCTTCATTTCCTGTGAAAAATGTAGAGATGTTCTCAGGAGTTGCAAGGAGCAACTTCCCATGGGCGTCCCTGCATACTGAACTGTTTTACCTGGAGGAGAATATTGTTTTGAGTGAACTGTGACCCTGAAACCTCCTTGTTCGGGTTTTTTTTTAAGTTTGGCATAACATTTAGGGATCCAGTCACCTCCTCATTTTATGTGGATATTAGTCAGCAAAATTTTTGGTTGTTTGGTCAGTCATCATAAGCCATTTATCAGTATTAGGTTGCCGGGCAATTTAGATAAAACAGTTATATACACAAAAAAACTTTATTTCTTAAGTATATCTTTAATCAAATAACATTTATTTTTTTCGATTTTGAATGATGTCCTTTCTATACTCAGTTTCTGCTATTCTTAAATCACATCCTACGTGAGCAGAGGAGTATGTTCAAAGTTACTTTTAACCGTGCATTTTGTCAACAATCAAAAAACTAGCTGTGAATCACAGCTAGTGATTCATCAGTTCAAAATGTATTCACTGACCTCCCGTCTTACTTTTTCGAGCCCCCCCGGGAGGCCCTCCTGCAACTTTGAAAGCTCCTGCGTTCTTGACAAAGGTGATTACAGCGGCAAATCATCCCACCCTCAAGGGGATGACCACATGCTGGTTTTGAGTCTTAATGCTTCACATCACGAGGAGCAATTGATACCTTCGCGACTTCATCTGACGGCCAGAGCTCCGGCTGCAAAGTCCAGGCAGCCAATCACTAACACTCCACAATATTTTTCCATTTTGGCTAATTTAAATCAGTATGTATAATTTTTAGTTTTGATCAGCAATTTATTTGGATGATGAGCTGATCCAGGTGGCATGGTGGTGCAGTGGTTGGAGCATCAGCCTCCCAGCTTGAAGGACCCTAGCTTGATTCTGATATGAAATCTTTCTGTGTGGAAGTTTGCATTTTCTCCCCATGTCTGCATGGGTTTCCTCTGGGTTCTCTGTTTTGTTAGTCCAAATACATGCAGCAGATCAATGGGGGGAATTGGCCAGATGTGCAAATGAGAGTGTTGTCTGTTTATGCGGCCCTGTGATTGGCTGGCAACTGGTAATACAAAGTTCCAGCAAGTTGTCCAAGTAGTTCATTGCTCCAGCATCCCCAGTGACCCTGACTGGGATAAGCAGTAGATAAACCTGAGCATACATCAGCTGGTGACCGTTTATTACTAGAGATGTTAGAGAAAACTCATTAGACTATGACTAAACAGTCCTTCCTCTTCTGAGGAACCCTGGCGGACATTGATTTAAGACAATGTTTAAGAATAAAAATCAATTGTCATTACAGCACCTGTAGTTTACAATAATGCGTCCTCTGAGACCTCCCCCTCTGCGCTAGACACAGATAAATTAAAAGCTCCATCTGCAAACAGAACCGAGTGCCTCACCTAAAAACGCACAGTCATGTGAAAGTGGTTACGATTTTCAGCAAGTTAAACTGAACAAACCACTGGTCTTTGTAACAAATTTCTGTGGCAACTAACAGGAACAGGACTGTATTATTACCCCTAAGCACAGAGACTATAGCTGAGTGAGAGGCATGGGTTTCACCGAAAAACCGCAGTCCCTCATGATAAAAAAATCCCAGGTTATTTAAAAGTCTGATTTTCCCTCAGAGTGAATTTAGCCACTCTGGGTTTACTCGTGTTTGAGATCCCCTACTTTCAGTTGATAATATCCAGTATTTTTAACACGTTGTGTTTGTGATTTCTTCATTTACCCTGCATGTGTGATCAAACTTTCAAATTATAATGCCATTTCACTTCACGCAAGTTATTCAGTAAGAGAAATTCTTCATGACGCTTTTCAAAAACAGCCATACATTTCGCATCCAGGTGCAATGCAACATTTAATGTGAGTTGTGGAACTCTTTAGCCATGAAGAAGGCAATGTCTACCATCCCTAATCCTGCCTCCAGAGCTCTGATGAGGGCCAACTTGGTGGGACAAGCAGGGATGAGGAGAAAAAGATATATTTGAAGCTCAAGCTTTAACCATATTTAAATGGAGATTTAAAGGTCTTGATACTTGGATTTAGCCACTGAGGACATTAATCCAGTTTTCCAGCTCTTCCTTTAAAAGTTTAGTTTTACATTTGTTGTCTTTAGGGAAAACAACAACAATCCGCACTGCAGATCTTCATTTATTAATATGTTGTCGTTCAATCTTGATCGTACTAACGTCAGCAGACTTATAAAATCGTCATTTTAACATTTCAACTGATGGAGACAAAATTATTTTAGTGAAATAAACCTATTATAAATGACAGTAGAAGCTAAACTGGAGGACACCTCAATGCACAAATGTGAGGCAAACACGATTTATTCATGACCTTTACCAATGGCTCAGACTCAGTGTATTCTGGTACTGACAGAACCCTGAGAGGACTGGTGGCAGATGTGTGCAAGATCCAGCTAGGAAAAACTAATACAAAAAGACACGGATGTACATAGTTAGATTTCTGTTATTATTGTTTTGTGAAAACTAGTATTCTGGCCAAACTGTTAGTTAGTAGATGATAACTTAATTCATGATTAATTAAATGTCATTACAGTCATTGATTAAAAATGATAATCACTATGTTATCCAAGCAACACATTCAGTTTGCTCTTTCAAGAAACACACTGTGTATAATTTATAGTTGTTGGAGGAAGGGATGGGGGGCATTTAATAAATAAAAAACATTAGTTACATTCTAGGGAAAATTTATTTGCTTGTCAAAAATACAGCCAGGGATATTAAAAAAAGAAAGGTTGGGTAATATCAACACATTTAGGTTTTTTTGAAATCATTTTGACAATTTAACTGTCCTGCTGATGGATTCAGCTCAGTGAATTATCTCAAGGATGTTCAGGATGTCCAGCTACATGGCAGGATGCTGTATCACCACAGTACAGTTTCAGATAAACACATCCTCTCAATGTTTCATGCAAGTATCACAGCTTGAACATGTTTTTTTCCTTGTTCCAAGAGGAAGAAAGAAATATGCTCATCCTTATTCTGTTTGAGTTGCCTGAGTAGCCAAATTTGTGTATAACAGGGGGACGCCTAGGGCTCAGTTAGTAGAACAGGCATTCCTCCAAATGGAAGGTTGCTGGTTTGATTTCAGGTTCCTCCTGTTTGCATACCAAAGTGTCCTTGGTCGAGACACTGAACCCCTAGTTGCTCCCGAATGCCTTGTGTGTGTGTGTGTGTGTGTGTGTGTGTGTGTGTGTGTGTGTGTGTGTGTGTGTGTGTGTAAAAGCACTATATAAGTGAGACTATTTAACATTTACATGTGATTCTGGGCTTGATTTTCTTTAAAATTGCTACCATACTGAATTGTTGGGAGTCATCAAAAGAGAACACCAATGTAACAGTGTAACTGTCTATTTTCGTAAATGCTCTAAATGTTGTTTTTGATCTTTTTTTTACATACAAATAGCCTTAGTTTGACTCCAAGCTGAAGTAGGTGCAGCCCTCAAAACTTGAAATCAAAATAGAACAATGGGTGAAGACTCTATAACTACTTTAAATGCCATTTTAAACTCTCATTGTCTGTCCTGTAATTGTGAAAACTGTTTGTATCATGTGGATCTTTTATGAAGTGCCAGTGTTACTGAACTTGAAAGAAACAGATTTCTTTGTTTATAAGATGACAACAGATTGACCTTCCACATGTTGCAACTAAAAGAACATGTTTTAACTTGAACATTTATTTCAGGACTCCTCTGATTCACTTCAACCACCGTCTAGATTTAGATTACATGGTTCCATTTAATAATAGTATTAATAATAATAATTTATCCTTTATGAATCCCTCGTGGGGAAATTCGTTCTCTGCAATTAACCCATCATGGATGAACCATGACCAGTAGTAGTCTGCCGTCCACCCGTGCCAGGGGGTCAGAGGTTAAGTGTCTTGCTCAACAACACTTCGAAACACTAGGAGGAGCTGGGAATCAAACCAGGAATTGTTGGTTCCAAAGACGATTACTCTACCTCCTGTGCAACGCTGCCCCTCCATTTATTGCAAAGCACATGTGATGATTATTTTGTGTTAAATCACAGGCAGCTGAAAGAAAAACGTGAATAACCAGGTATTCCTCAAATGGCATAAAATCTAAATATTATTTGACTATTATAAGCACCTTTTTAGTTTCTGAACCCTAACTTTAAAGTTCAGACTGCACTCCTGGTTTCCTTTTCTAAAGCACAATCACATTTTAAAAGGTAGTTTAAAAGTCCCAGTTGTGAAGGAGGAAAGATTGTTTCTTGTGTGACAAAAATGTAATTTGAATTCCTGATTCCTCCAGGAAAATTACTCGACACAATCAAGAATAAAGTATTGCCACCTTATTCAAGAATATTTTATTAAGAAAGGAGCATGGATAAGGCTACGAAATGGAAGAAAAGACTAGATTTGACAGTTTATATCTAATTTGCTTGCTTATACCTAGCTTGACAGTATCAGGAAAATAATTAATAATTAGCTATTAAATAATAATTAATAACTATAATCAGAAACAAAAAAAAAGGAAGTAATGTAACAAAATATTTGATATAAATATACAACATGACCAACTGCAGTTATTACCTTACATCTTCAGTCTAAATCCTTTGTGGCATCATTATTTCTTTTATTACAGTCTGGATTTGTTGTGAAAGAGCCAAAAAAGAATAGAACATTTCAGGAAAGAGTCCTTTGTTGCTTGCTCAAAACCAGGAGTCTGTTAAAACCTGATTCAGGGAATGATTGCTCTTTTGTTATTGCTCAGAGTAAGACCACTCTCCGAGGGCCTTGCAAGCAAACTTTGTTATTTTTCATTGCCAAATTTATTGTCCAGATGTTTGAAACGAGGGCTGTCAGACAATGCTGCTGACCTCTGGACTAGATCACTTGCGACCCTGTATATTTTGCCAGTGGTATCATTGTCTACCAGAGCAGACGGATTAAATGTAATGTGTGTGTGTATTTTTTCAATTGTCATGAAATTTAGTAATTATTGTTAAATTACATGCTTTTAACTTTTTAGAGTGTATTGGTGAAAATCATGAAATAGCTGTCATTGTGATTCCATTATAATACTTGGCCTTCTTTACTGATACAGGAACTTTTGGAAATTATTTGGCTGTAAAAAGTTCTGCCTAGAATTAAATTTTAAAAAGTGGCTCCTTATTAGAAAAATACTCCAATCGAGCCTCTGCCATCATCACATGATTTTTAGTTCATTTGCTGTCTGCATTAAAAAATAGATGGTTAGACGAGAATCTGTTAAAATAATCAGCAGTGAAACTGTCTATGAGGACACGTATAAAGTGTGTTTGCTTTTTAATCCCTAAATATTTGGCTAAGATAATAAGATATTTTATGTACAAAACTTCCACACAAGTTAGAAAGGAAGACAGTTGGTGCCAAAAGTAGGTGATGATGGTGTTGAAAAGCGCATTAAGCTACAGGACATATGACTTATGGCTTGAAAAGTAGATAAAAACACCTGTCATGTTTTTATATTAAACAAAAGTACATTAGTTTTCCACTTTTATTTACCAAGCAGAGATCAGATATTGGGTTCATTAATAAAAACCTGTTTTTTTTCTTTTTAATAACAATTTCCTTTTAATTATACACGGATCAGTGTGTATTTCCACTGTAATCTCCCACATGCCCTGTTTCCCCTCCTTTTTCAGAGAGGAGGAGTTGCTAATCTGGCAGGGACAAATTATATGATGTTAGTAGGACCAGCAGAATTCATCCAAGACGTTTTTTAGCAATCTCCTCCTAGTTTTCTGCTTGATTCTCCCCTTTACCCATTTTGAGTGAAGAGAGAGCACACAAACTCAAGCACAAACAGTTTCCACCAGTTTGTGTTTGAGGATGAATGTGTCACATCATTCAGCATATGAATATAAATTGCAGGTAGGTGGAGAGTAGCATTTCGATCAACTGTGACGTTTTAATTTTGGAGACACTTTTGGACAGTTTGTCTATTTTTGGAGTTACGTTTTAGATAAACAAATGTAGATAATACTTTTTAATTTGATACTGAAACTGCTTTTCTGTCAGATCAGAGTTTACATATTGAACCCAAAATATTAATTACGTTTCCCTCAAGGGTTTTATGATCATTAGATATAAAAACGTGCGGTCTGTCAACCCTTGGAGTGAGAAAAAACACTCACAGAAAATATTTGAATACATTTCTGAAAATATGCAGGAATATCATGATTATTAAAGCCTATCAAATACCGAGTAAAAAAAGAGACAGTCTTAAAACACGGGGACATCATGATGGGCTGACCTAATAATGCCATTTTGCAAAACTAACAATTGCAGGTCACTGATCATACCGAACAACATAATACGATCATACTGAGATGATGTAATGAGAGAAACTTTCGCTCTTTCCCAAGCATACGAATGCAAAAAAAGAAGCTGGGCTTTCTTTTGAGTTCCAAGTTAGTTTGCAGACACGACTTGTGAGGGAGCTGAAACCCTCTGACTACAAGTGCCAAGACAGGTTTCAGGGCTCTGTTTGATGCTAGTAGATGGAGGCGTCTGTAAGAGACACTTACTCTGTTGTTTAGCGACTTCAGTTGTCATCAGACTGGCAGTGAGCCATATCACCTCCTCCCTGGCAAGGAGACAGAGCTTGGATATGTGTGGGAGACTGTGTTGCCAGATGTACGATCGCTATTGTAATGGCACGATAACTTGCCCTTTTCTATAACACCTGATCAATATTGCCAAAAGCCGTGCAATAATTTAGTGAATTGGTTATATTGTGACATGGCACTTTGCATGATTTCTTATGAGGATATTAAAGAAAGTTCCCAATGGATGTCTCCCTCCATGTATATTATAATTTCCAGAGGATTCATCCATTATCTACTGCTTTTCCTGCACTTAGGATTCCAGAGATGCTGAAGTCCATCCCAGCTACTATTGGGCAAGAGTAAGGGTAAAACATGGACCAGTCGCCAGTCGATCCCAGGGCCACATGTAGAGACAGACAACCATTCAGTCTCATTCAGACATCTGGGTAATATTTCAATTAAATCAAATTATCCTCATGCATGTTTTTGGACTGTTGGAGGAAAACCCAGAGGAAACCCACGCAGACATGGGGACACACGCAACCTCTACAGAGAGAAGACCCCTTGTGGGTATTGAACCATTGCCATTCATGCTGTGAAGTGGTTGCATTAACCACTGCGCCACCATGAACTGTATTGGTCTGCACAACAGATCTAAATGGTCAGATGCAATCGTGATTGAACCCCTATAGCACTGTGCTTAATCAGCACCATACTTAGGCTTTTAATCAATATAAAGGAGGTGGGGCAGGGAAATGTCTGACAAATTACAGGGCCTGACTTATGTGAAGTGTAGCTGGGCTTCAGAAATACCTCACAGTTGCCTGACAGACTTCACTCGTGAATTACGCGGCTGACATTGCAGTGCTCTCGGGAGAAAAGTTCCTGCTGGGATGTCATGAGTTTGCATCACTTGTTTGTTCTCACAGTCCCAGATAAAAGCTCATCGTCTTCACCTCCTCCTCAGTGCTTTTAGATGTAAATGCCTTTCAATTCTGGAGTGTGTTTGTGTGTGTTAAGATTTAAATACAGTAGAATAACAAAGAATTGAGAACCCATTGAGGATAGTTGAGGGGTTGTCTTGGCTGTCTTGTGTCCTCCCTCAGACTCAGATTTTGTCACTTTGATGAAGCTGTACGTTTTCTGACATAAAATATTGTGATTGATGAAATTCAGTCAACCATGTCTGTAGCTGTTGTCAGTCACTGACAGGTTTTGCTTTTCATTGTGGGTTCAGTCCAGTGCCACCCAGTATCCCGGGTCCTTACAGAACCTTTCAAACCTAGCAAAGGGGAAAGTGGGGCGCCCAATTTTCAAGAATCTCTTTCGTGTGTATTCGCCAGACTCAGGCCACATCAACTATTAATGCTCTGCAGACCACAACCTCATTCAGGCATACGTTCAAAGTGAAAGTAACCAGCAGTCATTATACAGTTTGTACTCATTATGCAGTATTGTACATTGATCCTGCTCTAAGGCTGTGCACTAGTTTGTATATTAATTAAAAAAACCTTGGAAAGACTGAAGATTTCTAATTATACATCTAATGTTGTCTTTATATAAAACATGATAAAAACAAGCAATTATTGAAATTAGTAGTTGTCACATCTTAATGGAGACAGAATTAGCAGAAGTTCTTTGAGTATGGTGTTTCTTCCTTACATTTCAAACAAGGTTTTTGGTTTGATTGGTACATAATAAAAGTATATTCTTTTATTTTTAATAATACAAAAAAACCCCAACAAATTTTGATGTTTGCCTTTTTAGAAATGTATCAAAGGAAATCAACAAATCACTGCAACATAAGATCTTATAATATAAAAACTATGACATGACAGAAATCTTAACTTTAAGGCACCTAATAGCAGTCTAATTGCTGGACTGGTTATAGGCTGCATCTATAAAAGAAGTTCTTGCTGTGTCACACTTGAATTTTAAACTATGGGGATCGTTGTTTGATGTTCAGCAAACTATTGAACGTTACCAGGTTATCATGACATTACTTTCTGAGAGTGAACGCTCACCAGCCACTTTAAGATGGATCAAAGAGTTATCGCAATGAGACAGATATGGTCTGAAATGGTACTTGGGTATTTTTTTTAGGGTTTTAATTACGATGAATTGCTACAGAGTCTGCAAAGAATCCATCCTGCACACAATTATACCACAAACACCAACGAGACCTATTGATACAGGGCAGGATAAATCTTTTCTTTTATGTATGCCAAATTCTGACCCTACCATGACATTGACCCAGCAGATGTTATGCAAGGGAACATTTTTTTTCCAATCTATCATCCACATTTCAGAAGTGTAGTCTCAGTGTCCTGTTCCTATCTTGCTGGATTGGTGTCCGGCATTGTCCTGTGCTTCTTTCACCAGTTTGCGATGAAGATTCAACATGGTTGTCTTCTGCACGCCTTGGTTGATTATATGAGTTGCTGATGCCTGTCTGTCATTTTTCTCGTGGTTCAGTGATGGGTCGCCAGTCTGGTGTGACTGGTTTGAAATGGATGTGAAGTTTTTATGAAATGCTTGGTTTGAAGAGAAGGTTCAGTTCATTGTTTTTTGCCTATCGGTGAGTGCTTTTCTTTTTTCAAAACATGGTAGGAAATCTTATAGAAACACATAAAAATAATTTAGATTAAATTAGATGTTGGATATAAGCTTGAAATTTCCCAGGGTTAATATTTAAAGGAATCAAGCAGAACTTCAAACTATCAGTATTTGCTGTAGATACAAAATAGTTTACCACAGTTTCAGAGGCTGAGACTATAGGCTACGCCATAGAAAAATTAAGCTGCAACAGCAGATCAATTTGCTGCAAATTAAGAAATAATCTGCCACCTGTTGATTTATCTTTAAGTTTATTTGAGGGTAGAAAAGCAGTAGGGGCGTTATTAAGTGCAAGACAAAATTAAGGAAAAAAGAAACTTAAGGAAAAAAAAATGAAGGAGCAAAGCAACAACAAATAATTTTTTTAATTTTACCCTCTTACATGAAGGCCGTTGTCTGGTTTTACCTTGTGATAGTTGTCTTAGTATCTTTGTTTTGTTAATGTAACTGGTATTCTCAACATGGCATTTTAAGGTTTCCACTCTGACTTTCTGATGTGAAAGATGTCCCTTAAATGTGAACTTGACATCACTCTGATGTGAAATTAGCTGTAATTGTTTGGTTATTGACTCTTGCAAAGTGGGGGGAAATATTGTCTGTCATAGACCTGTCTCTCTGAACAGTATCTTTGGCCAAATCATCAACACTTACTTTTATTTTACTTCATATCCTTGTCATACTTGTCAATAATCATAGATTCTTTCACTGCAATTCACTCCTAGGAAGGCCCCCTTTCATTTTCTTTTTCCAAGAACCACAATCCCCATGAAGAGGAATAAAAGCATGTGATGACTGGCTGATGTGCTCCACCAAGGTTAATTTTCTTGTTTGGTTGCGGCACTGCTGTTGAATTCTGAGAATGAGTAAATCAAGAGTAAAACAAAGTGAATCATTTTAGCATAACATGGAAGGCTGGGGCAGTACAGAGTACAAAATTCAATTTTGACATTTTTGTGCTCTGGCTGATCCCAGCTGAAGAGAAACTTGTTATTTGTTAATTGTATTTGCATTATTAATAAAGGTTTTCACCGAAGATGGTGACAACGTAGCAACTCAAGCCAGCATTTTTTCTGCACAAAACCTTTTTTTTATTTTTTTTTCATTTTTATGGAGCCTTCTTAGCACACTCAAATAGCTGTACTTGCAGAATTATTTAAAATTCTTTGCAAAATGAAAATAGAAGTAATGGTCTACCCCTTGAGATAAGATTTAGTTGCATCTTAAGAGATTGCACTGTTTTGTTGAACATGGATGGTTTACATGGATGATGGATGCTTTTCACTCAACCACTGTCCCCATCTGTCCTGCAAGACAGAAATCCTTTCTCAGCACTCTTTCACATACTATGTTCCTCCAAAAAAGCTATTATTTTGATGTCCTTAAATGGGGAAAAAAGGACAACAGGAAAATCCCAGGTTCTCCCAAGGCTAGATATGCATTAACTTTAGTACTAATGGCCTGGGAGCCCAAAGTCATTACAAACCACGAGGCTTTTTAGTTGGACTGCACTTTGCTGCTTTCCTACCAGGCTTTAAGCTGCATTTCATTGGTTTTCATGGCCCACTTTGTTTGTTTTGTCAGAATTTCAAAATTTTGTTCGAAAGACTGAAGACTGTAACCCTGTAACAGTTTGCTATTATTATCAGCAAAATAAGCTGCAAAAGTAGCATTCCTTTATTTTGGTTGTTTGTGCAACCTTTAAGACCACAAGATTCATGCTCCGTAAGTCACACAGGTCAACATGAACCAATTACCTATGGCACCACATCAATATGATGTGCACAAGTGTGCAATGCTAACACCTACTGAATCAAAGGCCATGATGCCACTCAATAAAATTCCATCATCTGGTGTCATCCATCTATGTCCTCAGAAGAGATAAACAACAAAGGCTTCACGCAGGGATCTAGTTGCTGCAGTTGTCAAAATAAACTCTCAGGGAAATTAAGTGTAAAGAAGAGCAGGACCAAGTGTAAATGTATGAAATGGCTATTAAACCAGTTACAAGTTCAATATCTGTTTAGCACAAGTGGCATGTCGACTGGTGTTTTCTGAGATGAGCAAGCTAGATTTGATTACCTATTGTTTTGCAACTGTAGTTGTTTTGTTTCAGTCAGTAGTCAGTAGGAGTAGTCAGTACATCTATATTCATACAACTGTCTAGGACTTGATCATGATATTGATATATAAAACTCACAATATATATATATATATATATATATATATATATATATATATGTATAGATATATGTTTTTTATTTTTTCTAAATAATAATTGAAATTTATTTCCAATTGCTCGGAAACCTACTGCTTATGTTTGAGGATTTTGATTATTTGTTCAGGTCTAGGAAAACAATTTCATTTGATCTGACAGATGGTAACAAAAAAAAAGGAATCAACAATATAAAGGAAGAGAATGTACTTTATTGATCCCAAAACTGGGTAATTATAAGTCTAAAAATGACTGATGTTATAAAAAAATCCATTGTTTTTCTGTCTACATTAATAGTGGGCTTCATAGCTGAATTGTCGGAAATTTAGCTCAATTTAAATGATGTCATACAGAGGTTATCAATCCAAATGGGGGTATGTAAAAACCTTTATCTTTTCCTCTCTTAATTAAATTTAGGATAGAGTTTTGTCAGTGAATTTCTTTACCATCAAATCTTATGTTTGAATTCAAGGTTGAATGTGTGTCATTCCTGTTATTCGTTTAAAATTGTTCCCATACACTTTTGCATGTTGCTGTAACTACTAATTCATGAAAAATCATGAATTAATAACTGAATTAAAGAAACACAACCACCTCATTCAAACAGGACTGGTAGTGGGGAAAAAAGGACAAAAAAAAAGATATCAACAATTAGGAGTCATTAACCTCTTGTTATTAAGAGGATGAAGCCAGTTTAGCGTTACATAGATTGCAAGGAGATACTTTTTTTTTTCTCTGATTTTGAATTGTGGAGCTTTCTGTGATGTTGTTGATCCCGCTGTGCAAGTTTAATAAGCGCTAATAAATGAAAACCATTTGCAGTGGAGCAAAATAACCACCTAATCAACAGAAGCAGGATGTCTTGGAGATACAGGGGATCTATGTATTGACTCAACTTCATGACCGTCGATACCTTTCCTCTACCCCCAGCTTCTTTGCTCAAAGGTCTCCATTAATCAAGGAAAGATGAAGGTTGAACGGGCGGATTAGGGTGATTTCACAGACTGGCGCATTGCCAATTGACCGTCATTCCTTACGGCTCGGGGCGGTACCAGAAGCCCCTTTGCATGGGTCACCGAGGTTATGGTCCACTTACAATCTTGGGCAAAACAGCTGCTAAACATCTACACGCAGTCATGGGTGAAATGTTGCAGTGGAGAAGCAGTGTGAGTCCGCGCACAAACATATGATTGCTGAGTGAACTGTGTCATGGTCATCAGAAAAATTGATCCAATTAAACAAACAACTCGCATGAGTAAACGTGATAGAAAATTGGATTGTTTCATTCTTACAGTGACCATTAAGATTGAATAATAAATCAGCAAAGTACTCTGATCGGGCTACACTGTCTTCTCTGAAGGCTTTACCAGTTTTCGAGTCCCATTTATGTCTAAGGGTTTATCTATAAGTCATTATTTTCTCTTTATTCTAAAGGTCATCATCTACTTGTGATATATTCCCCGGTGGATGTTTAAAAATGCTTTTTTGACAGCACTTTTGATTTATTAAAAGATCTAAGGTAGGGAAATCATTTTTTGATGAATCACTTGACTAATTCATTAATTTTCTGAAATCTGTCGAGTTTGCTGCAGTCAACACGCAAAGCATCTCTGGTTGCTTTAGCAGGTTGGCCCATTTATGCCACACCTAAAGAAAACTTTGGGTTCATACATTTGAAAGTGTTTGGTGAATCCCTTAAAAAGTGTCAACTTTAAAGTGCGCGCTTCATCATTTTTGAGGTTGGATTACTAAAGAGCCCTATGAGAGTGTAGGGGAGATTGATGGGTAACTTTCTCCTGTCAGCAAACTGTAACTTTCCATCATGGAGGGGAAGAGTATTGGCCACAGGGGAGCCTGCTGGTCAATGAAGCTTATTGAAGCTCTTTATGGATGTAGATGGCTCCCCTCGCCATTTGCCAGAGTTTGGGAATACATTGTCATCATGTTTGTGTATATATTTAAGCTTCCTGTCTTTGTTGCTTCGCCAGATTGCGTCTGACAATCATGCAAACGCAAATAGTAACGTGGCTCTCATAGTGAATCACCTTTAAGTGACAAATACATTATTCCTTATTTGCCACGAAAGAACCCAGTGAAATGAAAATAACAATGCACGAAAGTCCCTGAAAGTATCTGACTAAAGTTAAATAAGAAATACTGTCACTGGTATCAGGTTCATGTCTTCTCACTCTGCGATGAAAGGCTGTTTCCTGTGAAAGAACCAACGAGATCCGCTGACAGGGCTTCTCCTAAAAACCATTATGCTGTTTTCAGATGGTCCTTATCAATGTGTGCTCAGCCTGGAGAAAAATTAACGGCATCCTTGACTTAAATGTTTAATGACAGAAATTTAAACCCTCTCAAGATCAGATGATGCATTGAAATCAGGATTGGAAATTAAAGAAATCAATCATTCCTGGGGTAACAATAAGAGATGTAAAACTTTTGATTGGAAAACGTTTGTCCATCATACTTGCTTCTGCTTATTTTTTTAGAAAAATTATGATCTTAAGCTGATTTCGGCTTTTACTCTCTTAAAAGCTTCTTTGTTTAGGGATTCGGTCAGTTTCCAAGTTTGTTTCACTACAGAGGATATCGGCATTGTTTTTGGTGGAGCATCACTTTTAGGTCCTCGCTTCATAATTCCATGTCATCACTTTGTATTAAAAGTTGAAAAGACTGGATGGCAATGTGTCCAAATATGAGGAATCACAAGTCCATTTCATTCAAGACCCAGTTGGACTGTTTATTGTCAGCTTAATTAAGTATTGGATCACTTTGTCCTTTCATATTTGTTGTACATTATTAGTGACCGCTGCCTGTTTGGGGTTGTATTTAATTTTCCCTTTGTTCAATACGTCTGTGATATAATGAGTTGTCAGTGAAACAGTCAGTCAGGTAGGATTTATAATAACTAATTAATATAAAGTCAAAAGTTAGCATATTTTCATTAAAGTATTCAAATAATTTGAAAAAGTGTGATTTCTTCTCAATAGGTAATCCCTCTGAGATGTCATGTTCAATTATGCATATTTTTGAGTATGAAGGCACATAATGCAGATTAAAAGACCATGAATCAAATGCATGTGGATGTCTGAATAAATATACTGGCATGAACTTCAGTGTCTGGGAAAACAAATGTGGAAAATAAAATGGGAATGCAGCCCTTTAGGCAGAAAAATAGCGCATTAATGATAATAATAGTAATAATAATAATAATGATAATAATAATAATAATAATAATACATTAATTCTTTCTTCAAGTAAATGACTGCGTCCCAACCTTCAACCTCTTCAACCATCAACACAAATAATCATTCACCTGGTCTTCAATTGTAAATTAACGTTAAAAAAAAAAATCCACCAGAGGGCAGATCAGAGACAATAGATTCAGGCAACAACTAACATGACAGTGGAGAAAGAGTTGATCAAGTATTTGTAATTTTTCAAATTCATATTAATGATTTGAAAAGATAATTATTTCTTGTAGGATCACTGGCAGCATGCTCAAACACTGCATGGCTTTACCTATATATTTTCAAAAAACATATGCCTTTATTCAAAATACTGATAAATACCGGTAGTATTTCAATCCATGTCTGTACTTAACTTCATAAATGTTGATAAATGAGCTTTATCACTGTAAACCATTGTCAGGTAAAATCAGTGTGTGATGCCTTTCCTCCTCCGCCAGTCAATGTTCACATTGCATTGTCCGAACCAGAACACACATGCCTTTCTACATGGTACTTCTGATCAGGAAAGAGAAAAGATACACCTAATAGAATATAGAATTGCCAGATATTAAAACAACAAACATGTCCTTTCACAGATTGTCCATTAGGTTGTTTTATTAAAGACTCTGAGTTCGTTGATCCCCACAACCTGAAAAATTCCAGTTGTCCAGGCTCTTTAATATGAAATTTAAGAAAACTGCTTCCAGATACTTTGAGAGTCTACTAAACAATCATGTTTGGGTCCAACAACAAATGGGATTTCAATCATTGGTATAGTTATTCAGGACAAAGCGGTTTGCCATTTTAATATATATTCTAATAAATTGAGTATTGAATTCCTTAGGATCTGAATTGCGATTGGTCAGCGCTGACTTAATAAACATGGACAATGACTTCTTTCAATGAAGTCAGATGTTAGGTCTCATCTCAGAATCCTCAGTTTTGTTCGAGGAACCAAAGTGAGAGGATAAGTTGTTTTCTCTACAAAAACACTTCCTGTTATTTTTTCCACAAATTCAGCTAATTGCATGTAAAAGATGAACCACCTATCTAATGTTTAGGTATTTGGACAAGATTATGCTTTTCTTTTTTTTTATCAGCATTGTCTAATTCACCATTTCCTCTTCCCTGCAACCCCATAACAGCAATGTCTGTACAACATCTGGCGAATGGTTCTTAGGCGCTGTGACAGCTCTCCATGGTAAACCCATCAAACTGAGACATTCATCAGGAGTAGCAAAATATTGTTTGACTAACAATATCAATGTTTTTATTGATTTTTCTGTCACTGCAAGTTGCAGCCAATGAGAAACAGGCCCACTCAATAAAGTGTACACATGTACACGAATATACTTCGAGACAAACAAGGAAAAATTTACATGGTGTACTTGAAATGTTCAGATCCTTTTTTTATCTTCTTGATACAATAACATATACAAGAGAAGCATGTAATACATACAGTGTTTATTTGTACACAGGAGAAAATCTGTGCATCAAGCAAATTTCGGTGTGAGAAAACTCAACAAAGAAAGGCCCCCTGTCCAAACCAGGGTCCTTCATGTTTTTCCCAGGAAGTAACCAACCACTGTGCCACCGTGCAACCCAAAATGTTTTTTTTTTAATTTAAAATGTTTTTTTTTTTTATAAAACACTGCAATTTGCCAGAACACCACATTTCCAGAATCTGTTTTTGTGGGACATCAACTGGCAAGAAACAAACAGATATGGTTTTAGAAATGGTGTGGCGTGATTGGGGTCCTGAACTAGATGTTTCCAGGTCTGCAGCACGCTGACTTCTATCTCAAGGGAAACACACACACTGATATCCAGTAAATACTGAATGAGAATCCTGCTAGCCCTTGCAAACACTCAGGCTATGACTGTAATTTTGTGCATTGAAAACATGAATTTCTGTCCAAATGACTGATAAATGGTTTTGTCCCTCCTTTATCTGATCCACAGATATCCAGCATTCAGATCCCACCACTCGAATACACCATGAGTCCTTTACTATAGATGTAAATCAATTTTATTGCTGTCCATCATTCATCACAGGTGCATTAGCTAAAAGTAAGATGACTGATTCATTAAAGTCAAATCAATAGATTTTTCAATACCACAAGAAAAAAATATAAATATATAATTAATTCTAAGGTCTGTGATATTTTAAAAGCTCTTCACATTAGGACAGACATGCAATTTTGTCAGTTTTCTTTGTCGGTTTTTCGGAAAACGGTTCACCGTTCAATTTTACGAGGAAGCAGAGTTTTCACATGAAAAATCATCAGAAAATAATCCAGCTTCCCTGCCTTGTCATGGTTTCCCCCATGAATTGACTCAGTGCATCTGATGAACTGTCAATAAAATACCTTCATAATGAATAAAGGTACTGTTGTGGGTGAGACAATGTTCTTGTGCCAAATCTGTCTTTCACCCCCAGTGTCTCCTAGACCTGCAAACATAAGTGCTCCTTAAATGATTTGATGGAACGAAGAGCAGATCTCATTTAGCCGATGAGCCTACATGACAACAACACAGCTTAAGCCAAACATCTTGGCATCTCCTTTTTGCCAGGGAAAACATTTGTCTCAGTAAGGTTTTCCATTGACTTTAAGATCTCTTTGCAGAGCCATAACTGTAGTAATGCATGCAATGGAAGCTAAAATGTTTTGCAACACTGATAGTCCAAAAGAATATGAGACAACGCTGATTGAGATTCAGTAATGATCTCACTTTTTCTCCATACCCTTGTTGCTAAACTGCATGTGACGTGGAGAGTTATTTTTGTAGCACAAAATTGAGTTTCTGCTCGCAGATGCATTTTTGCAGATTGCCGCTCTCTCTGCCATATAGCTACCCCCTTATTTTACCTGCACACACTAGTACAGGAGATTTCTTTGCTGCGCTCTTTTTCTTGTGAAATGCATTCATTCACGTGAATCTCAGACAGCAACTATCATCCAGTCATTCAAACAGCAAATTCCATCACCATGAGAATTAAATGTTGTCTTTCACATTGTAGGATGATGTCAAACTTGCGCTTTTTCAGTGGCACTGGCCATTGACAGTCTGGTGATTTTGTAGTTGAAATGATGCCTTAAAAAATGTTCCCGGTGAACCCACTGAAACAATTACAGGTTGCTTGATGGAAGTTAAAATTATAGCAATTACATTTCACCTTCCATACAACCAGGATTGTGGAATGTGATAGGAAGTAGAGTCCAGTCAACTCAAGATTTAGAAACTGATGCCAATATTTTGTAATAAAAAATTGGATTTTGCTAAATTGAATGACATTCTTTACATATGTAAAAGCACATAAATAGGATCAACACTGATAAAAGTATCAAGGATAGTGCACCAAGCATGGTGGCACAAGTAGTATTGTATTTTTCATGTTTTTGATCATTTTTATTTACTTTGCTTGATAAAGTCAATTCTGTTGAATCAGTGCTCTGACCTTTGGTAGGATTTCAGGTGGTATTTAGATAACTAGTTCAGTCACTTCATCTGATGTTCCAAATTAAAGGCCCTTTCAGAGAAGGCACCTCAAGACGGATAACAGCTTGTGTGCTACAAGTTTTGTGATTTAATATTTCAGTTGACTTCTGCATGAAACAAAGTTAAGGTGTTTGTAAAGGTGCTTCAAAGGTGTTTCCATCCTGTTGCAGGTTTTGGACTTAATGTTTGTCAGTTATTCAAGTATAGTTGTAAGTTGTATCGCACTGGGATCAAAACCATTCCTTTATTGACAAAGAATCACGATCAGCTTTCACTGTTAATCTTAATTGTGACATTAACAGACGGCAACGTCGACAAAAAGTTGTCTTTGGGCCCTATTGCCCTCCATATACACTGATCGATAAAAGTGTGTCTGATCTTGTTTCTTTATGATTCATTTTTATTTGATTCCTGGAAATTGTCTCATCTCTTTGCATTAATGTTTGAAGGTGAATGTTTCTACTGCTTTATATCTGCTGTTGCTCAGTTATCAGTTGATGCTAAAAAGTTACATTAAGTTTCATAGCATTTTTCTACATTTACTTCCTTTTGTGGCATGCCGGTGTTTTTATAACAGCACGATAGTAGTATTAGTATACTCATTTATGGCTGTAATACATAACAAAAATATGAATTAAAAGATCCCATCACTTGAATCACATATTTCTCTGTTGTTTGGTAATATATGTTTTTTTAATATAATATATAATATTATATATAATATATAATATATATTATTATATACAATTATGATGATATTATAATTATATTATATTATATATTATATTATAATATAATATATAATATAATATTGTTTTTTAATATGTTTTAAATATATTGTTGTTTAGTAATATAACATATCACGGTTTTAATGAAGATATTGAGGTTCTGAAGATGTTGGCCCCTAAAGCCCCCTAAAGATGTTGGCCCCTTCAATCTTTGTAGTTACAGTTAACAGTTAAGACAATTCATATTTCATCTTCCTCCTTTCTACTATTATCTATTACTGTTATGTTTTTTACTTGAAACTCTGGCACAACAATTTCCTTCGGGATAAATAAAGTTGTTCTCATCTCATCATCATCTCTCATCTAAAGAGTTGAAGATGCTGAGGTTCTCTCTGGGAGGGACGATGAAGGGGGAGGATCAGGAATTAGTCTATCAGAGGGACATCACATGTTAAATGTTTTAGAGATGAAATCAGAGAGGCCAGACTGCGATTGGTTTGGACATTTGTTTTTTGGTAGAAGGATAATGACTTGTGAACTGCAAGGCAGGAGGCCTTGAGGAAGAATGGAGTGAGGACATGAAGTTAGTTGGTGTGCGAAAAGAGGGTACAGAGAATACAGTGAGATGGAAGAGACTGATTCGCTGTGGCCACCCCTGCAGGGATCATCTGAAAAAAAAGACCATTTTAAATTTGATAGCTGAACTGTAGTTAATCAAACAGTTTTGTCATTACTCTGTCATACAATCTATATACCACAAAATGTACAAGAAAAGAAATTAAACATGACATTTTAAGAGTCCACACGCTCATTGTTAGCTATATACTTATGCACAAAATATGATTACTGCTGCTTCTCTTGTTTTTCCTCCCCCTATTTGTCACACTTCCTGTATTTGTTTATAAAACAGAATACGTAGAAATATGATTTGCTAAAACTGATGTTTGGAAAATGCTGGAATTGAATCAGACAAAGTAGTCACAAATACTTTCTGAATTCCTCATCAGGTCTGTCAGTATCTGCCATTTTTTTTCCACAATCGTACACCACATTTTTCTTCACAACAGCTCAGTTAATAGGCTCAAGGGCTCGACACATTTTAAGTAACAAATACTGGGTTCTATACTTTTAATCCCTTTATGCGCAGCAGTTCTTTTTTTCAGACAAAATAAACAGTGGGAGACCCCCCCCACACACACATACACACTGCACAATGCAGATATCAATGACCTATTTTGGTAACTTGGGATATCCTTCATGTCAGTGGTGAAATCTCCTGCCTAAAGATCCTCTTTTCCTCCAGGAAAGCAGGAGGAGGACGATGAGGGCTGCTGGGGTCCCCCCCAAAGTCCTGCTGTGGCTCAGTCTACTCTGCGTCATCCCTCTGGCGTCGCCCCTCAACCCAGATGACCCCAACGTGTGTAGCCATTGGGAGAGGTCGGTGTCTTTTCAGATATTCGAAATGATATAATGGCACTCAAAACGCTGCAGTGGAGTAATGGACTCCCTCCGCAACAAATCAAGGGTGAAGAGTTTGCCAATAATCAGAAGCGAAAGGGAAAAGGTTTATTCCTCTGAGACAGTAAATTCAGAGTGATGGTGATGTGACTGCTTGAGTGGTCTCACCACTCCGAGCTTGGCTTAGTAAATGCCCTATGTCATCGGCAGCAGGGGTAACATGGAGTGCAGGTGCTGTAATCGATCATCCTTCAGTAGATGTGGAAATGGATATTAAGGCCTGGTGAATATCGGTTTTCACTTCTTACCGAGGGTTACATTCTGTTACGTTTACACAGCACAAAGTGAGACATGCTGCTGCTGCCAGGAAATAAAAAATCATCAGAGAAGTAAATCAAAAGCCACTTTACTTCGCCATTATTAAAACTACACCAGGTTTGCAGTTGTTAGAACTGTAAAGAAATCCTCCAGCAAATAAATTGATTGCCCTGACATGTTTTTATGCCAGGACACACTAACATCCTTGGGTCTCATCGGGGATCGTAACTGAATATTTTGTTGAAAAGAGAAATGCTCACTTTTAATGTAACAAACATTTACACCTGAGTGAGTTATGATATATGAGTTATGATATATAGGTATTTTATCTCAGCATACTGCTTACGCTTGATTTACATCAATTTCTTACAGCTATGCAGTGACTGTGCAGGAGTCCTACGCTCATCCATTTGACCAGGTCTACTACACCCGCTGCACAGACATCCTCAACTGGTTCAAATGCACAAGACACAGGTGAGAATGTGCTGGGCAGCTTTTTACATCCCAGCATTCTAAAGCTTAGGCTGTTGTCTTATTCCTGTTGTTGCCAGAGTCTTCTAACTGAGGCTGTTAGGGCCAATGTTCTCTTAAATCCACATAAAAAAGATAAACCTCACTTGATATCATTAGATGTACAACTTTCAACTAGTCTAAAGGGGAAAGACAGGTTTTTTATATTTAAACTTGATTCTAATGCAGATTTATTTTCATTACCAAATAAAAGTTCTACAAATGCATATGAAATGTTCTTTGCAAAAAAAAAAAAAAAATCACAAAAGGACATTCTTGAATTCAAGCTGGCAGGAGATTTGTTTGATGCCATGGCAACTTGTGATTATTGTCAACCTAGTAGAAGGTCATTTAGAGGAGGGACAATGCCTTGTTTGTAGATGGCTCATATTCACAAAAATGCTACCGGGAGATAATGACTGATTCTTGTCTTACTATTGCAATACTAAGCCCCTTGAAGCCCATAAACATACCATAACTCAAGCTCAAAGTCAACTGCAAATGAACAGAAAATACAACATTCTGAGTGGTTAATTCCTAGATGCTTCACTATTAGTTTACATATGTAGACATGCAAAATAAGAATGCAGCCTCAGGGCGGCACAGGCCGGTGTCTCCCCAAGCCAGCCTTGGGGGCAAGCGTCTCCCTGAGTGGGTGGGGGTGTACCTCTCTGACACTTGTCGGGTTCGTATATCAAATTCTGTCCATCTGGTCACTCTGCAGAATCCGTTACTGATTCTGACAGTCCGACTCTGGATTATGTGGTCATTCTGATGAGTGACCGTCAGCGTATTGGCTATAATGACCACATTAAGCTTTATTGCCACCAGTTTAGCTCCTTTAGCTGAGGGTTGAGTATTGATCCCCAGAAGAAAATGACAGAAAACATTGACATCCTTGAGCAAGTGACTAAACATTTCGGCTTATTTTTGTGCAGCAATGGTATTTGGTGCTGGAATTCCTTCTGAATAATATCGTAATGTACAAGACGTTGTACTGTACTGGTGGAAAGATGAAAAGAGACCTGATTTAGTTGCTGTTCTAGTCTTTTTCATCATTTCTGTGTTAATGACAGCCCCACTAGTAGGTGGTTTAGACACTCATTCATTCTTTTTATATATATATTTTTCAACAAAGAATTGATTCACTCAAAGCACGATCTAAAGAATGTTCATTCATCCCTGATCATAGATAGGATACTTCGAAAATGTGTTTTCGTTCCTAAACAACTCTCTCTTCTTTTGCTGCCAACAAAATTCCAGTAAAAAGAGTAAATTGAATTTTTCTGTGCTTTCCTTTGTAGTTCATTGAATCAACAACTTTTCACATCTTCTCATTTAAAAGGGATCTTTGGTTACCAAGACATCATAGTCCTATTTGATCAATATTTGTACCAGGTAGATAAAAACATCATAAAATCTCCAAACATATCTTAGTTATGAATTTGTAAAAAAAATAAAATTAACTTGTAGGCCACCCCTGTTTGTTTATGTTGCAATGCTGTCTTTATTGTGATGTCATGTGTTTGCACTGGGCTCAATCCCATTCACTTTACCTGACGGTGCTAAAACAAGTCACCTATGCAACCACTCCCATTTGAGTAAAAGAGACATGAACAAGAAGAACAAAGCAGAAGACATTGTGCAAGTAGCAGCTGCGTTGCTATGCCAACAGGGATAGATAACGCCTGTTGTAAGGTAGCTTCACTTTTTGTCGTCCATTCACTGTAGACTGACCGGGTGACTCATCGCCAGCTCTTCTGTGATTATGCCGGTGCCCGGTCTATCGTCATCAGGTGCTAATTCTGCAGTTTTCTGCAGGTTGTTGATATCCTTTCAGGAGAACATCCAGCGGCTCTTGCCTGTGGTGTTTCTTCGAGCGTTTTTCACTCGCTTTCTGAGGACTTTTTTTATGCTTGTTTCATGCTTCTCTTCTTGTCCTTTCGAAAACTAACATCACTCCCTTTGTTTTTTCTTGCACTTGGAATTGCACCCAAAAGCAGCACAATGTGGCAATACTACCGTACATACTGTACCGAACCAAGTGGAAGTTAACACTAGCGGAAAACCAAAGTTAACACAATGCAACCCAGTACTTCATCAACTCAGCATGCATAGTGCCATTAAAACACTGGTGGCCGCAGGTTAAAATATGTTATTAAATGCAATTTTTAAAGAAAGAAAAATTCTTCTGTTTTTTTTGTAAAAACAAATGAGATAGACACCAAAAAGGAAGGTTCCAGGTACGTTTCCCTTTAAAGTAGCTTCTGACCACTTTCCTTGTTACTTTTTTGCTAGTTTCCATGGTATCACTGGTCATATTTTAAGAATTCATACATTAATGTTTTTACACATTTTACCAGTACTCATGATCTGGTGTGTTTAGAAATTTTTGGTCATTTTCTGTCCAGCTGATAATATAAGTGTCCAACAATAGAGAAGCCTCAAGCATCCTCCCGGGTTAAGGGTCACACAGTTTAATAGATTCAAAGTTGAATTCCGTCGCTCAACTTTAGGATGTATATTTTAATGTGTTTAGGAGTGGTATCCATATTGACACAACAGATTGTTACAGTGTCTGTATAATAATTAATGATGGTCTAATTTTAATTTTATCTGTTTTCAAAACCAAAGTACAATTCACATCACAACAGAACCTTTTTTTAATCTGTATGTGTGCATCTTCTGCATTCAATGATAGGATCAGCTATAAGACCGCCTACAGGAGAGGTGTTCGGACGATGTACAGACGACGCTCTCAGTGCTGCCCGGGCTTCTATGAGAGTGGAGACCTGTGTGTCCGTAAGTAACTTGAATTTTGCTCTCAGAGACATTGCACATCCCAAATGAATAATTTAAATCCTCTGCTAGACATCCTCATCTTGAGCTCTGAGATGAGAATTTATTTGTGAAGCAAATATGAAGAAGTGAATAGTGTCTACAACTGCTGAAAACATACCTCTTCACCAAGCACTACCCCACTAATCACACTTAGCCCCCAACCCCCCGACAGGGAAAAAAAAACAACAAAAAACAAAGGCCTGTATGTATATATACAGTTTTGAGACTGACTTCCAACTACTGGTGCTTCGGATCTTCGCTGACTGAATTGCACTTTTTGTAAGTCGATTTGAAAATTACTGTAATGTAATTGACTTGGTTCTACTTCACAATTGTGATCGATTTAAATCACACACAGCACACATTACACCAGTAGTTGACTCATATCACAAGTATGCACGTACGCACGCACGCACATGGGTTCTAGTCAAAGCAAAGTATGAAAGTTTTGGAAAGGGTAGTATTCGTTCATTCCCTGTCAGTACCCTTTATCCTGCACTTTGGGTCATAGTAAGACTCCAAAGAAATGCTGCTTTCCAAGCTGAGATACTAACTCACAGCAGCATGTTGGAATAAATGGTTTCCTCAATGGTGTTTACTAGCGGACACTTTTGCTGTTCCAAAGCCCATAGAGCATCAGCCGTGTTCGCAATTCAACACCAGCCCCTCTCACTTAGCTGAGGCACTGTTAGGGGTCATTTTACTGGTTAATGAATGGACAGTAGGAGAATACCAGATGGCTTATTATACACTTTTATATGTGTATATTGAATGTAGCAATTAGCCCCACTTCCTCAGCCACAGCGCTTTGACCCAAGTCGTGTTCAGTTTATTCACCTGTTGCTTTCGCTTAGAAAAAATGTTTTATCAAGGAAAATCATTGTTTTCTTTCCCCTTAAAACTGAGGGGAATATATATTGCCAAACCAAAGTGATTGAAAGTCATCTACACAGTATAAAAAGTTTTTTTTTTCTGTTCCTTTTTAAGTGCCGTCTGTAATCACTGGAAATAAAAGGGTATAACATTTTTTTTTTTTTTTTTCAAAATGCAACAGTCAAAGGATTTTGCCAAAGGCAGTGGAAAACCATAATATGGTGTAAAAGTACATTGTACATTTCAGCAACAGTGGGTCTAGGTGGTAGAATCGGACATTTGCATTCAGTCAGGAACAAGGTAAACTGATAATGAGGAGGCTGAGGATTCCACACTGAAACATCTGTCATAATGGACTGCTTTTCTTAAATGCAATCATTCTACACCGAGGCTGAAACGGAGGAACTCAGTTTATTACTATGAAGGAAGTATGTAGATGCTGTATTTGATGCATATCATGACAGAGGCTAATAGAGACAAAGGAGATAAAATGCATGCTTCAAATTTAACCTGTCTCCAAAGATGAGATGGAGAGAGGGAAAATACAAGTGAAGGTATTACAGCTCAATGGCTGTCAGCTCCAATAAAACTTTATCATGAGTACAAGTTGTTTTTATTTGATTTGATTTTTTTAATCAATTTCAAGAAAATCATGAGCCTGAACATATTTTCATTCAAGAAATCCATTAATATGACTATGTGTCCACCCTAATATTGTGTGCAATATAGAACAAACATTTTGGATTTGACATTACCTGTTGTTCCACTTTTGTGTTATATTGAATGTGACAGAAGTTCGAAATAACATACTGTCCTCATTAATGTGGATGGAGCAGTATTAAGGTCATTCTCATGATGTCACTTGTGTGTAATAACAAACATTTTGTGTGTTTCACCTAATAGTACATGTATATTCCAGGTAATGAAACATCTTTTACAGATAACTTTATGTATGAATATGCCTGTTTTGTTTTTTCCACAGAATGCTCTGTGTTGGTTCCAAAAGCAGCAAATAAAATTCCAGTTTAACACGTTCACTTCCATATGTTGGAGACCAACGTTTTCTTTCTTTTTATCTAAAGTTATAACATATTTCACTTTTCAGATATATATGCATTTGTGCCAAAAACACACCTAGCACCCATGTTTGTATCTACTCCTTTACTATACTAGTAGATATGGAATTTGCTATTTACTGGAATGACTCTGTCACAAACTGTTTTCCAACAGACTTGTAAATACTTAAAAATCTGTCAGAATGGATATTTTTCCTGTCTGTTATTACCTCCACTTGTCTCAGGCAGTTGTCTATACTTTCACTAGTCTTTGACCCCGAATAAATTTGAAATCCATTCAAAGGGGAGGGAAAAAGAATCTCAAAAAATCAACAGCTATCTCTCCAAACTCAAAAAATCTATAACAAAGACGTGCAGGTGGAACAATAATGTCTTTCCATGTCAATGAGTTACATGTAGAGCGAACCAATGGACTATTCTTCTTCTGCTTCCTTTTATGATATATACAAGGTTTCTTTTATTTTTTTTCTGTGTCAGACAGACAGATTGGTAGATTCGAGAGTGAATATATTCCTTGATGTGTTGGGTGGATCTTTTTGATTTGCAAGATAAAGCATCAGTATTTCTCTGGACAGATTTTTAAACCTCGTCTATGGTCCGGGTCAGAGAAAACATCAAAGAGAGGATTAAACAATTATATCCAGACAGCAGATGTTCACTGAGTACTGATATTCTACATCAATCTGCCTTGAGCTCTTCCTCTTAATAGTTAGTCATAAAAATCTTTATCTTTAACTACAAATATCCATCTTCTATTTTCACTCTGTTTCCTTTACAGTAATGTATGTATAGTTGATATTTATTGGGTCAACATGTATTTTCGTCTGGGACTGTAGCAAAACTTTGACCTTTGACTTCTGATCTGTAAGTCATTTTATCCACAAAGCTTTTATTTCCTGCTTTAATTCACTAATGTCTGTCTCTAATTTAAGGCCTGCTGACCCTAAACTAAGGTCAGAGCAGGAATGACAGTGTGTGGTTGTGCGGATAGAGATGGCAGTAGATGATACAAATTGTATTTATACACACAGCAACACATCCTCCTTATGAGGGTCTTAAATTCAAATCATGACAGACACACTGATGTATACAAACTACGAAGAGATGATTAATAGATATGAAATCATATTTTTGTGTTCACTTCAAAAGCACCCAAACCACCTTAAAATAGTGCCTTGTTTGTTTTTTTTTGTTTAGAAGTTTATTAGGACAGTGTACAATTACATTAAGCACAGAGGCAGAGATGTTTGTACCAGATTGTAGCTCATAGTTAATTTCCATCTGTAGTCCTGGACAATACAAATATAAAACTGTACAAAATAGACAATATATATAAAATATACAGATAGGCCATCACTAATAGTGTGGCATGATTTTCGCCTCCCCAAACATGGAGGTCGCGGTGATGCTGACACAGACACAAGGGAGAAATGTCTGACCCCGGACCATGGTGTCTGCTCCACATCTCAAAGACACATTTTCTGCTCCTACAATCCTAATTTTCATACTCAACCCCTTTCCCTTATATGAGCTTCACTCTACTCCTATTCTATTTTTTACAACCGTCGTCTTTTAACAATAAATGAAATCACATTCAAACTTCAATTATGTTAACAACTTAATTGTCAGTCTTTTCAGTAGTAGTGTCGTACTAAAGAAGAGGGAGCTGTAATAATGTTTTTTATTTTTTTTTGGTATAATTCAAAGTCGCTTTGCAGATTTGTCTAAAAGTGAGCTATCAACATAAGCACAAAAGCACCATCAATAACAGCAAGTTGAGATTGCAGTCAAAATCTGAGAGAGAGGAGTTCCTCTTCCTTTAGTCTTTTATCTCATCCGGGTGCTCTCCCTCCTCACTCCAGCAAAAGAAATCAATTATCCACTCTAGATAGTAAATTCTATAGGGCAGAGTTGCCTTTTCTTACTGAGAGAGGATGTGAATGGGTTTGCCGGAGGGATGGGATGGGGTGGGGCACGGGGGCTGGGGGGTGGGGGGGAGGGGGGAGGAGCACATTGTGTGTCTTTATTCCACATCTGCTTGTAAACAACTTAATTAGATTCTCCCTGAGGATCTGGACAAATACCCCTTCATTTCATTGTGAGCTAATGTTTCCAACATGCGTGCGCATGCACGCTCACAGACAGACACGCACACAGAAGCATCCTGCTCCTGTTGGCTGAGTAGTTTTGACCGCCAGAAGCTAATTCTTGGTAAATACAAGAAGAAGACAGTTTTCCAACGTTAACAGCTTTGGACGGGTCTTTTGTTGCGGGATCCACGCAGCAGGAGCCTAATTGAGAGGTTTCCCTCCCTAGTAGGGGAAAGACAGGGAGGTGAGGGGTGTCAATTTTATTAGGCACTTTCCTGACTGTTTTGTAGATTGCAACTTATTTTCCCTATTTATCTGGTACAATTTTTTTCACACTTTATATGACCCGAGCTGAGCCCATCTTTTGTTTAGAAGTCCTGTTTTTCTGCCTTTGGAAACCTTCACTTATGTTTCATCTCCTCCTGAGGCCATTTAATGTCTCTCTCAGCTGCTTCCTTTTTATTCTCAGACTAACTCACGTTGTTGGTTTTTTTCTTTTTTTTTTCTTTTTTTTTGTCCAGATACAAAATCGTTCCTCCCTGGTTGTGCTGCTGTCTGTGTCCTCAACTCGCTTCAACCCTTTCACTATCCTCATCAGCCACTATTCGCATCCCTCCCCTCTCTACCCATGCAAGCTCTTTCCTCTGCTTACATACTTTCAGTTTGTCATATTCCTGTCGGCAAGTCACTAAGATTGATGCTTTTCTTGTTGCCACCCCATCGAGCCGAACTCGATAGCTTAACACAATGAGGGGCAACGCATTAGTATTAATAACCTGCCTCATCAAAAATTGTCAAATACATCAACTTCAAAAGGTTCTCATGTACAGAATTTAATTTCATTCAACAATTCTTTTAAGTACAATTTTGTAACCATGCAACATTTTTGGAAACATCGTCATTTAGGAAGCAAGTACATATTTAATCCTGCATTTCTGGCAAAACTGCAGTCCAACGGTGTTTTTACCTTTGGAAAAATATCTGCCCAATTGTCTTCTTTTCCTTTCGGTCTTTGTTTTTTTTCCCCTTCAGGAGTTCCTTCTCTGCATCACGTCAACGAAACCTCTAACTTTTCCTGGCAATGCCCCGATGTAAACATCCCAAACTCTTGCTTTTTCTCTTCTCTCGCTGCTTTTGAACACATAAACGTCCTCTCCTTCGACCGACAGTAGCCCAATTTCCACTGGCAACCCCCCACTTATGTAATTGGAACCAATGGCAGTCATTGTTAACTAGGGCCTCAACTGATCCAGAATGGAAGTCATAGGTTTGAGTTGCATTATAGTTTTTTGTCATAGGTTTTACACCAGTTTTCCTGGTGAAACCCTCAGCATTTATCTAGGCTTGGCCTTGAAAAAACATTTGCTTCTGCCCTCCTAAAGCTTCATTGGAAATAAGCTCATTTAAAGTTTTTATTGTAATAAAAAAATAATTAGAAGATGATACATTTTCCTAAGAAACATGATTTACTTCTTATATATATATCTGATATATTTTATAATTTTATCATATATTTTATCAGGATGACATGTTCCAACTTATAACAGTTTTGATTTTTGAATGGAGATCTGCTGATCAAACCTGAACTGCTTTTAAAATCAAATCATTAATTCCACATTGGTATTTTACCATTTGCTTATTTTTATGTGTCATGTACAGAAAAGCAAAGAGACAGGGAAATATGTATTTGATTTTTTTTTTGTGGAGGCACACTGTCAAGTAGACATAATACCAAACAGTATTATCAAGAATATGTGACTCACATACATGTTAATGGGAATTTGACCATAGAAATAATATGTTTTTTTTTCCTTGAATCAATTCTTTGTAATTCTTTGTAAGCCCTTCAATATTAGTCATGTTAACTGAAAAGTCAACTTTTCAGGCAATAAGATGAGGAAATTAAAATTTGGTAAAATGACCTCACAATGGTATTTTCATGTTCACCAACAAGGCTTGTAGAAATTTGCTGTTTGTCTGCTGTGTACTGCAGTTACTTTCTTGTGTTAACTGGTTTGATTAAGAAGACTGACAAGAACATCAGCTAGAATAGATCATTAAAAAAATATGCAAGTTCTAATGTTCAAATATAGTGCAATATAGTGCAAATATGATCAGTGCTGGAAAAAAATATTCAGTTGGCAAGTTGCAAATTACATTTATTCAAAATAAATATATTTGATCTTTGAAACTAGGTTACACGCAGCTTCTTTCCTGTTACTTGATGATGTGTTTACACATTTTGTTGGTAGCTGCCTGTAAACAGGTTGCCCCAATCCTTCTTTTATTAAGTATTTATTCACAAAATAAACTTTTTCCCCACTGCTAAAAAGAAAACATTATTTTTACCATATAAGAAAATGTATTTGTATTCAACATAATTTTAGTTATACTTGCAAGCTATAGTTCTTCACATTGCTCTTGAGATTAGAAAAGCACTTAGTCAATGTCCCCTGTCATCAGCTCAATCTGTGTTGAACTCGAGGTATGACACCCGCCTCCCCATGGTTATCAAAGGGGGCAGCATGCAGTATTAGTGGACTGCTTATGCCAAAAGTAATCAAGTACAAATTTCAACTGTCAAAAGCACTTTACCTATTCATTTGGGTCATTTAATTATCATGGTTAAGAAATAAAACTTTGCAATTTTACAAGAAAATACATGGTTTAAACTACTCTCCTTACAAACCTCTGGGTACTGTGACAGTCCACAGTCTTGAGTCAGTAGTGGGCTTACTGTGAAAATCATCAGCTCAGTAGGGTTCTAGCGCGGGAATGGAAGTGATTCTGAAATGTCGACACCATGATGCTTATTCTGAGAAAAAAAAAATGCTTTTGACAGATTCGAACACATCATGAAAAGCAAACAACATTGAAAATGCCTGTTTTTTAAATCAACTCTACTATGAGTTCTGATTTTGTCTGCAAAGTAGTTTCATCCATTAATTTTCATTTGTAAGAATGACAGTTGCTTATAATTTCACAACATTGAATACTTAATGTATGTTTAAACATATATAGTAGGAGTGTTTTGGACTGTTACTAAGCTTATTTGCGGGAGGTGATGTCATATAAATTCACAAGTGAGATGTGTTAACTTTTTTGTTTGAGGGATCATCAGAGAATCGCATATAGAGGATGCATGTAAGGTCATGTTATTATTATTACAACGCAGTGTCAGGGGTTTAAACAGATTCTTTCTCACAGCGTTAGTTTTAAGCCACATTCCCCTGAAACTCCACAAACAATACCTCATGACAGTTTGACATGGAGATCTGACAGGAGGAAAGATGCCAGGTGTGCTTTACCATCCCCACTCATTCTCCTTTCAGAAGCTGATCAAGAGACTCATGGCTACTGAAAAACGCTTGTTGATGCTGAGACAATGGCTGGAATAAAGAAGTAATTTTTTACTTGAGATATATTAATCTTGCTCTACCTGATGCTGATGTAATCTTCTGTGGAGCTGTTCCAATACACTGGATGAAAGGCTCAGCTACTTGTTTAATGATTTATCAGTTTTCCCTCTGGATTTCAAAAGCATGTGACTTTGTCTCTTATTAAAACCTGGCCGAAATATGCCTCTTGCAGCACAGAGGTATTTGTAAGGAAGTTCATATGGTATTATTTTACATCGCCGTCAGTAACTGGCTGGTTTGACAATTGGAATATCTTGTTTCGTGCTATTCAGGAAAAATAAAACGCTATTCAGTGCTTTCTATAAGATATAAAAGTAATTTAAAACCTATTCAAATGAATTGAATTTGTTCTATAAAGTAGAAAAAATGCATTAAATAGACAACACAGGATAAAACAAGTTAGTGGCAGCTAACTAACAGGCATGCTGAAATCAGTCTCTTTTTTCTTATTGTCTTTCTATTGTCTGGTTGATATTAAAAGTAATTGCCAAATCTCTCAAAGGTTTTTCTGTTTTGGTGGCTCATTTGTACTGAGGTGGAGAAAAAAGCTCAGCACTGTGGTGTTATTTTCATTTAATTTCTGGCAGAAACACCAAATAACCATCATCGCTGTTTTCTAAATAAAAATTAACATTGTTTAGGTCTGTCCACCTAGATTACTTTTGGGAATACATAAATTAGAAACACTCATGAATAAAAAAATATCAGTCTGAAAATATTTTGTATCTGTGCTGGCTGAAGTCAGCTATTTTAATATATTTATAATCTTGAATGATTTTAATGCCTTATGAAAACTCATTCAAAAAGTGTTCCACTTTGATAATACTTTGATAAGACATTTGCCAGGCGGCAGCGCTACCTCGGGGTTCCCTCTGCCAGTATAAATTTTTACTCGGTGTGTCCTGCCAAGTCTGCTGCTGCGGGCTGGCTGCTGGGATTCCTTTTCTAATGCGCCAAAAAGCTGTAAAATGTTGACACATTGCCACCATAAATTTAGAGCAGACTGGCATTTTGTGGCTAAAGTCCAAAAGACCCATAAAGCCTTGCTTTATCATGACCATGCTAACCCCTGCATCCACTGTAGCCCTCTCTCATTCTGCTCTGCTTGCATATTTATTTGCAACTTTCAGCACTCAGCACATTTTCAGCACTGTGCTAAATAAGCCTTAAAACAAATCTAGTTTACATGAAGTTATTGTGACCCATAGTTTTGTTCATAGTTTCACTGATGCCTTAGTCCAGAAGCCTGAATTATTAACGCCGTGCAAAATCTCAAAAAACACCCAAAATCAAGAAAATTAAGTGATTTGTAACTACACACATCATGATACTCACGAAACAAAAACAAGATCAGCAGTTTGATCGTAAACCTTTTCCAATCCCAAAATTAGATACAGTTGTTTCCTCCACAGAACGTTGTATCTTGCATAGGAAAAATAATTTCCAAAATTTAGTACCAATTTTTAAATTACAACTCAACTGCTAAATGACACAAATGGACCATTTAAATTACAACTATCCATTTCTGTGGCTTCTAACACTACCATTGAGTCGTACAACCAATTATTCATGTGCACATGTGGACACTAAAGTTCATGTATATATGCATATTATTTTTGACAGATTTATAACATATATTTACATGTATTTTCCAAATTTTTAATTATATACATGCATTTTGTGTTTTATATATCACAGTGATCATCCACTCCTAATAAGCAATACTGTATGATATTCAGTTAACACAGTTATACAATATCATACCAACATTGGTGTCATATTCACGTAAATAGTTTAAAATAGATGAAGGATTGTTTTAAAAAAGATTCCATGCATCGAACAAGCTTGTATCTCATAACTTATCCATTATTTCCGTAGGCATATTAAACATGATATTACAATAAAGGCAGTATGCATATTTTTACCTCCATGTTAATTTTATGTTATTCGAAGGAATACATTTTTCCATTTGTTGAATTGTGAGCCTTTTCATTGTATATTCTTTTTTAGGAATAAAGGTTTTGTGTAGATAATTGCTTCAACATTTTTAAAGGATGTCAAGAATAACGGTATTGGCATTACCTTCATAATCCCATATAATGCTTGATCTATAACCTACCTGAGTTGGGAACCTGGGGCTGTTTAACCTAGTATGAATGGAAGAGAAGTTCTTAAATCTGTGTGAAACTCAATGAAAATATGCAATGCAGGCTTGAACTTTGTACACGAAAAATATCATGGAGACAGTGAAAAAACAGACTCATTATTTGATTTTACACCATGTTAATTTGTTCTTGTTGATTTATTGATGTCAAGCTGCCTCTGTCTGTTCAAGCATCAGTTGCAAAGAGAGAAAAGCGGAGCATCATATCTCTATGATGGAGAACTTGTTTTGCAGTTATCAGCCCGCATTCTCTTGGTGCACTGTTTTGCCTACCTGACAGACTATGTACTATGATGTACAAGAGGTGCTCAAATTTTTTTTGCACAAATTATAAAATATACCTTTTAGAAATGATTAGTTTTTCTCGGAAATCTTATATCTAGCTATAGATGTAATACAGTGATTAGTTTGTTTTTCCCATGTAAATTAGACAGAATTAGACTTTCTTTAAAAAAGGACCACAAAAGAAAGCTTTTTCTTATAAGTGAGATGTAGTCTAATTCAAAGTGTTAGTCAAAGGAGTCTGTTGTTTTCCTACTTCCCCTTAAAATTTCCATTGTGTGTGTGTGTGTGTGTGTGTGTGTGTGTGTGTGTGTGTGTGTGTGTGTGTGTGTGTGTGTGTGTGTGTGCATGCGTGTGCGTGGGAGAGAGGGAGAGAGAAGGAGAATGTGTGCCACCTGCCAGCAAAATCATATCCTTTTATGACATTTCTATGAATTTCCTTTTCAAACCAAGAAACACATTGTGCCCTGGGTGTGCTGGCTCATTGTGTTGGTAACATTCAATCAAAATGAGAGTCCTGGTCCCAGGTGAAATGAATGTTTAAAATATTGTGAGCTTTTGAAATATTTTGAGTGATTGGTCGAGAGATATATTCTTATATCTAGGTTTTCTTCCAGATCAGCTCCTTCAATGGTCCCCTGAACCATTCCCCTGAACCATTTCTTCTACTATGTCAACCCTAATTTGCTGGTGATCATTATGTCCCCATTAGTAGTTCCTACCCACTCTTATCGCTCAAGAAATAAGGCTATACGTTTTCAAGCACCTCCTAGTAGAAGCATATCCGCAATTTCGCTAAAGGAGTCTCCCAAGAGATCAATGAAGTTCTATCCCATCCTGTCCTAACTCAACCTGTTATCCAACTGCTATCCATCTGTTAAACCATGATGTGATTGAGTTCATCCATCACAGGGAAGCTTCCACTAAATTTATGGATCTAGTTCTCTTCAGCCATAATCCCAAATGCTACCAACAAGATTCAAGCAGTCTGCTGCCAGCTATGTTCCACACCAACAAGAGCCACTATAATCTATGCTCTCTGATTGTTTTCTTAGTATTACCACCTTAAAATGTATTTCACTCAAGACTTAAAAGGATATGATATATGAAAAAGAAAATCTGAATAGTTTCCCTTGTTATTTTTGAGACAGATTTTAGAGAACGTTCAGAAACATCCAACTTACAAAGATTACCTGACAACATTCTCCGGGTTTTGGTCTTCAGAAAAAAATAGCACCTTGCTCGGGAGCATGCCAAATGGTTGCATTTATAATTTTGTCCCTGAGACATGTTCTATTACAGGTTAAAACAAACGTGTATAAACATATAACCAAATAAACAAATAAATAAAAACATAGCAGGAGCCAATGCAAAACTATTGCTCTGGAGAAAGGAACATGTGACTATGAAAAGCTTCTAAAGTACATCAATTATTAGTAATAACATTTATATAAAAAAAGGGCAGTAAATTATTTCCAAAATGTAACTTTACTTTTTGTGCATTTATAGCATTTGCATATATGTGTTAATTCAATTTTTTCTCTATTTAATATTTTGCCTGATAAAAGGATATCACATTGCATGAAAGCACTGCCTAGTGAAAACATGAAGGATGGCAAGGTGGCACAGTGGTTAGAACTTCGTCCTCAGACCACGAAGGACCCTGGTTTGATTCCGACAAGGGGATCTTTCTGTGTGGAGTTTGCATGTTCCCTCTTGTCTGTGTGGGTTTCCCTTCCTGTTCTTCGATTTCCTCCCACAGTCGAAAAAACATGCAGGTTAATTGGAAAAAATTGGGAAAATTGCCCTGAATGAGTGAGTGAATGATTGTTTGTCTATAGATACGTGGACCTGGACCGGTGACCAGTCCTGGGCGTCCCCTGGCCTCTCGCCTAATTACAACTGGGATAGGCTCCAGCATCCCCGTAACCCTGAGTGCAGGATAAGCGGCAGATGATGGATGGATGGATGAAAACATGTAATCTGCTGCAATGAAATGGTCACATTACAAATGAGCGACATGGGATTTGTTCCTAACCTTTTCTTAAATTTGAAAGATGGTTCCAACTTTAAGAGGCAGAAATATGTACGGTCATTGCATGTCAGCTGGTTAACATTTGGATGAATCAAGGCTCCCCGGCACTTGGCCTGAGAGGTTCGACAGTGGCAGATGTCCAGCCAACCCTGCTCAAGCCAGCGGGCACATCTGTGAGGTTGGAAATGAGGGACAGTTTTATATGATTTCTTGTGTTATCCTTCCGACGGTCACCAGAGGAAATTCTCTGTATGTAGTGTGCTGATGATACGGATCATGAAAAATCGTATAGCGCTAAGTGGTTATTCCATAAAACTGTGGTTTCCCTCAGCAGCTCTGATCCAGCTTTCAGCCAACTTGTTAGTGTGTCAATTGCATGGTAACTTGAGAACCCAACTGATGCTATGTTGCTCTTCTGGCACCCTTATTGTGATGACCAGATTTGGGAAAAGTGCAGGGACCAAGTTTTTTTCCACTCTTGGCCCAGTTATGGTGTATATCTTGATGTTTGGACAGAACGGCTCCACTTTTTGTAGCATCTCCATTCATTCTCCATACTGGCAAACACACATGACAGCACTGGCCCCCCTTAAATAGTGAGATAATATTTTTTTATTATTATTCTATACTATTTTAATGAGGACTTAATTTCTGTGCTTCTAGCATCCGTTTGAATGTGGGGTTTGAACTGCATCTTGATGTGAGAGGCAGAGATTGCTCATTGTTAATACAAAACACATCAGGCTGCTCAGCTCTCCTCCAATGTGGACAGTCCCTCAAGAAGTATAAATTCTCCTATTTTGTCATTATGATTCTGATAACAGCTGGAAATAAATTTGATTATTGTAATTAATTTAGTTTTTTTTTCCAATTTGTCAGGCTGGAAATGTTGCAGAATGCTTGATCTGTTGCTCTTCATTTAATTCAAACTGATTAGCAGTGTTTGGATGCTGCAACCACTTTGAAGCACATCTTCAGTGGATCTTCTTGAATCAGAATAATTTTGATGCATTCACTGGCCACAGGTTGCGCAGAGCGATAGAATTTTTAGTAGACACCTGTGCCATTTATCAGGCTGTAGGTGTACAAGTAATCACTCTGAATAGCAAAGCCATTGGTGTGTTTTTGAGACTGTTATGCAGAAAAGTTTAGTTTAGTTGGCATGTGTGGCAATAACAACAACAAAGATGCTGCTCAAGCTGCTCTTGTTTAAAAAAGCAGGCATATCTTCAATCGTAAGGTTGGTGGTCCGATCCCCAGCTCCTCATTTCTGCAACGCCGATATGTCCTTGGCCAAGACACCAAATCCCCAGTTGCTCCTGGTTGTCTGGTTAGCGCCTGGTTTAGCAGCTGTGCTGCCATTGTTGTGTGAGTGTGTGCGGGAATGGTTTCTGGTGTGTGGTGTGAAAGTGTGATGTAAGTTTAGACAATTTACCTTTAAGCTAAACGATTCAAAACAAAAAAACAATAAACTTGTTATTTAGATGTTATCTGTACTTCGCAAAAAACAATAGGTTTTTAATGTCTTTATTTTGTTGGTTGTTCTTGTAAACCACTGACTACGCATTTACATACTTGAGGTTCAAACCAGCGTTTGACGTTCAGCTGCAAACAAACGTTTGACGAAAACCCCATTCCCGAGGCCAGCTGTTGAAGATGACTGACATCTAAGGCCATTAGAGTGACTCATGTATGAAACAACTTGTCTACAGTAATCCTATCAGGTCAAGTTTTCTGAAATTTTTCTATCTGCCACAATGCACTTTCCCCTGGTGTGATATAAACATCAAGCCCAACTGGCATAATTCACGGAAATAAAAAGATGCGTAAATGGAAAAGAGTCATGAGACAGAGGTCCACAGTTTGCGTGGCCAAACAGAGTATAGATTTTTTAATTCATTGCACATTTCTTTTTCTTGCTATTTCTTGCTAATATTTGCTCAACAGCCCAACCACATAATTAGTTAAAAAAGGCACAAGTGGTTCTGTCTGTTCAGTTTAGCCATTAGGGTGAGCTCACTCTGCCATTTACTGACATTAGTTGCAGGAGTTCTTTAAGAATGCCCTTCGTGAAACCTGGAAAATTTTAGTTACTCCTTTTGTGGAAAACAAGAGTTCTTTACTTTAAGAAAAGGAATGCATGCATAAATAACTTGATATTCAGAATAATCATGCCGGTCAACACACTCCCGAGATCTGAATACTCTGGCATTCAAAAATTGTTCATTTACTGGAGTCATAATTAGGTAAGAGTTGAAGATGCGGGTTACTGTCATGAACTGTCCTGTTGATGGGACCCTTTGGGTTTTGAGATTTAGATGTGCATGTTAATCTGTTCCATGTCTTTAGTGCTCTCATTAGCAACTCCCTCACTCAACCCACCACCCCCTATTATTTTCATTCTTTTTCTCTGGGCTAATCGCTACAAAAGATAATGACAAAGTGAAACAAGGCAGCAAATGGAAAATAGCGTAATTCATTATATGATGATAGCCATTTGTTTGTCAGTGTCAGATAGTGTGTGATGGCTTTCAGCTGTAAAGTCCTGTTATAATGAGATAGCATACCAGTTGAGAAGCTGATGGTGAAAATTAAGATGTCCGAACTACTTTATCTTTTTGGTGTGACCAAGAAATATGACTTTAAAAGAATCAAGAGGCTGGATGAGCCCCATCTATCATATCTGAATCAAGCTGATTGGGGAATTCACAAATACTAAAATAGATTACATATTGTGTTTAGTGGCTGTGAACAACTCAAATGATTTCATATTAAGGGAAGACACAGCCAAGTGCCTCTTGCATTCATGGAATCTGTGGGATACTTTTATTTTTCAAAATCTTAATTCAAAATCTTAATAACAGAACCTCAAGTCTACCAGTTTTAAAGTAATATCATTGCAATGAAAATCTGATGATTATTTTGTGTAATTGACTAATAATTGTAATAATAATAATTGTGTAATTTGATCTTCTTGACACAAGATGCTCCACATTGCTGTTGTGGCTTAAAAGCACTTGAGATGTGACCAGTTCTGCCTTTTTCAACAGTCTCAATTAGTTTTAGTCTTCAGTTGTATTTGAGAAAATATACATTCTCTTGGAAAAATGCATTGACAGCTCTGTTGTGTCAAATTCAGCGTTTTGCACAATGATCTATATCAATGATCTATATCAGGCCTGGCCAACCTGTGGCTCCTGAGCCGCATGGGGCTCTTACGCTCATGTCGACTTTTGTGTTTGTGTGTTTTTGACTTGAGCGATCACGTGCCGCTCCAGTGTTCTCCGCGCACAGCAAAAAAAAAACCACACAAATACAAGAATCGACATGAACGTAAGAGCCGCATGTGGCTTGGGAGCCACAGGTTGGCCAGGCCTGATCTATATCAACAAAAACCTATTTGAGTAGAGCAGCACTTCACAGATACAATGTCTAAAGGCCTCTCTAAATTTATGTCTTCATTATCTGTGCTGAACTTTACTTGTCTAACGGTATAGATTGTTTGCTGGATTCAATTCAATTGAGTTTACTCTTATTTGAATGGGAACATTTAAAAAAAAAAAGCGTCATAATGCGGAAAAAAAAGTTGCAAAGACTTACGGGAGTTATTAACCCCAGGGTTCTCGTTCTCATCTACAGCACTGTGTACCGAGGAGTGTGCCCATGGACGGTGTGTGTCTCCTGATACCTGCCAGTGTGAGCCCGGCTGGGGAGGGCTGGACTGCTCCAGCGGTGAGTGCAGACTGAGTTTTTAATTTATTTTATTTGAAAAAAAAATAAAAGGAATTTTCTGCCATATTTCTCAGACAAACCTGCTTGTTTCATAGAAGTGGATTAAGTCAGTACAAGATTTCTGTGAACTTTTCAATTGAATTACTCGAATAAGAAACAGGAAAAAATGTCAGAAACTATCAACTTTTTTCTTCCACATGATAAAAGTGTTTGTTTTGGGACAGCTATCTAGTATTTATTCTGTGTTGTGGTTCATGGTCATATTTCCTTAGAAAATTAAATCAAACTCACAGAGACCTCTCTAAATTAAATTAGAGAACAGAAATTAAAATCAGATTATCAAGAATTCAAAAAGAAATTTAGCTTGAAATTCTGGGAAATATTTCATTAATGTAATCTGGAAAAAGTACTGAGCAGCAGGCCTGCTTCATATCCATGGCTATCCATGTGTTTAATTCAGAATTTGTGGTCTGGGACTCATTTCCCCAAGCTGCATTCGGTCAGCTAACATTTACAAAAATAGGTGCATCCTCAACTGCATGTCGAGGGACCAGATTTTTCAGTTTTGATTGTGGTTCGCTTGCCATTTGAGTATTTTTCGAGGTGTCACAACTGAGTCAACCTAAGCTTCCATGCAGATGATGGTCTTGCATGAGTATGGCTGATACGCAAGTTAGTTAAGTGAGTTAATAGGGGACGTGTGAGACAGTGAAGTCGAAGACTTCTTGCAGCTTCAACAACAGCTGTTGAACAGTCAGTCAATTCAAAGCACAAATCAAATGGAGGAGATTCATTCTGGAGACACCAGATGCTTCAGATGCTGGTCCTACTTTCGGTGTCATACCCTCCTCAAAAATAATTCATCAGTCATATTGCAACGTGCCTGCTTGGGTTATTTCGTAAGGGTCTCTTCCTCCCTCGGGTTAAAATCATGCAATAGGTTAACATAAGACTGAATTGCCTGTGGGTGTGAATGAGTGAGGGAATGGTGTGAATGTAGTCTTGTGATTGACAGGCGACCAGTTGTGGTTAAACTCTGAGCCTCTACAGGTGTGCACTGGGATTGGATCCAGCGACCCTACGAGCCAGTGTGTATTATACGTGATATAGATAATGAATGAATGACCGATTGAAAGCATGAAATTGTTACTGTGTGCTGCATTGTAGGGATGTGCAACTACGTGTTCTACAGCATAGCTGATATTCTTTTCTGGTCCATTTCATAAAATCATATTTCCTCCTTAGGTATTTCAACCGTATGTGTTCCTCTGCGCAGAGCTTGCTTCACTGTTTCTGTTTTTATTTCAAATGTAGCTCCTCTTCATTATTAATCAGCCCAAACTCCTAATCCTTCTGTACTTCTGTCCTGAAAAAAATTGAAATTAACAAAGTAATGGGGGTAGTGTGGCGCAGGAGGTAGAACAATCATCTTGGAAAATTCCTGGTTCGATTTCTGGCTCCTCCCAGTGTGTCGAAGTGTTTTTGAGCAAGACACTGAACCCTAACTGCTCCCCTGGCTCTGGTGAACGGCATCTCTACTGCTCATGATTCATTCATGATGGGTTAATTGCAGAGAACGAATTTCCCCATGGGTATTAATAAAGGATAAATTATTATTATTAATTCCGTACAGTGGCCTAAAAAAGGTTTAGATGGTGTCAACCCAGAGTTAGTGAGGAGGGGAAAAGACTGGCAATCATTGAATCCATGTATAGGATCTGCTTGATAACATTTGTAAATACGTCTTCAACAGATTTTGATGCCAAATAAATAAGCTAAGTATTAAATTGCAATTTAATACAGGATTCAGTTCAACTTACTGCTGCAGTTCCACTCTTTTCACTCAGTGTCTCCCTGACCTTACCGTGTATATTTGGGTGTTTGGTTTAGTATCAGCGTTCTTTGGTCACTGCATTGTTTATCTGTTTTTATTGATGTCCTAGGTCCAGGGGACTAAGACACAGGGACAGGGTAAATAAACCATCACTCAGGAAAAAAGATTGGAAAAGGGTGAAGTACTTATGAATGTGCTTTTTGAGGTAAAGATGCCAAAGAAAGTACAGAACATTCAGGTATATAGAGCTGTTCTTGAAAGATCAGGTGGTTATTTTTATCCAGCAACGGTAGTTGCTCTGTATTTCCCTTTTCTTGTTTGTTTGTGATAAAGCAAATCACACAGAAAATCGCTTGCTGGTAGTGTATGATTGGAAAATAAATAAATGATGTTGTTTACCTATTCCGCTTGATTGATTAATAGGCCTTAGCATGAACAGCTTCTCACATCCCAATAGTAGAAGTTGTCATTTTCTCATTACCTGAGGAAGGATGTTTTATTTGCTATAAAGACACAACATACATCCCTCATAATATCGAGTGTAATCTTACTCAGATTGCATTTTATTTCACGTTCTTTTCTCACCTTACTGTTGTCGAAATAGATCTTCAGTAACACATCTAGAGATCTCACACTGTTTTCATTTCTCATTTTGTTGTCCAATCTGCTAGACTCAAGATGAGAGTGATGTTCTTCATGATGTTTGGCAAATGGACTTGGTTTAGATGCAGTGGCTTGTATTAAATTAGTTTAAAATCTTAATGACTCAGACAGACTATCCACCTCAGAGGATGTTGATTGGTGGACAACACCTGCTCTTTTAATTCAGATCCAGTTAGCTGGATGTTGGTATAAATCACGCAGCCCAGCGGGAACAGGTTTAGTAAATGTGGGTGGGCTGAAGCCAAGATAGGAGTCCAGCAAAGATGTGTTGATGAGAAGTATTCAAACACGCATGTGAAAAGATGGCTTTGTGGAAACTCAGTAGCCCTAAACCCATCACTTAAACCAAATTCTGCTTTTTCATAATTTCGCTAAACTGAAAACTTGATGGCTCTCAGTCCATCTACAGCATCTTTACTGTTTCTCTCATATTATAGCATTTATATCATTGAATGCACGCTGAAAATACTGTATTTTAAGCCAGGATAAACTTGTCCATGCTTGACTTAATGCAGATGACCAGCCATTTATCACAAATTGTGAAATCTATCTTGAGACCTTATGCTATCAATCGCTTAAGCAATTAAGCTGCTTAGTATTTACTTGGCAAAGGCTTAAAATTTCCGCCATAATATTTTTTTCTATCCATTGATTGGCTCTATAGAATCTTTCATGCCTTTGCCGTTAAATGTGAAAACTAGTGGAGTGTCTCTGTTTTCATTCTGCACATCATTCTGTTCAGTGAAGCCTGAACAAAATCCAAAGGCCAGAAACCTGTTACTGCTGGAACAATATCAGTGAGAGTGGTGTAAGTGAAGCAGAGGTTCGTAAAACCAAAACGAAAAGTACAGAAGGCGACATCGAAACTGTGGGGGGGCGAAGCCATAGGTTTGTATTTTCATTAAAACGAATGATGACTGGCTTTGTAACCCAGTGTTAATGTGAAATCACGTACACCCGTGGACAATGTTACAGTAGGATCTGTCACAGAACTGCAGTACCTGTCAGCTGAGAACTGAATGTAAATGAAAAAAAAAACCCATGACATCGGGACTTGATTTTTTTTTTTTATTTCAACCTAGATTTTGGAACATAAATGGAAAATCACGTCATGTCATGGCTCAAGTTAATTGAGCCAGTATCTGTTATCAGAAGAATTATTCATGTAAATTAATTTGCAGAGAACAGCATTCTGAAAACTCTTATAGACATAGTACACTAAATCTGGCCCAGTGTCATCATCACAAATTTCCTACATTAACTTAAATAGATATAGATTTAAGTAGATCTCAAAAGTGTCAATACCTAACTTTCTATTTTATACTTTTTTTATTGTCTCTTCATTTCTTCTGACTCTTTTTCCCCTCAGATTTCAGAAGGTAATTCATTTTGTTTTATATTTTTTGTTTTTTATATTATTTGCTTTATATTATATTTTATATATATTATATATATATCATATATATATTTTATATATATTTTATATTATATTTTACTGAGTTTAGAGGTGAATTGTTTCATCAATTTATCATCATTTTAACATGATTTTGTAAGAATACTTGGAATTTACAAAACGTAGCAAATGTCTTTGGCGAACACAGACACACTCACACGCATAATATAAAACAGCATAATTTACTACTTTGATTTCACGCAAGGAACTGTAATCCCAGCTTTGAAAAACAAACCACAAAAACTTCTGATCTCGGGCTAGATTTAAAAGGAGTTATCTTTGAGATTACAAAAGATTGAAAGATTTTAGTGCCTCAGTTAATGTTTATCGATGTTATGTTGGAGACGTGGCTCTCTATGATTTGTCCATCAATATACACAGTGTCCGTATATTCTAGAAGGGAAGGACACTGTTTCAGGCGTCCTCTGTCTGCACAAGACAGGCTTTAGGTTACAATTGGCGTCAGCATGAAGTGACTCTCAGGCTAAGGACATGGAAAAGAAAAGGCGAGCAAACTCGGGATTGTGCTTTACATAGCTAACCAGATTATTCGCTAAATCGGAGTGTGGGCCTCAGCTGTCTTTCTATACAAACTCCTTTCCAGACAGGAAACTTTGTTGCTCTGCCAGGGGACATAAATAGCTTGGACAGGAGTACAGGGAAGCAAACGAGAGGACGCCGCAATGACAAATGACTCGGGCAGAGACTTAGAGAGCAGAGGAAGACGAAAAACTGGTAGATAAGGACAAATTATGATGGCAATTATCATGTAAAGATGGTAATTGTGATGAGAAAGATTATCAAAAGCAGTAAGGATAACATGAAGGGAATGAATATTGCATAGAAGCAGTTTAGAATGATAACAGCTCTAACAAGATGATAAGTAAGCTGCTACATTGACAATTTATAAAGTGAATAATTTCTATCAAGGGAGATTATATCTTATCCAGGGACCTTTATGGTTTTCAGAGTTTGCATAATTTTTTTAACCAAGTGGTTTTGGTATTTGTTATTCTTTAATTCAAGAACACAGTATGCAAATTAAACATTATGAAGCAGTTTCACATTTTCATTTGAATCTTTAATAAGACACATGTTGTGGATCTTCACAATAGTTAAATGCTTATGTATCAGAAAACAAAAACAGAATATCAAATGTAGCTTGGATTAATTATATATGCAAATAATCCACAATTATATTCATATTTTGTTTGTTGGAGGCACCAGTTTCTACTTAAAGGTTATCATATTTGAAGTGTCTCAGAATAAGGGGTTTGTTTGACCATCTAAGGCTGTAGACATAATACATTAAATTAAATGTGAATGGGGTGACAAATGGCAAATCAACAGAACTGGACTAATGTGGCACGGCCACTCGTAAATAATCGGGCCTTTTTCATGGATGATTCACCTTCTTGACTATTGGAAAGGGCGAGAATGTGGGCTAAAGGGAATAAAATGAATAATCTGCCCAGATTATATTATTGTATGAGCTGCACTGTCATGCAGCAGTGTTTACAGAAAACTTAGAATTAATAATCACATATATTTTTTAAGGTTCTGTTAAAGGCCCTATCTGATGAGAACTGTGACACTAAGCGGATTCACTGCTCCTGACAAAATGTACTGTTTTAAGCTACTGAAGGGGAAAGCCCCTGCTGAATTATGTAGTAAAATCACTTTGATACATTAAAACATGATTCACCGATCAAAACCAAAATCTTGAAGAGTAACATTGAGCACACCCATATTCTATATGTATGTATTTATGTGTGTGTGTGTGTCTATATATATATATATATATATGTAAATGCACATACATACATAGCATTTTTTCTTATTTTGCGTCAGCCTTTTTGGCTACTTCGTGATAACTCTTGCCTTTTTTTCTTTTTAAATATCCCCCCCACCTCCCCTTTTTTAATGAAATTTACTCCACTTGCAGAGCGAGAAAACTAAATTGGGATGTTTGACAAATATCATGATCAAAATGAACAAAACAACTTGATACCACAACAAATTTATTTTTGCCATTTATATTCTAGCTGTATATTTAGTGGTCTATTTAGCTGTTTTCTTGAGCTGAGTGTATCTTTATTTAACAGCAATGCCTCGCTGGGGTGACTTAATTGTTCACGTTCGATGACGACAACAGCAGAAGGTTTCGGTGGGGCGGCTTTAAGCCATTTCGGCTCAGAGTGCACCAACTGACCTCCACAGACACCTGACAATGTGATTGTCCTCCTTTTAAAAGAGCTGTACCTCCACTTGATGGAGGTGACAGTGTCATTTCAGCCAGCTGCAGGAAACGACCCCGAAACACAAGGGTGCACTATGATTTCCTTTAGCCATCTCTCTCCCGTTGGGATGCAATGAGTCGAGGAAATACTCCATCAGGCCTCTTTGAGAACTCCCACCTCTGAATTCAGTTGGGGACTAGTCATCAATTCAGCCAGGGAATCCATTTGTTGTCACGGAAACAAGTAAAGCCAATGCAGATTACTCAAGTGGTTGCCGTTTTTCAGAGCAATGGAGATGTTTGTTGCCCAAAGGATGAATGACAGACAGAGAAACTGTACTGACAGAGACTGTGGAGATACAGTATATTTCAATAAATCTCTGTGTTGCTAATGTTCTTGTTATTGTTGTCAGCCCTGCCTATCTCTGTTAAAAATGGCCAACTGTGAGAGTTTCCTCTGTTTTTCAACCAGGAATTTATTACCTCAGGTATAAGTCAGATATGCAGGGACCAAAACAACAGCAATGGATTGCTATTTGGTGAAAACACACTTTTTAACAAGTGAGCTTTTGCTAATGAAAGGCCGAGATTTTTACTGTTTTGACAGAATGATATCTTTCAGAGTCGCATTTTTGATTCTTTTTTAAATATTCTGTTTTATTCATTTGTGTCTATATTATGTCCTCCAAATCATAGACCAATGCCTTTTTCTAGTAGTTACTATTGAAGCATTCAGTGTTCACACACACACACACACACACACACACACACACACACACACAAACAGCTCACTGCTGTCTTTCTGTAAACATAGCTGACAACATTTGCATGCTTCCACTTAGCAACTGCTGTAGTACTTGTAGTATTAGTAGTGATAGTCGTAGTATCAATTTCATATAATTGGGCAGGTATTCTCTAGGATGACAGTTGAGGTGTGAATGACTTGGATTCTGTTCGAAACAGACTGATGGTTCCCTCGAGATGTCCGAAAGACCGCAGTTAATTACATATTCACGCTTATCCCTTCTGTGAGTTTGTTGGCAGCAAAACGTGCATTTTTGGTTGACTTTGGACTACCCTTTCTTTTGACAGTACGGTTCGTCTGCTTCAATAATCTTCATGTTTTCCAGTCTGTTTAGAACAAAACAGCTACTTTTAATTCTGTTTTTTGGCCTGTCATTTGCCTGAAAAATGATGTGCAGTTTGAACTTTTGCTGTTTAGAGACTATATGGATCCAGTAGCAAAAAAAAAATGATTTCATGGTATGAAGAAGCTCTAGGCTATTTATTTCTGTACATTTGCTTTTTGATATTCGCATCATATTCCACATATCCACATGACCAGAACACAACCCTCATACAATGGCATTTGGGTTGTTCCATAGAGAACATTTCCTTTTATCAAAATTGCCGGTGTGCAACATGATGATTGCACAAAATTATAGTCTCACTCTCTATATGTGAAATGTATACATGAGCTGGAGGTGTTCTATTTTTCTAAAAAAAAAAAAAAAAAAGGACTTTGACTTCAGATGCAAATCAAGCAGCATTTATTTATTTTTTGCTCTCATGTTTTCTTAACAGAGCTTATTCACAACAAGCATCTTACTTAACTATTAGCACATGCTTGGTTACCAAAACTGAGATGCACCAAAATTTCAGCTGAAAAAATACTTTCATTGTTATTTTTGCTTTTGTCAGATATTCCCTTGTCAGAAGTTGAATGACCTGATTCTTGCCTTTGAGCAGGTTTCCTGTCAAGCACATTTGTCCTTGAATACAAGCATTTAGACTGGTTGTTTCTTACTCATAGATAAACAATAAACTTGTTACCGTGGTGGAGTCAGGATCGCTATTCATTTAAATGAAATTAAGCTCTGTGTTGCAGGATGCAAAACTGGGTGGATTTTTGGATGCAGTCTTACATCAAAAACATCTTAGACCTGTGATATAATACCATATATAAATATAACCGTTTGAGTACAGTCTTTGAGTTGTACCAAAAAGTGTTGTTATTTTATTTATTTTATTTTTGCCTCGAGGAAGACCAAAGAGAAGATTTATGGATGTAGTGAGAGAGGATATGAAGGTAGTTGGTGTGAGAGAGGAGGATACAGAGAATAGGGTTAGATGGAGAAAGTTGACTCGCTGTGGCGACCCCTAACGGGAAAAGCCGAAAGAAGAAGAAGAAGAAGAAGAAGAATTTTAACATCTTGACTAAAGCCTAACAGAAGCTAATCAGATCTTACTTTGACACCATTTGCAAATCATCTTTTTCATATTCTGATATATCGTTCTTATAAGGGCCCTACATTGCAAAAGCATGAAGAAATTCAGTCATACAGTGTGATATTATAGGAATATATAATTGGTGTAAAAGGCTTGTATTCCGGACTCCTTTACTGCTTGCTGTTTCCTACTGTGTTTTATTGTCTCTTTTTGGCATCCTAAGCACCACGATTCCTGTTTCACATGATTTTTCTCGCTGGAATCCTCATCGGGGAAAGCCTGTCAAGGTGTGCAGCAACACAATTCGCGTGCACGTTCCCCAGGCTGTTGTCCTCTCCTTTCTCTCCTCTTGTTTTTTTCCCGAGAATGCCTCAGTCTCCTTATCAGCCTGTGCCACTCCTCAGCTCTGCTATACAGACCTTTATAGATCCATCACACCTCCTTAACTTCAGCTTTTGATGTGGCAGCTCCCTGCCACTCACTGCTAGTTCACCAAATTATTTAGAAATATCAGGGACAAAGTAACTGCTCTCACTTAATAGACTGAATCAATATCCTTGGATTTTTGCCAAGGCAGGTGTTACATTTCTGCAGTTGCGTTAAAGATAAGCATTATTGTAGGGACACAAACTGAATCTGGAAATGGAAAATAACAACACTAATTTTCAATATTCAGGTGTTGTTCTTTTGATTTTGATATAAAGCAAACTTTTTTTTTATCTAATTCTAAAAGCCACATGGCAGATTTGTTGGTAAGTGATTTAACTGTATCCGTTTGTAAAGAGCAATAGATTCATCCTAATATGTTGCAGTCAGATGACCCTCACCAGCATATTCAGTGAAAATATTATCCATCATAATCTGGCCTTTCAAATATGTAATTTAAGCCTCTAAACATTTTGCTGTTTATTGTTTTTCTAGATTATTTTCATAGTTTGCTGATTTTAATCATCTATCCATCCATCTACTTCCGCTTATCCTGCACTCAGGGTTGCGGGGGATGCTGGAGTCTATCCCGGTTGTCATTAGGCGAGATGCAGGGAACACCCTGGACTGATCGACAGTCCAGGGTCACATATATAAATGATTTAATCATTAAATGTAATTTCCTGCATATTGTTAAATTGTGCTCAGCTAATTTTTGTGAAATTTCTATATGCAATCTTTTTTTTTAATCATTTTGGTTTAACTTTTAGATCCGCCATAGGTATTTCTGGGTAATATCTGAATCTTAAGTCATTTTATCAATTCGTAAAAATAAATAAAGTACTTTTTCTTTATTAATTCATCTTTTATCAATCCCCTTGGGGAAATCGCTCTCTGCAATTAACTCATCATGGATGAACCATGAGCAGTAGGTTGCCATCCGCCAGCACCAGGGGAGCAGTTGGGGGTTCAATGTCTTGCTCAACAACACTTCGACACACTAGGAGGATCCAGTAACCCAAAAGAACCCAAAAATCTATAATAATATTAAACCCCTATCGGGTCATAGATTATATGTATGGAAAAAGTAGCCGACCCGTAACTTCAAGTGATATCAGTACTGATTGAAGAAATTGCATGTCTCTAAACTAAGGTTTAAACCAAGGCATCACTAAAAACAGCATGTTGAAATCATAAACCTCATGGTCTTGTGTTCCAATTGCCATGCAAGACCACACACACACACACACACACACAGGCACGTTTATATTTACTCATTGCCCTCCACAGCCACAGTAACTATCTGGAACAACAAATGTATATTCATATACAGTACTGCCAAAGTAACGCATGCTTTATTTTTTCTGATTGAATCAAGAATGAATCATCTTACGTCAGCTTGTTGCCATACACTTTGTTTACAGACCTCAGATCTTTCCATTTATAAAGCTGTATTGAATTAGCAAGATCTGGCCTTGGGTTTTTAAAGGCCAGATATGGTGGCTGGGTGGAATACACTTTTAAGAGGCTGGCATTTTTCTCTTGAATTTGAATGACTTATCTGTCACTTAGCTGTGATGTGTTTAAAAACAAAAGGCAAAACCATAAAACAAATAGTAGACTATAGTAATGTGTCACAAAAAAGAAATGATCAAGGCTTTTTGTGGAAAACACTTGTTTATCGGAACCACCAGGTCAACAGTGTAGTTAGAAATTGAAGTTTTTTTCTGGGGGAGAAAAAGGTAAGACAAAGATGGAGGTGGGATCTGCGGGAGTGAGGAGCAAAGAGGAGCTGAGTGAGGATGTGACACGTTTCTTGAAGAGATACGTTTTCAATCCCCAAAAAAGCAGTAACTATATCATCCTGAATGAGAAGAGGAAGGTCATACCTCCGCTGGGAGACAAGAGGGAACAAAGTCATGGCCGCCTGTAGGCAATTCACCGTTGGGAAGGAGGAACTAAGCTGCGGGCCGGAGCTGATAGGCTGCTAAAAGCTCAGTAAAAGACAAAACCCCATGGGAAGCGGCTGCTGTGTGGCCTTTCATGAGGAGTTCTTGTATTACAATTAGATTCTAGTCTCAACCTCATGGAAAGGTCAACTAGTATCTGCGCTCCCGCAGACCCACCTCCAAGTTCACGCTATAAATTGTACATTTAGTTCAAACTAGATTCAAGGTTAAAACGGACAGTTAAAGTTGAACTGCGCACTAATGCGAGCAAACACTGATGGAGTTAATTATGAGATGGGAGGAGATACCTGGTGTCATTCAAGTTCCTGCTTTCATGATTAGACGGGCTGTCATGTCCTCCAAACTTTCGCAAGGACACACATCAAAACTGATGCTGAGACCGTGTAAACGGTTACACAAGAAGAAGGCTGCAATACTAGTAAAACTGTTTTGGTTTTAAACCGGGCATTTGCGCAGGAAACAAATACCCAACGAGTTTGTTTTATATACTAGGATGCATTTACAGTTAAAGTCAATAATCTGTGTTTTCATCATAACCTTGTTAGATTTGTCACCTCAGCTAAATTGTTTAGTGTTAAGCCTGTGTATTCTACTCGGTCTTCACTTTTTCAGGGGAACTGAAAACATTCGTTAGGAAGCACTGAGTGTTAGTAATGGTAATTGAAGACTTGGATTTCATGCCAAATATTAATATTATTCAGAATTAAAATATGCAGATTTAACAGAGACGCTCAAGACAGTATAGAAATAGGTACAAGACAGTGGTGTATGGTTTAGAGACAGTGGTATTGAGGGAAGGACAGGAAGCAGGGGTGGAGATCAAGATTTCTTTTGAGTAATAAGAAGATCAGAGAGATGGTGCATGTTAGATGTTTTGGAGAGAAGGTCAGAGAAGCCAGACTGAGATGGTTTGCTCATGTACAGAGGAGGGATGGTGAATACATTGGTAGAAGGATGCTGATGTTGGAACTGTGGGATTTATGGATGGAGTGAAAGATGACATGAAGTTATTAGGTGTGAGAGAAGAAGATACAGAGAACAGGGTTAGACAGAGGAAGTTGACTCAGATTGTGGCAAAACCTGAAGAGAGTAGCCGAAAGTAAAAGAAGAACCGACAAACTCAATATTGGGGGCACCTACTCTTACCTGAAAGTACGTGTTGGTGCAAAAAGAGCGGGAGCAGTTTGAATAGAAGATGCCTGGGTTTCAGGACTTGGGACATTAAAAAAAAAGAATTCACTCCATTACCAACAGGAAGTCAGTGAAGTAAAAAATCAAGGACGTGTGCCCACACAACTGATGGCAGAAAGAAAATGGAAAATGGAAATGTAAATTGTTTTGATTATCCATTAACGTCTCATTACTGGGTTCAACAACCCCCTTAGCCAGTTCAAATATTCTGATGTCACAGAATTTCTTTTCATGTCCGGCTCAGACGTCTCAGTGGGCATTGTGTAACTTAGCTTGAAAGGGGATTAGATTCTCAGAACTGTGGAGTGTTTATGTGTTTAGTTTTAATATGTCACCCCTATTAGTTTAACAAGCTGTAATTAATCTTTTACTTTTACAATAGACTTCAGTCCTGGGAACTCTTGCAAAGAGACTAAAGACACACAAGGTTTCCTTCCAAAAAGTTGGCGTTAGCAATATCAGGATTTAAAATAGGCCGTCACATAGATGTGATGCAGATACTGTGACATTACTGAAGCTCAGCACTTGTAAATTCAGTCAGAAATACTGAATAAATAAATAAGTTTAATTTAAGCATTTCCCATGTTTAAAAAGTATTTCTTTCATAAAATTCCATTTTGGTTCCTTATACAGAAGAAAAAGATGGATTACAGTTCTGCCACAAGGAGAAATTAGGAGCTTAAAATCATTTATTGCAAGATGTAGCCATTCAAGATTCAAGATTCAAAGTGTTTTACACATGTACAGTGTAAAAACGTATTTCCCTGTACAGTGAAATTCCTGCTTTGCTGTCCGCAGTACATTTGGATATGTGCTGATAGGAAGAGAGGAAACATTATTATAAATATGATTATAGATATGAATATGGACAATGCAATAGAACAGTGGCAGTGCAATAAGACCTTTGGGTGCAGGTGCAAGGATGATTTACGTAGGCAGTTGAGTTTACATGCGCAAGAAGAGTGAGTGTCTGATGGCAGTCGGGTAGAAAGAGTACTTTAGTAGTGTTGTTCTGTTTGCACACTCCTGTACTGGAGGGTAGGAGTGAGAACGGTCCATATTGAGGGTGGGCGTGGTCCTTGGCAATAGATGCAGCTTTCCTGTGGATTCTGCAGTTGTAGATGCTCTGCAGAGAAAGCAGTGGGGTTCTGGTGATCCTCTCTGCAGTCTTCACCACTCGTTGTAGGCATCTGCGGTCCAGAGCAGTCGTGCCGTACCACACAGCGATGCAGCTGGTCAGGATGCTCTCAACAATGTAGCTGTAGAAGTTGCTGGGCATCTTAGGTAACATGCCAAACCTCCTCAGTCTCTTCAGGAAGTGTAGCCGCTGTTGAGCCCTCCTGACCGTCTGCGTGGTTTTGAGGGACCAGGTGAGGTTCGTGCTTATGTAGACAGTCAGATATTTGAAGCTGGTCACCCTCTCAACATCAAGACCTTGGAGTAACAGTGGCTGATGAGGTCTCCTCTCCTTCCTCATGTCCACTATCTTCTCCTTGGTCTTGTCCATGTTGAGGGTTAGATTGTTGTCCACACATCACTTCCCCAGACTGGCCACCTCCATCCTGGAGGCCGTTTCATCTCCGCTGGTGATGCATCCTTTCACTGCGGTGTCGTCCGCGAACTTCAGAATGACGTTGTCCTCATGGGAGGCGACACAGTCGTGGCTGAATATGGTGGGGCTGAGGACACATCCCTGAGGAGCGCCCGTGTTCATGATGATGCTAGCTGAGGTCGTGTAACCTATCCTGACAGACTGGGGTCTGCCAGTCAGGAAGTCCAGGAGCCAGTCACAGAGGGTTTGGTGCAAATCAAGAGTGGACATTTTGTGTGTGAGTTTGTGGGGCATCTTGGCTGCTACAGCGCATTTTGAACAACCAGAAGAAGTCAAGATCTCACTTGAATCAATGCGAAACACTTTACTGGCTGGGACATTTGAGTGATGAGTCAAACAAACCTCAAGTTCTAAAACAGATTAGCAGAAGGTATAAAGGAAGTCTTCTTTTATCTGTGATTTTCTGAGGCACAGTGGAAAAGTGACACTCCTATCTTGGTTCTGTGCCCGCAGTGTCTACCTGAACTCCGTCTGGGGACGGGAGACTCCTGCTTCCCTTCATTAGCATCAAGTTCATTAAGCAGTGAATACCTGTTGCCCATGCTGAAGGAGGTAAAAAAGTGGGGTCAGTGGCTATTAGCGGGTCCTTCCTCTGTGCCTCCTCTGGATTTAAACTCCATTTAGGAGGGCACTGGCATGTTATGACAATGTGTATCTTTCATTATCCAGCCGAGTGAGTTCAGCAGGTCATTAAGTACAGCTTTGCAGGAATGATGCTGCCGCTTCTGTGGAGAAGGGAGGGAGTATGTATGTGAAAAGTGGGGAGGAAAGGATGGAGTGTATTATGAACACTTACACTTAGGAGGAGAGTTTAAATGTGTTAGCATATGAAGGGGAACTGAGATTGATGTGTACTTGTCTCATGGGTTGGGAGGCGCGCATGACATGGAAATGCTCCCGCGGATACTTTAATAAGATTGTCAAGAATGTGTTTGCAATTATTTTGTGGTGTTGTCCTCACTGTCTTAGAGAGGACGTGTGCTGGTAAAGGCAAAAGCTTCTTGGGATGTTTATCCTTGCATTCCATTCAGGTCCACAGTAAGGATGAAGTCAGTCTACAGGGACACGGATGGTCCTCCACAACATGAACACTACACACAAACACCCACACACATACAAACAAACAAAGCTGAGAAGTAGACTTGACCTATTGCCAAGTCCAATTAATGGCTACAGCTGCATCAGCATGCCCCTTGTGTTTGGTCAAAATTAATTTACCAGCTAACTTTTTAATCAGATTTCACAACATACCCTGAGGGGTGATTGGCTCGGCACGCTCCCCTCTTTGTTTCCTTGATGTCTGCCTCCTATAGAGAGGGATTCAGCTCAAAGCTATGATGCATGAGTTTTTCTCGCTTTTTGTAAGGTTAAGAAAAATGACTTGAGCATTTTCCCTCAGTTTGTTAAATTACAGCAGGCAACACTTTTAAAGCTGCAGACTGTCTGGTAGAAGGTGAAAATACTTAAATGTCACTTTTTTTTTTGTTTCTGAATAATAATCCAAAGCGGTGTACTAAAAGACGTACTTTTCAAAGGGTATCCAGGCAGAATATCGGCACGACCTATTCCAACAGAGGCTTAGATAAGATTGGTGGGTAAGTCATAACAGTGTGAATAAAGATTGACAGGAGTTTAAGATAAAAACACAACTGATATGTTCCTTTTATGCCAGATTTCACAGTTAAGTCCATGAAAGTACGTATTAAATGTCAGAGCATTCAGCTTTACTAGGACATTTCTGCTGTCTTATTCAACCAGCTGACAGATGTCAGTGGAGAGGAGAGTTGGAGTGTGCAGGATGGTCAGTGAGTAAGGTCAATGCTGTGGGCGGCGGTTAACACCGTCACCTCTCACAGTTCAAACCTGCCATGCAGCTTGAGTGCACTCCACCTATTGAAGTGTTTTAGTGTGCATTTTTGTTACACAATGCAGCTAAATAAACTCAAATACATAGCCAGTGACCCAGTTTGACACAGTACAGTTCACTATAGACATTAGAATTTTGAAAAAATATACCAATGAAAACACAACAGAGATTTTAAAAAGATTTTTAAAAGAATAAGTCCTAGAAAATTAACGTATCCAAAACACAATGTGATTTCATATATATTGTGTATAGTTATGGAAAAAAAGAAAAAGTGAGGGATAGTGAGAGAGATAGAGAACATCACCCTTCAAAAAGTTAAATATCAGAACATTTTTGTAACGGGAGTGAAAATTTTACTTTACACTTTTGCTCACAAAGTACAAATTGGATTTCATTTTCTTAATTTGTTGCAATATTTTACATTATTTTTTTAATTACATTTCGGAATAATGAAACCCCTTTCAGTTTCAGCATACATGTGCACTTCTGCCTGTTGTCAGTGTGATGAAATAATAACCACATATGTAATTCATCATTACAAACCACTGTATTTTTTCTTCTTTTATGAGTTTGAAATTGATGACATAGTATTAGTTTTCACTTCTTCCTCTTATGCTAAAACTGAGTTAAATGAGATTGGTGTTGATTTTTTTTACAATATCTTCAATTTATGAGATCGGTAGATAATAAATTTCATGTTTTTTAGAAGATGGGTGGCGCAGCGGTTAGCACTTCTGCCTTACAACAACAGAATTTGTGGTTTGATTCCTTCAGGAGCCATTGCCGTTTGGAAGTTGCATGTTCTCCCCGTTTCTGGGTCTGTCCCACAGTCCAAAAACACGTAGTAAGCTCATTGGGGACTAAATTGCTCAGATGTGTGACTGAGAGAATGAATGGTTTCACATCTCTATATGCAGCCTTGTGATTGGCTGTTGACCAGTCCAGGGTGAACCACCGCCGTTCGGCCAATGACAGCTGGGATAGGCTTCGGCTGCCCCCCTGCAACCCTTAGTGCAGGATAAGCGGTATAGATTGTTTAATTTAGCGTTTATATGTATTTAGCTCATTTTTAATTCACATCTCATCGGAGGACTATGTACATATAATACACATTCTCCGTAGCATCTCCTTTTACTGTGAGTTTACCCTTACTGTTCAAATAACGATGACTTACTGTCATCATTCCTACTGTGCAGTTTTTTTTTTTAACTTTTGGTCATGTTTTCACCAAACAGGCTAAAGAAGTCTAATCTTTTTAGTAACTATGTGAAATATGAAATTTCACATTCTCCACAGATCTATTCATATACCCATTCTCATCAACATATATTTTTTGCACTTAACACTCACGTCTAACACATACTTTTGAATCACAGTTAAATGCAGAGGGTTGCGTCAGGAAGGGATCCGGCGTAAACTTTTGACGAAACCAAACATGCATATCAACCAGAATAACCAGATCATACCGGATCGGTCGAGGCCCGGGTTAACAACCACCATTGGCGCCGATGACCTGGAGGGAGCCAATTGAAACTAGGCTATTGTAGGTCAAAGAAGGAGAGGAGGAAGGTGTGTTCGGAAGCAGAGAGAGAAGAGGAAAGGCAAGAGTCTGAGACTGAGAGTAGGGAATTTGAATATTGGGATTATGATAGGAAAAGGTAGCGAGTTGGTCGACATGATGCAGAGAAGGAAAGTGGATATACTGTGTATCCAGGAGATGGTGGAAAGGAAGTAAGGCTAGAAGCTTAGGAGCAGGCTTTAAGTTGTGCTATCATGGTACTGACAAGAAGAGATATGGAGTAGAAGTTATCTTGAAGGAGGAGTTTCTTGGGAATGTTCTGGAGGTAAAATGAATGTCAGATAGACTTATGAGTCTGAAATTGGAGGTGTGATGCTCACTGTTATTAGTGGCTATGCCCCGCAGGTGGGATGTGAATTTGAGGACAATGAGAAGTTTCAGGAATGACTTAGATGAGGTGATGCAGAATATCCCTGGAGATGAGAGTAGTAACTGGTGGAGATTTCAATGGGCATGTTAACCACAAAGAGCGGAGGTAGGAGCATGCAGGTAGACTACATCTTTTATAGACGAGGTAAATCTGAAGATCAGTAATTGCAAAGTAGTGGTAGGTGTGAGTGTAGCCAGACAGCATAGGATGGTAGTTTGTAGGATGACTCTGGTGACAAGGAAGATCAAGAGGGCAAAGGCAAAGCAGAGGACAAAGTAGTGGATGCTGAAAAGGGAGGAGTGTAGTATGGTTTTCAGGGAGGAGTTGAGAAAGGGCCTGGGTGGTCAGGGAAAGCTTTCAGATGATTGTACAACGACGACAAAAGCCAATAAGTATGAATATATTTATGTAACATATACTGTATAAATTTATTTTTCCCCATTAACATGATACTTGAAATTGACACGGTTTAGAAATTCAATTTTCTCTGTTTTTTTCCAATCATTATTTGTTTTGCTACGATGATTTCCAGTAGAACTATCGGTAACGTTGGGTTATATTACCATGATAAGTAATGTTATTGTTATTATGAATTTTTTGTTTGTTTGTGAGTCAAAGAAGGGTTTTAATCTGAAATTTCCATCATTATGTTTCCATACTGTATGACTGACTCACTTTGGCTTTGGAGAAAATAAAAGAAATTCAGACCATGATTAAACTAGCCCATAATACCAAGTGACACCATAAGATTATAGTGCCAGAAAGAAAGTGTTCACATAAGCAGAAAGTACAGCCCATGATATAAACATATAGGGTTTTGTATTAGTTTAAATGTGTGTGCTTTTTCAAAGTGTATAGCTTTTGCTGCTCCTGTAACATATTTAAGGAAAAGAGAGTCCTCGGTCAACACATTTCAGTCTGCTGTTTCCCTTTGCCAGAGTAAACCATCAATCTTTTGTGTCTCAGAGTGAAAGGGGAAATGGACTGGCACCTCACCTCTGAAACCTTTTGATTACCCATTTTCCTCCTAATGCCACGTGAGCTCACATTGGCCAGGCCTCATGACAGACAAGCCATTAAAGAACATAACGACTTCCCTGCTCCACACTGCTCAGCTGCCCACCCTCCCGCTTCTCCTCCACAGCCTCAGCATTTTGCTCTCTGCACTCTGATTAATTTCCAAACTAACTTGTTTATCGTCCGCAGCCGGCTTTCGACTGGAGTGGCCGGCACAATACATCCTTTTCTCCCTACACGACTGATGCTTTGACTCTGGAAATGGTCAGGAATTATTCATCAGCTGTCCTCCTCCACTTTACATTTGCTTGGAGATGAGGGGCAGCGGTGCAGCCTCCCTGGACTTTTCATTTTCTCGTACACTTCCGCCTCAGTCGTTTTGCACCGCGATCCTTCTCAAGAGAGAGGAACCTTTAAGTCAGAGGAGAGGCTCGAGTGTTGATTCTTAAAGGGAAGCTGGTCTGCTCTTGAGAATAAGATGACACCTTTTTGCTCCTTGTGGAGAGATTGTCTTCTCAGACAGGCTACAATAGAATGAAGCAACAAAAAATGTTGAAGAACATTTAATCCAAAGGGAATTGCACAAACCTTTTCATTAACCTTTTTAAATCTTCGGTTATCACCATGCTAACATGCTCACAGTGTTGAGCATTTTGTTTTGTTTTAATGGTTGCGATCCAGAAATCTGGTTATTTGATTATTCTACGTTCTAAAAGTATATATCGCAGCAGATTGTCTGTGTGATTGTTGTTAATTTGTTAACTGTGCCCTCTGGCTGTCTTGGCCAAGACACACTTGAAATAAAGACTTTAATTCTCAGTTTGGTTTTCTCGGTTAAAGAAACATCTCGGTTAAACATAATCTAAATGAGGGGTTTCAGACAGCAAGATGGCTTTATCTGAATATAATACAGTCAGAAGGTTGCTGGTGAATAAATTAATATAAAAAGCACCGTGTTTTGGTGGAATAAATGCAAATACATATGAAAAGAGGTAATAGATTGTTCCGTGATGCCATGTTCAGATAACAGTTGCAATGGCCTCTGAAATCTTCATACTTGTTTGTTATACTCTCCCTCGACTTTGAGACAAATTTATTTTATCCCTTAAGTTGACCAGAGGCTTTCATGGCAGCCTTTCTCAACAAATACAATTGTTACCAAATAATTTTATTTCACCGATCTTTTTATCAGTAATAAGGCCAAATTTTATTTGATAGATTGGAAAGTGATGCATAGATCACCATTCAAATGATTTATCCATTTGCGTGAATTCATTTTTCCGATTTGCTGACTTCCTTTACTTCACTTTTTTCAATTCTATGTTGTATGTTTATTTCAATGAATGTAGTTTTTTCCAGTTAGACTAGATTGTCATTAATGCTGGAATAATCAGATGTTCTCATTCTAAACTGTTAACTTTACTCTTTACTATTTAGTTTCCTATTCAGGTTTGTTTTACTGCAGGACTGTTTCTCTCATCTCTGTTAGACAGGATTGTTTCTGCTTTGGTTGAACGACAGTAAGGGGTTTTGGGCTTCTCTTTGTTATACATAATTAATTTCTTTGTACTATATTGGGTCACCTGGAACTAGATAAAACTAATCACTATCTTTGAACTAAAGTGTCCCATATCATTTTGACCTCAGTTGTATCACATGTGGTCTTGTGAAGGGCATCGGGACTTATGTGATTTAAGTCGAAACAACTTCCTTTTTAGAAGGGGCTATGCTTGTCACTTTTTTTCATTTTATTGTTACTTTTATATTAGCATTTATATCACACTCCTGACATCATAAAACATAAAAAAAATTCAAAACCTAAAACTAGATGAGATTTTGAATCGTCCCCATCTTAAGGAATCTGAGTGATTCATGGTTACCTTTGATTGTCATCATTCACTTTTGCTTCAGCCAACAGCTGCAAAATTCCTCATTATGTGAAGACAAGTGGAAATAAAGTAAAATTAAGTATAAGGTGTTGGGACTCAATAAATAAACCTCATATGTGAGCTTGTTATCAAACACTGTAGTGTTCTGTGTATCATGCATTAGTTCGCTGCAATTTTTTTTTATAGATCTTCTTCCTTATCTCTTTTATCTCTCTCATTTTTACAGGTTGATGTAAAGCTTGCATTGAGCTAGTTTAGGTTTCCATCCTCCTTTCATACTATTGAAAGGGGTTCTTTCTTAACTCTGACTCCGTGGTTGCTCTCAGGGGAATTGTTGGCTCCCCTGTAAATAATTACAAAATAAGAGTCCAAACCTGCTCTATATGTAAAGTGCCCTGAGATAACTCCTGCTGTGACTGTGCGCTATGTAAATTAAATTGACTTGACTTGGCATTTATTAATTACTGCTCAGTAAAAAGTGCCTCTGGGGCTGATGGGGGTGTCATAGGTTTGATGGTACACGGTTTTGCCTCTTTTTTTTAAACTCTGTTAATCCTAGCGCCTAGCTCCAAAGTAGCTGAATATATACAAGAGTTCTTCTTCTTTTCCTTTTGGCTTTTCCCTTCAGGGGTCGCCACAGCGAATCAATCTTCTCCATCTAACACTATCCTCTGTATCCTCCTGTCTCACACCAACTAACTTCATATCCTCTCTCACGACATCCATAAATCTTTACTTTGGTCTTCCTCTAGATCTCCTGCCTGGCAGTTCAAATTCCAGCATCTGTCTACCAATATATTCACTATCCTTCCACTGTACATGACCGAACCATCTCAGTCTGGCTTCTCTGACCGCTCCAAAACACCTAACATGTGCTGTCCCTCTGATGGACTCATTCCTGATCCTATCCATCCTTGTCACTAACAAAGAGAGCCTCAACATCCTCATCTCTGTGACCTCCAGCTCTACCGCCTGTCTTTTCATCAATGTCACTGTTTCTAACCATACAGCATCGCTGGTCTCACCACTGTCTGGTACACCTTCCCTTTCATTCTGGCTGATAATCTTCTATCGCATAGTACCCCTGACACTTTTCTCCACCCATTCCAACCTGCTTGGACCCATTTCTGCACCTCTTTTTCAGACTCTCAGTTGCTCTGGACTGTTGACCCTAAGTACTTAAAATCCTCCAACTTCCTGATCTCCTCTCCCTGTAGTCTCACTGTTCTACCCGGGTTCCTCTCATTCACACACATATATTGCTGCAACTAACCTCTCCTTTCCACAGCATACCCTCAACTCTCGAAATTTTCCGCAACCTGTTAGACAAGAAGGGGCTCAGAGCTGATCCCTGATAGAATCCCACATCCACCTTGAACGTCTCTGTTACACCTACGGCATACTTCACCAGTGTCTCACAGCTAGCATACATGTCCTGCACCAGTCATGTCGTGCACCAGTCTAACATACTTCTCTGCCACTCCAGACTTCCTCATTCAATACCAGAGTCCTTCTCTCGGCACCCTGTCGTAAGTTTTTTTCTAGGTCTACAAAAGTGCAATGCAGCTCCCTCTGACCTCCTCTGTAGTTCTCTATTAGCATTCTCAAAGCAAATACTGCATCTGTAGTACTGTTTCTAGGCATGAAGCCATACTGCTGCTCTCAAATGCTGACTTCTGCTCTCAGTTTAGTTTCCAATACTCTTTTCCATTACTTCATTGTAGGGCCCATCTACTCGTAGAAACTCTACCGCTGCCTCTCCCAGAGACCTCCATACACCCACAGGTATATCATCAGGACCAACTGCCATTCCACTCTTCATCCTATTCAATGCCTTCCTCACTTCAGTTTTACTAATCTCTGCGACTTTGTGGTCTTCAACAGTCACCTCTTCTACCCTTCCCTCTCTTTCATTTTCCTCATTCATGAGCTTTTTAAAGTACTCTTGCGTCGCCTGATCAGAGAGACGCTAGCCCGTGTCCCCCTGAGCCAGTACCAAGTCCGGATAACTGCAGAGGGTTACGTCAGGAAGGGCATCGGAAAACTTGTGCCAAAACCGAACATGCGAATCAAACCTAATAATCTCATACCGGATCGGTTGAGGCTCGGGTCAACTAACTAACCTACAGGGTATCAATGGAAATTGGGCTACTGTGGGTTGAATAAGGAGAGGAGGAAGGCATGTTCGGAAGCAGGGAGAGAAGAAGAAAGGCAAGAGTCTGGGACTGAGAGTAAGGACTTTGAATATTGGGACGATGACAGGAAAAGGTAGTGATTGGCTGGCATGATGCAAAGAAGGAAGGTGGATATACTGTGTGTCCAGGAGACCAGGTGGAAAGGTAGTAAGTCTAGAAGCTTAGGAGCAGGCTTTAAGTTGTACCATCATGGTACTGACAGGAAGAGAAATTGAGTAGGAGTTATCTTGAAGGAGGAGTTTGTGAGGAGTGTTCGGGAGGTGAATAGAATGTCAGATAGACTTATGAGTCTGAAACTGGAAATTGAAGGTGTGATGCTCAATGTTGTTAGTGGCACCTGTGGGCTGTGAATTAGAGGCGGGGGAGGAGAAGTTCTGGAATAAGTTAGACTTCAATGGACGTGTTTGTGCAGGCAATAGAGGGGATGGAGAAGTGATGGGCAGGTTTGGTATCCAGGATAGGAACGCAGAGGGACAGATGATGGTAGATTTTGCTAAAAGATTGGAAATGGCTGTAGTGATTACTTTTTTCCAGAAAAGACAGAAACATAGAGTAAGTAACCATTAAGAGTGGAGGTAGAAGCATGCAGGAAGACTACATCTTGTATAGACGAGGTACTCTGAAGATCAGTAATTGCAAAGTTGTGATAGGTGAGAGTTCAGCCAGACAGCATAGGATGTTGGCTTGTAAGATGACTCTGGTGAAAAGGAAGATCAAGAGGGCAAAGGCAGAGCAGAGGACAAAGTGCTGGAAGCTGAAAAGGGAGGAGTGTTGTATGGTTTTCAGGGAGGAATTGAGAAAGACTCTGGGTGGTCAGGGAAAGCTTCCAGACTGGACAACTACAGCTAATGTGATCAGGGATAAAGTCGGTGAGTACTTGGTGTGTCGTCTGTTAGGACAGTAGATAAGGAGACTTGGTGGTGGAAAGAAGTACAAGAATATATACAGAAAAAGTGGTTCGCAAAGAAGTTGGACCCTGAGGGGACTGAAGAGTACAGGGAGATACAGCGTAAGGTAAAGATGGAGGTAGCAAAGGCAAAACAAAGGGCGTACCATGACCTGTATCCATCTCCATCTTCTATCTGCTATCACTTGAGTTACATTGACAGAGAGTGGGTAAGAGTCTAGGTCTGCTGGTTGGCTACCCTGTCAAATTCCTGTCTGAGGGCCATGACCTTTCAAATGGATCTGTCAGCCGAACTCACATTTACACCACAAATTTGCATAATACAACAGCATTAAAATGAAATTACCACAAAAAAAGGCAAGGTTTAGTCACCAACGCACACCCACAATACCATCAAGAGAAATGCTGCTGTGTCTAATGGATCACTGGACAGCAACTTGTTGATGAACACTAATGACAGCAATTATTCAGTCTGAAAAGTGATGGGAAATAGGCATCGTGGGGAGGTAAAGTGAAGCCATTAATAAATGTAGCTCTGTTTGTGTTGAGAAACAACTGTATCGAACATTGATTTAAAGCGGTTGATTTTGCCAGCGTGTTATGTGGGCGATGAGAAGACCCTCTTAAGGGGAAAGCCTCGAGACAGACAACCATGTAGATGCACAAACTGAGGCCCACACACACACACACACAGGCCCACAAACAGTCAGTAGGTCAGTCGACATCACAGTAAACTGACAGTTTCTTCCAGTCGTGTGAGCAGTAAACTGTGTCATCTATCTGGCCCGTTCTCCAACGCACCCCGCCCTCTCATCGACCCGCGTCCCTTACAGGCTGAAATATGTCACCACTAATTACAATTATTAATTGGAAATAGGAAATCAATGTCTCTGAATTAAACACAAGCTTGAATGTTTGTATATGGGTCAGCTGTCACCAAACAGCTCTGCGCTGTATGATAGCAAGGACATATTCAAAACTTCATGCGCGTCCTGTCACACACGTGGCTCCATTAGCAGCAACTTCAATCCATTTGTTGTGAAGGTGGAAATGGTTTACTTTCACCCCGCTGCTTCTTTTATAATGTATTGTTTACTTATTTGTCAGGGGAGTGCACAGTGGCAGCCTGACAGCATGCTCATGAAAACAGCTTTATCCATGCAAGCGCTGCAGCCCTGAACAAATGTCTGCTTTACTAGTCCGTGCTCACCGGAGGCACAACTCTTCCCCGTCATTGACCTTTTTCACTAAGGTGGTAGGAGTTCTCTCTTATAAAGAAAAACTGCCTGGACGTGTTTCACGCTGCTTTTAGGTAATAAATGTTTTCATTCGAGTACAAGCCATTATTTACCTCACCGATACAACTAGTGATCTGGCCAATAACCTAAGTTTTGAAAGCTTTGCTCTTCATATGAAGGATAGACTGGCTCGCTCCTCAGATGAATCACAAGTAGCATTTTTTTGTGTTTGTAGCAAAATCGATTAATCTGGCATAAATATAAAAGCGTTGTATTTGAAATGGATTATATTGGGGTTCTGCCTGAAGTAACACAAGCTCAGTGATTGCTTATCACCAAAGGTGTCGTATCTTGCAGATTGTTCGTCTCTCCTCTTGCTCCATGTTTGTCTTTTGTTTTTTTTGACAAAAAATGCCATTGAATTGAAAATGAATGAATGAATGAATGAATGAAATCAGCCCAGGGCTCTGAGTCTGCGTATGCATATATGTTTGTGCGCATGCACATACAGACTGGATAGTTCATTGGTGGGCCAAAGCTGTGCATGCAGCAGAGAGAGCATTCATTGGCCAACAGCTCTTTAGGTTAACTTAATGACAGATAGAGAGCAACTTTTTAATTATTTATTCATCCCTACTTTCAGCCATTTAATGGCTCTGAGTTTAGAGAATGTCAGGTTTTCCTCTCTTTTTGATGTTAAGTTTCAGGCAAGGAAGCTTTGTGTGTCTGGTTTCTGATTCGTGTCTGATGCTTTTAAGATATGATAAGATGAGATGAGATAAGATGAGATAAGATAAGATAAGATAAGATAAGATAAGATAAGATAAGACCTTTTTGATCCCCATAGGGGAAATTGGTTTGTCAAAGCAGTGCAACAAATATGAATATATATATAGACCAAGTACCAAGTGAATATAAATAGACCAGACAAATTAACAGGACGAAGACAACAAGGATAAAAATAGATAACAGATTGACAACAACAATGACAGAAATACATACACATCTAATGAGAAAATACTAATTAGTAAGTAATAAAATACTGGTTAAAAAGACTATATGTTGTCAAATATTGTAATATACATTGCCCATTGATTTCCAAGTCTTTACAGTTCCCAAGTCAAGCCCCACATATGTAGATTCAAGTTCACCATCAAGTACTCAAGACAGGGAAGTCGCCACAAGTTTTTATCCAACGGAGGAAAAACCTACCAAAGCTGTTGTAAATGATTGGTCTGCAGTGGAATTTGCCAAAGGGCTTTATGGAAAAACATTTTTTAATAACATTTTTTTCTAATTTGGGGGTGTGTTAAGGACTAGACGCAAGTCCCTGTTGGTTTGAGTCTGAAGTACACTCCTATGTACCTCCAGTCTGACTTGTGTCAATGTCATGTGACTCATCTTTAGACCTCTGTTGAAAATTCTATAAGGCAATCAGCCATGTGTCCTTATTTAGAACAGCTTTTGCTATTTCAGAACAGAAATTTAGGTCTTGTATGTTATGCCATACAAAACATAATCATACACATACAGATAGAGATTCACTAACAACATCTACGACACTTAGTAATGATAACTGCAGTCAAATACATACATAGGCAGTATTTGTCATTATTAAGTTTGGCAAAATATAAAAGAACATACCCCAAATCAAAAGGAATACATTGCATAAATAGCGTTTTAAAATAGTCAATCAATCCCAGAGTTTAACTTTTGCCTCACAAGGCAGATATTCCATTTAATTATTATCATTTGTCCCATCCATATCAAAGCTTTTATAGAGGATAAAAAATAGCTGCGGTTTCTGTGGTACATCTGCTCTTTATTCTAAGAGCATCTTAAGTTGCGCGTCGACATGTGTTTCTTTTTAACATCAGGTCTCGTTTCGTTTTGTTCAGATATAAGTGCTGTGTCCATTTCATCCCCCTATCAAATCTCTGCATGCAACTCAGTCTCTGCTGTGGTCTTTTCAAACACCTCTTTAAACCATAAAAACCTTTCACTTATTCGAAGGCTAAATCAAATGCGAGGGAACCGCTGATGGGGTTGAAACTTCAGAAAGAACTTCAAAATTGTGACTATAAACCTGAATTAAATTCAGGTAACCACCTAACCTACGTAAATGTCATGATGTTGTGTTTGTGTATGCATGTGTGCGCGCACTTGTGTGTGTGTGTGTTTGCGTGTGTGTGTGTGTGTATGCAACTTTACACAACACAATATTGTTAATTCGTATTTACTTCCAAATAAAATACTTCCATTCCACTCAGCCATAAACAGCTCTTATGCCCTAATTTGGTCCAGTCTACATAAACCCTCTGGAATAAACCAATCCATACAATTCCTGATTATTATCAGCAGGGTGGATCCAAGACAAATGGCTGCAGTTGTTCCTCCATAGATCAACAGATGGCCCAGTGTGTTTTCAGCCACTCAGCAGTATTGCTCTCTGTGCTTTGGTGTATTGGCAGGTTTGCATTCCCTCCCTCTCTATGAGGGAGGGAATGCCTCCTCTTTGTGGAAAATAATTTTCTTACCTTATCGGGAGAGGTCCCATATGTTTCAAAGATCGAATCACAGACTGTCACCTAAATTTAATATTGTAATATTGTATTGTAAGATCAATGGTTCTTTGTCAGTCGGCTTCTGAGACGTATATCATCTGTGTAACCTGATGCCTGTAAGCTGAACATGGCCAGCATATTATCTGATGCACAAATCAACAAAGGGCACAACTCCGACACATCTCTGGCCCAGCCTGCAAGACAGCAAAGCTGATGCTTGTGGCTGACATGATGTACAAATGCAAAGAGCCTTTGAGAGGAGAAAATTGGGTCTAGAAAATAAAAAAATGTTTATTTTGTAAATTCCAGCTGTATACTATATGATTAAAGATATTTGAGGGCTTTACTTGTTTTTTAAATGATTAAATTCAAATTTCTGCTTTTATGTCAGGAAACTTTTTCATACTTTAACCTCAAATACTGTTTCTTATGCAACATTTGCTTCTATCACATTTATAGCAAAGGGAGAAATGTAACAATATGATAAGGAAATTGATTAAATTAAATCATATCATTGCACTTTTTTGTGGCCGTCAGTGACTCCCGAGCTTGATACTACTCTGACAATAATCCAGGCCGTGTTTTCCTCATGCATCGGTGGGTTGGTTCATCCAAACAAACACAAGTTTTTGTGTGAAATGCCCTCTAGTGGGCTTCTGGAAGTTAACAGTCACTTTACACCTGTGAGTGTTTTTTGCTTTTCCTCCAGTCTCATTCAGATTCAACCAGCTGCGGCAAAGACAAACACACAAGCCACACAAAAAAGCCGGTGACTCACACGCAGACTACTTTTGTCACGTGCACAACATTTTATTCCTTGTTTTGACCTTGTGTTCCATGCTTTGATCGTAATAACAGTTGAACATTAGCAGGTTTGATTAATGAAAAACTCTCATGCAGATGTCAGTGTACTGCTCGAGCAGGAGGAGCCGCCAATATTTTCAGTGTTCATTTAATGCTTGAGGGATTTTGTATTTTCTGCGACTGGTTAGAAACTGTTGATTAGTTCAGTGATTTGTACTCGTACCACAAGTTTGAATGGTTTTCTCACTAGTGAAGAGACTATGAGAGAAACAATACCACTGAACCAAAGACATTCAGCTTACCTGATACAGGCTGCACTGCTCTGCATGCCCAGTCACGTCTTTGGCCCTGATCTCAATCTGGGTTCTTTATTGGATATCTGCTGATACCAAGACTGATTTACATAAATGCTGATTATTTATGCATCTTACACTTTCAACTCGACAGCTGTCGGCAACACTGTGGGCCTCAGACTATTTGAGGCTGTTTGAGAAAATGAAAATAGCAGTAGTGGTTTGCATGCGTGGTGCTTGGGGGCAGGTGGTGGGGGCAGTGCAACACTTTATCACACTTTACCCACAGAGGTGCATCCTAGAGCAATAGCCCCTTAAGTTAATGAACATTAAAGGGTTTTTTCTGGGAGCAAATGGAATTGAATATTTGAAGAAACAATGAACTATTTTAAATTTAAATGTCATTATTTGCTTTAAATCATTGATTCTTATTCATCATTCTGTTATGGATTTCCTTGAAATTGTCACAAAAAAAGTAAAAAAAGCTAACAAGAAAATTACCTAAATAGCAACATAAAATTATTAAAAAATGAATTAGAAATGAATTCATAAGTATTTCTTTGCCAATAATTAGCAAGGTACTGTCTAAAAATGCTGGAAATCAGAAAAAGATATATAGATAGACCAACAATGTGTTAAAAATTGAAATAATGTTGCCTCAAAATTGCGAGACTTCAAATAAAAATCTGGCATTTCTACAGTTCATTTCTATTGCAACTGGCGTCTGAGGGGAGTTCCCTGCAATTGTGTTTTTTCTGTCCTCCTCACTGCAGAAGGGTGGTTACTTTTTCATTTTTTTTTTTTTTTATTAAATATGTGGCAACATTCTTGGTCAGCAACTTAACCTGAAACCTTTGCTCTTTGAATACTGCTCAGTATTGAAGGTTACATTATGACTTGTTTTTGAAAGTTTTTAATTCATAGTGAGTCTGTATTTCACGTGAATACAGAGTCCCCTTAGAGAAAAAGTTGTTGAAACAAAACATGCTGTCCCCTCACAGTCTAATATTTCTGCAAAGAAGGAAATTCCTCTGCTGATGAACCACCATTTACTCGGTTTGCTGTCACAAACAAAACTAGAAAAAGGAAAATTTACTTTTTGCCTCTTATTTATTACAACATTATTTTAATAGGACCAAGCTTGTGCTCTCATTAAAAGGAAAGTTTTGATTTAAAATAAAAGGAAGTTACGTATCTCACAAGAAATAGTACCTCCAGAAAATGAGTAATTGGAAGTCAGCATGGAGGTCTAAGACAAGTTTCAGAGACTCTGTTGTACATTTAATGGTTACTGGCTGCAATGAATATGGGAGATCTGAGTAGTCTGCGTTTAGCTGCATTGGAGTTTTAATTATTTGTTTCTTCATTGATTGTAGAGTTTATATGTGCACATAAAATGTTTAAAGAGGGAACAGGTGATGAATGAATGAACTATTTCAACAGAAACTGTATGCGGCAGTAAAGGGGTATTAAAAATTAAGTAATAAAAGTAAAGGTGCAGGGCACCGCAGCTGTGGTCAAAATTCCACAAAGGGATGAGGCTGTAAATACTTCATGCCACATTTCCATCCTAGGCTTCCTACCTCATTATGTACTCAAACCACAGATTTGGGGATTTCTCCAAATCAATTAATGGCTACTATTTCCGAGACTGCTGATTATTTTCTACCGGAATCAACTTGGTTCCAAACTGATTCATTTTTGATGCAAGCGGTCAACGTGGTTCAAAGTTAGTCTCAGGAACCTGAATAGAAGTGCACAAGTGGACTAACGGAAAAGTACCTCACTTCACTTTATCAAATATGATCACTTCACATTCTTGACCAGCACTTGTGGAGTACTGTTTGGGCTCTGTGATGGGACTGAAAGAACCAAAACATAGTCTGAACCTGGCCCTCGGTACTGACATGACTGCAGAAAATGCGGACACATCGCTCAGAGATGACTTTGAGGGCTGAAAGGGACCATATGTGAGACCACCTCTGAAGTTAATTATGACAAAACGGATATGACTGAGATGTCATTCGGGCTGTTTGCTCTGTTGTTAGCGGGGTCTGTGTTGCTGTCAAATCCCCCTCCCCGCTGTATAATGCCACCCTCCATTCATATCTTCTCGCCTTGATGTCTCTTCCATGTTGAGCTTATCGCCATGGAGTTAGAAAATTATGCTCTTAGATAACATACACACAATTTGCGACAGAGTGGTGTCATAATAAAATACATCACCAGTACATTTTATATTTATCTTATGTAAATTAATACATTGCTGACAATGTTGTTCTTGAATGACCATGAAGAACCTTAACAAAACATCCCTGATGGTTGGGCTTCTTCATTAGATCTCATAGGACCAACAGAGAACTCAGTGAATTTGTGTGAACAAGAGCAATATACTGCTTTACCAAAGAGAAAATTTGTATTAAATTTTTTAACTACTGTGTGAACTCAGTGACATACATTTGAACTCACAATCTAATTTTCTCTCTTTGCCGCAGAAAACTGCGCTCACTCAAAGTCGCACTGCTGCACCATCACCAGCTGAAGGGGACAGACAGGATGGGTTTTTTATTGGCTTCATTTTAGCCGATACTAAACCATTAAAATATTCTTGGATTGGCTCTGACAGCAAATGCAGCACTAATACGCAGAAGTAAAACATTCTGGACAAATCTGTATCAGTTCAGGGAAATAATCTCAACGCACTTCAAAAAATGCAGAAATGCCTATTGAAAATGTTTTGTTTGTGCCACATGGCATTTTTCTAAGGATAACTAAAGCGCCTGACTTCCACCTGATACTGACTAACGAACGATTATTAGTCATGTCATTTGCATAAGTTTTGCTTGTGTCAGGACATAGAGTGGAACTGCGAGTTGTTTTTTTTTTAACAAATGGATGGAAGACAAGAGAGAAAGAGAAAGAGAAGCATTTATATTCGGCGCAGCAGACATTTTAATGACGAAATCAATCAGCCTTGCACAGCGCGGGCAGACATTACCTGCAGCACTTCACGGGCCTGGACTATACAATTAAACTGAATGCTACTGCTAATAGAATCACTAACTGTATGAATTCTTCATAAGAGTTTGAAACCACTTTATGTACTTCAACTCTGAATATTGTTGTTAATAGGTATTTTGTTTTCTGTTTTCTTTTCTATGACATGGTTACGATGTGGTCTTTAATGCCAATTTGGCGTTGTACAATTTTTCCTAGTTAAATGTCCATTAAAAATTCATCACAAACACAACAACCCTACAGCCAAGGGCAGGGGTCAGCAACCTTGACCACTCAGAGCCACTTGGACCCGTTTCCCCACAGTATAGAAAAAACTGGGTGCCACACAACCCTTTTAAAAATTTAACTGAAATGAATTAACATGGTACATAATTATAATATAATATTTTTTTTGCCTTTATGCTATGTATAAACAAGATGTGTGTTGCATTTTTTCAAATCAATGAACAGCTACAGAGAAAACTAAATGACATTTCTGCATATAACAAAACACTTTGAACTTCAATAAAAAGACCAATGGGAGATCAGAGGGAGATGTTGTGTAGAGCCTAAGTGGTTGGGTTGTTGGTTTCTTTTAAGCAAAGTACTCAGTGTCTATTAGAGTGCTTCTTGTGTTTATGAAAAAAAGCTTAAAAAAAGCAAACTTAAAATATTCACCGACAGCGAACCAAAAATGCCATCTTCTGTGTGCGGTCGTCCTTTTACTGACACGTGCAGTCACTTATTAAGAGCGACAAAAATATTTTAGCACGTTTTATTTAGATGTTACAAGATCGCCATAATCTTCAAATTTGAAATGAAATTTTAAACTGAAATAAAATACATTCAAATTAAAAACATGTTAATTATTTTTTAAAGCCACAGGGAGCCCCATCAGAGGGATTGAAGAGCAATGGGTTGCCAATCTCTGCCCTAGGGAATCATGTATTTGATGATTGTTTATGTTTTTGGTATGATTGCATGAACGCATAACTGTAATTTGACAGTCAAATTTATCATCTGCTGTGATGAATGCACCACGTACATGTGTGGCAATATTTAAAAAAAAAGAGCACTACAAATTACAAATGTTATGCATTTGTTACGCCACAAGTTAGGACATAAAGATATTTATGCTATGTGTATTTAAATCTGCATCGTCTCACGAGCACATCCATGACAAAGGGCTGTCTGACAGCCCAAAGATTAATGCAATCTCATCTAGAAATAATGAACAACCATTTGAAAGAATATTTTCAAATAAACTTTGATTAAATGCCAGTTAATCATAAAGCATCCTCTTAGAGCCGACGTGATTCTACTTCAACTCCTGACTTGTCCAAAAAAAATACCGGTCATAATAAGAAACAGTCAGTTAGATCAAAGTCCAGGTCAATTTTTGCTTTTTTTTTACCCTTAATAGTTACCGTCCAATGAACCCCGAGTTGATTAGAATAACAGCTCATAAAATGGCTGAAATGTCCTTGAGCAAGACACTGAAGCCCCAGTCTTTCCTGATGAACAGGTTGGATCCTGCATGGCTGACTCAATCAGTGTGAATGTAAAACACTTTAAGTGCTGTAAAGTACTATAAATAGAGTCCATTTACTGTTTAGAGACCATTTACAAGCGCGCGCGCGCACACACACACACTCACACACAGAGACAAAACCCAGTTCATCCTCAATAAGAAACAGGTTGAAAATACAGATAGGGTTTGTATATTAATGTGATGCACATGGTATACAAATAAAACAATTTTACAGAAATAGATACATAGTAAATTGAGTTCTGGATATCTACAAAATGGAGTTTATAAGGTAGAAAGGGCAATATAAAACAAGCAGAAATCAAGGGAAAAGGCCAGTCTTTAAAGCTCAATCAGACCAGTTTTGTATCCATCCATCCATCTTCCGCCACTTACCCTGCTCTCAGGGTTGCAGGGGATGTCCCAGCTGACATCAGGTGAGAGGCGGCGAACACCCTGGACTGGATGCCAGCCAATTACAGGGCCGCATATATAGACAAAAAAAAAAACATTCACTTACTCATTCGGGGCAATTTCCTTTATTTTTTCAAATTAACTTGCATGTTTTTGGATGAACCATGGTCTTTTGTGCTGTGAGGCTGAACCACCGTGCTGCCACCAGTTTTATAACAAACACAAATTTTATAACAAAGCTGATACCCAGACAGACATTTCTTCCTCCACTGAGTACATAGAATAACTTTATTAGCTTCATTCTAAATAAAAATAAGTTTAACAAGCCAGAGACACGATGTATTTGTTTGTACCAACATTTAATGCAAAGACATATATCTTTAAAGTAATATAATTAGTGCCAGTTTGATGTTTGTTTTTGATATCCAATTAACAGTCTGAGGTCAGGTTAGATTTTAGGCAAATACACTTAAGATGGTTTATATGCACAGCATGAATATTAATTATTTTCTCATCATGCTGCACGTTGCTTGACTGCATAAAAGTATATATATAAATTGACAAAACACACAAGTGATCCATCAATTTAATATCCGATACGTAAGTATGACACTCACAGACTTCCTCGTCCATATCAGCTGTGTAGGCTACAGTCCCAATTTCTGGACAGAACGGCAAAAACCAGAGGGGAGAGAAACATAGCTGAATTAATCTCTTCTGATCTCACCGTATTCTTTGCAGAAGATGTTTGTCCCCATAGGCAGTTGGATTCACAGAATCATACTTTTAAGTTTTTAATTTTTGTTGCACAAATAACTGAGGTGATGGTGCTACCAATCACCCTTGTCAACCTTGACAAATGTTTTTGAAAAAAAACAACAAAAATAGGAAGGTGCTGGCAACCTCCATCATCAAGGCATGTGAATTCACAGAAAAAAACAAAACAAATAGGGGGAAAAATGCACATTGTAAACAAAAGTCAAATGCCTGTGATGCAGAACTTCTTGTCATTCTCAGAGTTAAACTAAACCGAGACGATTAAGGCCGAGCTGATTCACACAAGGTCCACTGGTTTATGAAATTGATTTTAAGAAACATATCCAGGCCGAAGGCTGGTAATATTTCGCAGATACCCTCCTGCATCGTAGGTCACATCATAACAAGCAACAGACACATCACTAGATTTTTAGCATTACTTTTTGTATGAATTCACACAAATGACTTCAGGAGAGAGTTCTGCAATGGAGGACTTGAATTACAGGACAACCTGGGGGGAATGATGTGTCAGCAAGAAGTCAATAGTGACTGCAGCACAGGGAATTTCGAGTGGGCTCCCACAATCAGAATGTTACATTTTCGAGACCCCAGTCTCAGACAATGTGGGACAATGAGTTACTTTGCTGTCGGGATAAATCTGCTAAGGTAGAGGAGTTCATGAATTTCACATGGTCAAAGCATATTTGAGTTTCTGTGCAAATGGGCAATGAATGTCTGGAAAATCTTCATTAGGATATGGAACATTTTCATCTGGATTTGGACATTGCAATATTTCCACACAGATATGTCAATTGTCAAAGATTTCCAACATTTTCAACAGATTTTGAAAACTAAAATTTTGTCTGTGAATAATTTCATGTGACTTTTGTTTTAACATTTTAAAGGAATAAAGAAAGATTGTATTAACACGTGTTAACACGGAGAAAATGTTTTCACCCATTTGATAGACATGGAAAATCCATGATTTTTCAATGGAGGTCCAAGGTATAGTCATTGCTAATTAATAATACCAATATAACTTTATTTTATTCATTTATTTTTATTATTGTTTGTGAACGCAGGTGATTTTAGATCATGAGCATTTTGGTGTCATTTGGGTATTAGAGAAGATCATTATCCTTTTTCTCCTTTCCAACTACAGGAAAACATTATATCATATTACATTACATCACATTATATTATATTATATTATATTATATTATATTATATTATATTATACTATATTATATTATATTACATATATATTAATAATATTTATACAATTATATTTTATTCGCTCACACCACCAAGATAATTGTTTACTGACTTTGGCACATACAGTTTTTATTCATACATTTTTATGTTCACAATTTTTGTCTTTTCTATACACAATTGCCAAAAAAAGCAAGTACCTCAGCAGAGCATTGGGCTACATGGTTGAAATAATTTCTCTTCTTGATTCTTGATTCTCATTGCAAGGACCAATTAAGGCCATCAGCCATGGCCAATCCAATTGTCAGGTATAAGAGTGGATGACATGCTCAGGTACACAAATATAATCCAAATGTTTTTGCTGAAAACATACATCTTCACCAAGCACTACCCTACTAATCCCCCAACCCCCCCCGAAAAAACAACAACAAAAAAAAAAACCTTAACGATAATATCAGTGTATGTATGTATATGGTTTTGAGATGGCTATTTGGTTGAGTGGTCACTTCTGACTTTTGACTACTGGTAATTCGGATCTTTGGTGAGTTGCACTTTTTGTAAGTCGCTTTGGATAAAAGCATCTGCCAAATGGCTGTAATGTAATTTAATGTAATTTGACTGAAATCTTGTCACTTGTTTTTATGGTTCCAGCCATTTATTCATGCCATGTATTTGTTTAAATAGAACATATCTATTATTGGTACTATGATCTTGACAAGCCAACTAAGAAGAACTAAAGAAGAACAATGATTCAGTGTGTTGAGCATTACATAATCCATTGAACCAACGCAGATTGCTGTGCGACGTTCTGATATGCATGGTGTTAGAGGTTTCTATGAAGACCACATGTGTATGATGTAAGGTGGATTACATGCTTCTCTTCATGCTTTGTGTTTCAAAAGAGGTGCACAGATGGAATAGCTCGGCTGACGGCAGGATTTTAACCGAGGAGAGAGTTTTATCGAGGAATCTGTAGAAGCCTGGCTGACTGTTCACTGGTCACAAGCATGAAAAAAGAATGCAAGGGGCAAATGAGTCCTTTACTTCTGTGCGCAAGTTTCTTACATAAAAAAGGGCCTTTGTAATTTACATTATAAGCCTCAAGCCTTGTAAACCTTCCGAAACAAATTGTAGTGGCTGCAGCAGCTGTGGATCCTGCTGTTGCATTCATGGGCGTAGGAAAAGTATTATTAAAGTAGCTCCATTTGTCAGTTGAATTTTTGAAACAAAGTAATTTCGCATCACGGTGGCTGATATCCGAAGTAAATGGATGACATTTGATGGGGTTGTTCTGTGTGGCTGTTGTTTTCTCACCAGCAGATTAATTGAGGAAATATATAGTGACTTTCATTTTCAGTTGGATTTAAACCGTTAGAGGGGGCTCTATGTTGAGCTTTTGGCAAGCGTCTGAAATGAATTGTTACTGAATTGAAAAATACTTGCGATGTGTATTTCTTGTGAACAAAGAGAGTCAAGCGGCTCCGACTTTTAAACATTTGTGCTGAATCAGAATGTTTGTCACAGTGTGGGATGACTGAACGTTCGGGCACTGGTTGTGTTGGAGCAGCAGTTACTCATCTATAAGTGCAAGTGGTTCTCGCTTGTCTTGTTTTTGAAGTCACAGTTTTTACATGATGATGTTTGTGTATGTGTTGGTGAAACTGGATTAAAACAATGGCACTTTCAGAAGTCCTTTTGTGTTGCATTTTTTTTCTGCCTTTTTTTGGTAATTACCGCTTTATTGAACCTCAATGATGAAATTCAGTAGGAAAACAAGCACAAATTTCATTGTTTATTTGGTCCAACGGGAGATCAGAGGGATATGTTGTGTAGAGTCTAAGTGCTGTGTCCAAAATGTTCTGACAGAGGCTTTGTGTTATGACGTGAGCAAAATAAACTGGGAAAAAATCCTACCTAACTCCAACCTCTTTCTGTTTTTTTCTGCGAAAGACAAAAAACAGGATTTGCTTAGCTTGGCAAAGGCTGGAAGCAAAAGGAAATATCTATTCTGCCTACTTCAAAAGTAATAAAATTCCACCTCCCTGCACCTTCACAATTCATTTATTACTGCATTATTCTTAAGAAAAGAAAATCAGAAATGTATAGTAATAGTTGTCTTATCACTCACCCCTCGGATAGACTTTTCTATAGAGGGAAAATTGTAGTTATATGGTAATGTATTTTTTTTCTAATTAAGACAGCTGCCCTGTGCATAAGTTTGAGTCAAATTTTCAAGTTTTAAAACAAAGTCATTAAAAACTATAGCTAAAACTCAAATAAAGCTTCTAGCAAAACGTATTTGAACATGAACACACACACACACGCACACACACACACACACACACACACACACACACACACACACACACACACACACACACACACACACACACAAACACACACGCATGCACACATACATGCACACACACAGATGGATACTATTTATTGATATTCAAGTTGACAGTGACACTGAATGTTGCAAGGAAATCCAGACATTTTAGTCATTGGTATATACTGTATTATTCTAACATGTAGCAAATTATTTCTGTAAAATTTTCTTTAAAATTTCTTTAAAAGTGGTAAACAAGGAATTTCATTGTCATCCTCTTAATCTTAATCTTAAATAGCGTATGAGTTTTGGTAACAGAACTGAAATAAGTGCTCCTGTTCCCCTGCTTCGCCTGCAATCTTGCGAAAACGAAATAAAATTGCCTGAGATTGGCAGAAAAAACACTGCGAACAAGGAATCGTGAATGTCGATAGATTCATAAAGAAAATTTAATTTCAGTTCAGAATATTTGCAACAAACCAGTGGGACTCTTTTAGCAGAATGGCTCATGCTGCTGTCTTAATAAACTTTTGAGGTGCTTGTCGGATAATCTTTAAAAACCGTTGCCATGGCATTTGCATCTAACCCTGATGCTACACTATCTTTATTGGCAAAGAACGACTTCCACCACAAACCTCGAAATATTCCTTAAAGACTTAGCCCCTTGCCAAAGTGCATTATGCTGCCCTTAATTTAGTGTAGAAAGTTCTGCTTAGTGCCAGTGAGCTACTCTTGATCAAAGTCATTAGTCACTTGATTTGGACTCTTTGCTGCTGAATAATTGAGGCTGTGAGAGGATAAAGGATTTGACTAGGCTGCCTCACTAGTTAAGAGTAATAAAGAGAACTCCCCTCTCTGAAAAAGAGAAACAGCACAAAGCGGGGGAGAGGAGAGACTGAGAGAAAGCGAGAGAGGATGAGAGAGGGTAAAAGGACCGGGGTGCTGAGACATGTCGAAAGTATGTGTGTGTGTGTGTGTGTGTGTGTGTGTGTGTGTGTGTGTGTGTGTGTGTGTGTGTGTGTGTGTGTGTGTGTGTGTGTGGAGGGGGGTGGCGGGTTAGAAGAGAGTAAATTAGTGAAAGATGGAGAAGGAAGGAGTGTGAGTTTGATTTATTCTTTGTCTGCTCATAGTTCTGCCCACCACAGTACTGATGAAACATTTAACAATATAATATCATGAAACTACCACCCACGTACTGCGAGAAAAGTTAAGTCTGGACAAGTTTGCCCATCGCTCTCAGCCTTGTTTCAGTCCCATTTCCTGGGGTTTTTTCTCGTTTTACCTCAGGGCCATTCATTCAAAGCTCCTGGCACTGAAGCTCTCTGTACTTCACCATCCCTCCAGGGAGCAGAGCTCACCCTGGGAGCATATATCAAAAGGATAATAGGCCTTTGATTTATGTTATGAGAGATGATGTAATATACAATGTAATGTTCCATGTTTTGTGCTCGGTGTCACCGAGGGTCTTAAGGTTGGGATTTATTGCAGTGATTCATCTGGCTGCATATCTGTGACAAATGTTTGACAATAGATCCCTAAAATACATGTGAGGGACCAGAGAAGAAGAAAGGTGACTGTGCTTGTATATTTAGCTTTCATTTTTAATAAGAAGAGCATTATCTTGGGATGTTTAATCGGATGCATCAGTCCAGTGTTTGCCTTAACTGAATGTTGCGCAAACAATATATTGTGTAAATGACAGAACAAAACTGTAAATCATGGATTTGACTGATTAGAACACAATCCATTATGTCCCACCCCTGACATAGTGTTTTTGGATTTAATCCTGGGGAACCAAGGTGTTACAAAAAGTCCCTGTAACCAAGGATACATGTTCCCCTGACCTCTAACTTTGTCTGTTTCTGGGCAGCACCTGTCAGTTAAAGGTGAAATGTGTGTCAAAATATAATTTTCACCTCCTAAGACCCGAACCCCTTTTCGCTTATAATGCATGAATAGTATCTCCCAGATACATATGGAACAGTAGGCATTTGAAAATGTAGTTTAATCTTCTGGGGTCCATGGTTCAATTTGCTGTATTACAGTGTAACTACACTAAATGATGAGTGAGATTCTTTCATCCCTCTGTTGGCCTCTGTGGCTTCCCATTCGAAACACAGGGAGACGTGCAATGGGGTCCCAATGATAATAAATGGGTGTTTTCTCTTTAACAGTGTTGTCCTCTTTTATAAATAGTAATTATGTGTAAAATGTGCATGAATTAATAACAACAAACTATGATGAAAATATATAAAAAAAACAACAAAAGTTTGACAGTATTGTATTCAGCCTGCATAAATATCTCCAGCAAAGAGATTCCATATTGATTTTATAATACGTTTACTTTTGCTACCCCTCATGGGCCAGATAAATCTCTATATAAAGCCAAGACAACATTAGAATGAAGCATGAGGTGTAAAAAAAAGCCAAAATGCAGTGTCCTTGTAGGAGGTCTGGCAGTTACCAGAGTTTACTTTCAATACGTCTCTGCTGCAGAAACTTCTATACATTATGTTGTACAGATTAAAAAACCTCTTTGTGTGGTACACATCAGAAAAAAAAAAACATCACACCAGTATCATGTCAAGACAATTGTTTAAGAAGAAATTTAGATTCAATTATTGATTCGCCCATCCCATCTAGCCAACACTAAGTCAGATGAATTTTCCAATTTCACAAAACACTTCTGGAGTTACCCAGAAAAACAGCTTCAAACCTTATACCTGAAAGGAACAATAGCAAAATACCTGTAGACTGCTTGTCTGGTGCAAAGCTAGTTTCTGGAAGCATTGATGTATGAAATTGATAGGGGCCTCATTTATACCCTATCTTAAGCAGAAACATCAACCATAGCAAAAAGATGTAAACATATATAATTAAGTTGTGATTTCCACCTTCTGGTGGACTGTTATAACTATTATCTATTTGTGTTGTATATTTATATGAAGTTTCACAGTTTCCATAAAGTTATAAGAAAGAGTTGCTTAAATGAAAGTGTTGGGGCAAAACACCTCACAGCATTTTGCTCAACAAAACTGGTTCAATACAGTTAATGTGCAGAGGCTGTTTTTTTTTTTTTCTTTTCTTTTTCAACATCTTCTACAGTTGATATTATGTGGGATTGTCCAAACCCCAGAAGATTAAGTGATATATCTCAAAATTTAAAACCTGGCATTGGAATATTGAAATAGTCATTATTTTCCCAATGACTCACTTTTCGGAGAGAAAGGTGAAGAAGGGCACATGAAGTATTTGGTATTTATGGTAAATTTTATTCCCCTCCGTGAGCAGCCACCTTACCGTGGTGGAGGGGTTTGCGTGTCTCAGTGATCCTGGGAGCTATGTTGTCGGGGGCTTTATGCCCCTGGTCGGGTCACCCAAGTCAAACAGCTCCCAGGGGAGGGACCAGACAAAGTGTGGCTCAGAAGACATCCCATGAAGAAGAAAACATGTCCTGCATGTCCTGGACACTCGGGTGAAAAGAGGGGTGGAGCCGGGCGCTGCTTACCTCAACTCGAGACGTTGTAGATCAGTGGCAGAAATACTTCCGAGACTACCTCAATCTCGTTGAAATGCTTTCCAATGAGGAAGCAGAGCCGGGGGACTCTTGAGCATACATGCCCATTTCCAGGGCTGAAGTTGCTGAAGCATTCAAAAAGCTCTTCAGAAGCGATGAGGATGAGGTCCGCCTTGGGTGCCTCAAAGCTCTGGATGCTGTAGGGCTGTCCCGGCTGATATGCCTCTGCCGCATTGTGTGGATGTCGGGGGCAGTGCCGGTAGACTGGCAGATAGGGATGGTGATCTCCTTTTAAAAAGGGGGATTGGAGGGTGTTCTCCAACTACAGGGGGATCATACTCCTCGGTCCCCTGGGAAGAAGTGTGGTTTTCGTCCTGGTCGCAGAACAGTGGACCAGCTCTATACCCTCAGCAGGGTCCTTGAGGGGGCATGGGGATTTGCCCAACCAGTCTACATGTGTTTTTGTGGACCTAGAGAAGGCATTCAACTATGTCCCATGGGAGATCCTGTGGGGGGTGTTCTGGGAGTATGGGGTACCGAATCCCGTCATAAGGGCTGTTCGCTCCCTGAATGATCAGTGTTGGTCTGCATTGCCGGTTGTAAGTTGGACCCGTTTCCGGTGTGAGTTGGACTCCGCCCTTTGTCACTGATTCTGTTCTGAACTTTTGCGGACAGAATTTCTTGGGGCAGCCAGAGTATCAATGGTATCCAGTTTGGTGGTCACAGGATTGAGTCTCTGCTCTTAACAGATGATGTGGTTCTGTTGGCTTCATCTGGCCATGATATCCAGCTCTCTCTTGAGCATTTTGCAGCCGAGTGTCAGAATGGGGATCCACCCGGAAACTGGTGGGATGCCCACTCTGGGTTGGGGAAGAGGTCCTCCCCTCTTGAGGAGTTTAAGTATCTCGGTGTCTTGTTCATGAGTGAGGGAAGGATGGAGCGGGAGATCAACAGGTGTATCAGTGGGGCAATGCACCAATGTGGACTCTGTGCCAGTCTGTTATGGGGAAGAGGGAGCGTAGCCAATGGGTGAAGAGGGAGGTCTGGGCCTCACTGTTCGCGGGGAAAGATGGATGGATGGTAAATTTTATTGTGGCTTTAAGAAGGAACAAACTGGAATTATTTTTGTTGCAGTTGTGTAGCAACTGTAATTTGCACTTCAAAGAAATGCATACAGGAAGACTAACAGTGTTGCATGAAGGTGACAGCTTTAAGAAGTGGGAACTATAATTCCCATTAGGCATGGGTGCTTGCATTCTGAAACACTGTGCCATATGAATGTTTATCAACTCAGGCTCTGCTGGCTCTCTTCATTCACAAAGATGGCCACATGATATGGGCCAAGTCTCCTTTTATTTCAGCAAAAATTATTCAAAAAGGTCGCATATCAAGACTTATACAAATAGAATTCAAGAATATCCTTGAAATTTCAGCTCATATGATGCTACAAAGGGGAGTCTATCAAAAAAAGGGCACTGAAAATGTAGATTGCCTTCACATTTGTAGATGAACATCAAACTGTGATAGTGTCAATTTAATTATATTGATACATTACATACAAGTATTCATTCATTTGAAAATTGCTTGATATTGTGTTCCAAAAAACTGTAAGAATGACATCTGAGCACATAAAATCTAGTGTTAATGCAGCCTGCATCAAAAAGCTTCTCACAAGTAATTAAGAAAATATACATTTACATTGTTTCTGATTAATGATATATATTAAAAGAGTTAATTTTTTCCTTGTTAGATGTTTTTTTACTATTCCCTGTGAGCCCTCCGTTTCAGATTTTTGCTTGAAAATGGGAGGTGGAGAGCAGAGAAAAGTATCTTTAGACTGTCTCTTGGTAGAACAGCTTTCCTCTCTTTTCAGAAGAGAAGCTGGGAATTTACCCATAGCACTTTCTATCTTTAAAAACAAACAAGTGAATTCACCAAAGAAAATGTGTCATTATTATAACAGTGAAGTACCACATCAATATAATGCTCATGTCTACTTTATCTCTACTGTTCAACTACTGTGACAAACTGCAATCCGGCATTCTAGATAGATTCTTTGTGAAAATAAGATTGACACTTTGCTGTTATCCAAACATCTTAAGTTCATATTAACCACAGCCAAAAGGTTATCTTTTTATTGGAGAGGCTAAAAATGAATATGTTGGAGGTTGTCACTTATAAATTTAATCCACTCCCCCCTCAGTCTTTGTTTTTATTTCAACTGAAACACTTCATCTCACCTCTCCTTTATTTGATGAAAAGTCTGTGACCCATCGTCTCCTCACACAGATATCAATGTGTTGTTCCGATGTTGACTCGTACCCTCATTTGTGTCCAGGCTGTGAGAACGACTTCTGGGGGCCCCACTGTACGAACCGCTGCCAGTGTCGAAATGGGGCCAAGTGTAATCCAATAACGGGTGCCTGCGTTTGCACCGATGGCTACCAGGGCTGGCGCTGTGAGGAACCATGTGACCCTGGCCTCTACGGCAAGGACTGCCTCTTAGAATGTCAGTGCCTCAACGGCGCCACCTGCCACCATCAGACTGGCGAGTGTCTGTGCGCACCCGGGTACACCGGGGCTTTGTAAGTGAATCTATCTCCCCTTATCTAAAAAAAAGCAAGAAGAAATTATGAGAAAGTGGAGACTTAAGGATGAAAAAAATGTCATGAGATCACCAAATAATTAACAAAATATTAACTAAAATATACTTTAAAAACTCCTTTTTACTTCTGCTGTATGTTCTCCTTCCTTGTAGCTGCGAGGAACCTTGTCCTGCAGGGAAACATGGTTCGTTGTGTGAGCAGCGCTGTCCTTGTCAGAATGGAGGAACATGCCACCATGTCACCGGGCAGTGCTCCTGTCCTGCCGGCTGGGTGGTACGACAAGTTTCACGAGTAAAACTTAAGCATTCCACTCATTCAAGCAGAGGATGATCTTACACGAAGGGATGTTCAAGGAGCAAATCAGAGGTGGCATCTGTAAACAAAGAATTAATTGCGCAACACAGCTGCCCAGAATATACAATTCAATTATCAAAAAACAAGCTGAGAAATGTACAAGTATACATAGATCTGCAAGTAATACTCATGAGTATCAGAAAATGAAATTGAAAAATAATGAAATTCCTCAAATCGCTAAACTTTCCATTTAAAAGAAAGGGACTGCTTTGCTTCAGAGTGCAACATTCATCAATTCCTGCACCAGTGCCACTTGTTGCACAGTGTCTTAGTACAGGAACTGAAGATCTTGCCAGAGTAGCAATCCATTTTAATTAGTTTATAGAGTTGCAGAACACAGTGTTTTAATTAGAGCCACATTGCTTTTTTGCCACTGTCCCAGCTGTGTGTGTGTGTGTGTCTGACTTTACAAAAGTCCCTTGCTTACATCATCAGTTGCAAACACGGGGATAACAGTGAATGAGCAGCCTCTTGCACCTTCTGTTTTACGTCTCACTTCAAATGATGTCATGGTAACAGCCACTGGATAATGCAGTTCACAGAGCACTGGCAGCTTGTGCGAACAGTCACAGTGTACTTTTGTGTACTTCAGCACTTTGTGCTCTCCTTGTAAGTACACACACAGCAATTTGCTGTTTTAAACATATTGGCACAGTTTACTGTCAAACACTACCTATAGTGTTGTTTTTGGCTTAATGCTGGTTTATGGTTTTTCTTCTTTTTGCAGTGGCTGCGTTAATCAAAATATAAAGGGCCAAACTTATGTCTCCCATTAAACTAATTGGTAACAATAATGAATTGTACAAAAGGGGCAATGATTTAATAAAAACTTCAAATTCCCCTAATTTTATAGCCTTGTGTGCATAATGTAATGAGATATTACATTTTTGGCTGCTTGGTACACTGTTGACCGTGTAAAAATGATTAATAATAATGATTGAAGCAAATATTGCAATTTTAAACTTTTTTCCATTCCATTCCTTCCATACAAAGTGTCACCCCACTTTTCAAAGTGTATTCCCCAAAGACTTAGTAAAGACTTTGTAATACATCGTGAGCGCATGCACACTCATCAGTCAAGCATATGCACACTCAGCAGTCAATAACAACCTTACAAGCCATGTACAAACAATTATGATATGTTATTTTGTGTCTTCTTTTACTCTAATTACGTTAGTATTTCCTAACAGCAGTTACTGTTAGGTAAATTGCATTTATGGTCATTATTAAATTATGAATACGTATTCCTCTTTGCAGGTATTTCAACTGAATGATGTTTTCTACGGTCTCAAACGACTCGCTCATATTCGTAATGCTTTTTTATCTGCATCTTCCACAGGGTCCGGTCTGCGCCCAGCCATGCCAGTTCGGGTCATTCGGTATCAACTGCTCCGAGGAGTGCACATGTCGAAATGGAGGCCTGTGTGACCACATAAGTGGTCAGTGCCAGTGCACGGCTGGCTACATCGGAGAGAGGTAACGTATGAACACGGATGCAGTATGCAACATACCTGAGAGCACTATCCACCTGGAGCAGATTGGAAATAAATGATACGGTTAAAGTATAATATAGCTTCAAACACAGATCTATGACTGCTCAGCAAGGATTGCAAAAATTGTCCAGAATGCTTCTCCTGTTGCAGAAAATTGTGTGATCATAGCAAACAATCCAGTGCAGAATTTTCCAGTGAAAGCTTCTTGCATCCAGTCACAGAAAAGTCTTAAGTTAAAGTCGGTTTGGGTTATATTACTTGTGTAATGAACATGAACATGCAAACTTTCAGTGTGTATATTATTAATGTGCTGAGAATTTGTTTACAACTTTTTTAACATTTTTTGACTTTTTTTTTTTACATTAACCAGTTAAATATTCATCTGATGTTTTCTCTCACAAGTTCATCTTGTCACAAGTTTGTAAACTAGCTGATGAGAAGTGATCTCCATGTACATAAAGATGCAAAGTTTACACAAGACATGCCAAATGAAAAGGTTGCAAATTTAAAACTGCATGAAATTATTTTAAGGTACTTTTTACAATAGTAATAAATGGCGTTATGAAAATGTAATGACATGCCTGATTTAAAAAAGAGGCAACGCATCTTGACAATCAGGTCCCATAAAATTTTAAATTAAGTTTAAATAGAACACAATGAAATTCTGAACAAGTTAAAAACTTAAGCTGGCCGATGTGCTGTATAAAGAAAGATTTCAAAAAAGGTAAAAAGGTTAAATGAATGGCAATAATTTGCAGACTAAAACAGATGAATAAAAAAAAAAAAAAACTGAGACAACAGTCAATGGACAACAACAGTCCATAGTTGTGGGTACAAAAGCATCTAGTCTTCATGATCCTCTTCTCTCAAAATCTGCTCATCTTTGTTTTGATAATTTAGGCGTTATCATACCTTTGGCAAACTAACTAGACCTCGGTTGTAGATTGCTATTTCCAATTGATCATCACCCCCTGTCCCCCCCCCCCCCCCCCCCGACACACACACACACACACACACACACACACACACACACACAACACACTCACATACACACACTTTGTCAACTGCAGCCCCCACAGTGACCCCTTACATTTCTATGCATTTCTTAGCAGCTTGATAACTAATGCTCATTGGTCCAATCAACGCAATGTCACCATATGGAAGAGTCACTCATGAGATTTCACCTCCTATGAAACAACATCTGCTCTTGTGTGACTCATTCCTCAGTGTTAAATGTTAATAACTCCCACTTCCAGCTCTCCACCTCACTTGTTAATGCCCAGCAATTTGTTTTACTTCCTTTTCTCACTCCTTCTCCTCCCCATCACCAAAAGTGGGAGATTTATACCAAAAGCCATTTCGAATTGTTTTCTACCTTATTACCCCCGTCAACTGTGATAGTGTTGTTTAGCTGAAAAAGGCTATGCAACTCCCACATCTCCCCTGTCTCCCTCTCTTTTCCTGCCTCAATAATACCCTTCTTTCATTCACTCAATCTTTCTCCCCCCCCCATCGTTATTCTCAATTGGGCCAAATTACCTCCATTCATTTGGGCCCCAGACAGGTAAATTAACCTACATGGATTAATTCCTAGATCGAGTTCTCCTCCCCTTCCATGTTGTAATGGAATTAGCCAAGATAAGAGTGCAGAGGAAGTCGTCATGATTCAAACGTGACGCATAACAGAAGTCCTCACTGAGACAATTTAATTAAGTGATTTGTCTACTTCTTAATGGTTTCAAGATGCAGACGTGTTAAGGATACAGAGATGTAGGGCTAACTCAAACATTCGCCCAGCTTCCAGAATTTTCTATTCAGTCCAGTGTAATCTGCTCGGTCCTCATTATTATTATCCATATGGCTGCTTTGTAAGGTTTAACCTTCAGCACTATCGAAGGTGTCAGCATAATGTGTAGCCTCTTAACCCAAGAAGCGAGCCAGTTGACTTGATGGCAAGGCTCGTATTATCTGTGCGGATAATGGATGGCTGATCATGCTGATCATAATAATATTGTTCTGTATTTTGTTCACCTGTAGGAGAGGCAGGATTAATTCATCATCCTCTCATTCTGGATGTAAAACCACAGTTCAAATGATTATGAATAGATTGCGTATTTTGTACACTTCCATTCATCATTATGTTGACCTTTGACAGCAGGCTATCTTATTATTGATAGACAGTTAATAGGATGTGATGTTTATATTGCACACATAAAAAGCATTTCTTCCACCCGCTTGTTTTCAAATATCGTTGGTTGTTGCCTGAAATGTGTTTATGGTTTCTTAAGATATGATCATCAGACATTGAAAAGTAGGGCAACCAGTAAATAGTATCTTTGCACAAAAACCCATGCTTCCGGGAACTATTTAGGTAGAAGACGCAACACATCCAGTTCTAAGGCTATCCGTACAGTCAAAATTACAGCTGCTGTTAAATGACAATTAAATAATGAGGAATGAAAAAATATTTTTCATCGGAAAATAGGTCTGGAAATTCCAAAGATTCACAGACCTCAGCAAACGATCTAATGCATATAATATTCTTTATTTATGCTGTCAAGTATATTGACAGTAAACAAAACTGTACATTAAGGATCATAATGCTGCAGGAATCAGAAGAGGAATGGTAAGTGATTTGGAGAAAAAAACAGAGGAAAAAGTAGATAAAAAGCTAGGAAATATGTCTGTATGTGACCTTCATGAGGACACATACTGTATATGTATATGTTAAACACAAACAAAATAAAAAGACATCCATCGCTCCATCCATCCATCTTCTACGTTTTATTCAGGGTTGGGTCGCAGGGGCAGTAGCTGAAGCAGCATGACTTCCCTCTCCCCCAATGCTTGGTCTCGCTCTTCCTGGGGGATCCCAAGACATTCCCAGGCCAGTCAAGACACATAGTTTCTCCAGTGTGTCCTAGGTCTTCCTTGGGGCCTCTTCCCCGTTGGACATGCATGGAACACCTCACCAGGGAGGCGTCCAGGAGGCATCCCTCCTGGATGGACGAACTCCTCACCCTGTCTCTAACAGAGTCCGGACACCCTGTGAAGAAAACTCATTGTGGGCACTTCGATCTGTGACCTTGCTCCTTCAGTCACTACCCACAGCTCCTGACCATAGATAGGGGTGGGAACGCAGATCAACCGGTGAATTGAGAGCTTCACCTTTGGCTCGGTTCCTTCTTCACCACAACAGACTAATGCAGACACTTGAACTCCTCATCCACTAAGGGCAGGACCTCTTCCTTGACCCGGAGGGAGCACCCCACCTGGCTGAGAACTAAGCTCTCAGGTTGTCGCTGCCCACATATGTGTTGAATTCTCCCAGTGGATTGAGGGAGTCCCTGGTAGGAGCACTCTCTAGAAGTCTCTCTAAGGATCCTGAAAAGGGTGGCAAGGCTGAACTGCTGTTTGGCTTATAGCCACAAACAAGTTCCAAGAGTCAGCTTCTGCACCCCACGTCCCCCACTTTGCTCACAACCCAGTTATCAATGCACCTGATGCCCTTGGGCTCACCAGCAATGGGAGTGGGCTGAGGGCGTCGGGGTACCCAAGTAGTACTTTCAGGCTGTGCCCGGACGAGTCCCATGGGTGCAGGCCCAGCAGCCAGGCTCTTGCCATCGAACCCTGTCCAATGGCCTGACTCCAGAGGGGCCCAGAGTAACGTGCATCCCAGCAGAGGAAACTGGGTTAACTTTTTTTTGTTGATCAATTGGGGGTCTTCTGAGCCACGCTTTGTCAGGTCCCTCGCCTCGGACCTATTTTGGGTGACTCCTCCGGGACTTACAGCAACTTAGCTTAAAAGATTACTGGGTACGTGTAAACTCCTCCACCATGACAAGGTGGCAGCTCGAGGAGCAAAAACATAAAGACATGGTTCCTGAAAACAAACCTCAAAATCAGTACAACATTAGCATACAATTATACGAGATACAAATGTTTTCTGCTCTACTCAGACTAGATTCACTCCAAAATATTTGTAATTTTATAAATCAGTCCAAAGGTGTGACTCTTAAAATGGAAATGAAAAAATGTTAGTCTTTGACCTATGTGTGGAAAACACATTTGACATCATTCTCTACAGTGTAGTTCAAAGAGCAAGGTTCAAAATACAATGTTTATTTCAATGTGTGGTTTTCAGCATGACAAATATGTGAGAGAATTAGGCAGGGGTAAGTTGTTAAACCGCCTGTTCCAAAGAAAAAGTGATATGTGATGTGCCGTTGAATGTTGAAAATGTGTTTTGATGATTGTATTTACTTCTCAGTTTTTGTAGCTAATGGGTGGGGTGCTCCTCTGCATAGAATATGAAATATTTGCATTGAAATTCAAATTTCCATCTCAAATGTGTCTTTTACCAGATGCCAAGATGAATGTCCAGTCGGTACCTATGGACCACAGTGCGCCCACAAATGCGACTGCCAGAACGGGGCGAAGTGCTACCACATAAATGGAGCCTGCCTCTGCAATGATGGCTTCAAGGGTCCGAGCTGCCAGGACCGGTTCTGTCCCGCTGGCCTCTACGGACTCATCTGCGACAAATTCTGTCCCTGCAAAGCTGAAAACACCCTCAGGTGCTTAATTATTTGTCAAAGAGGACCAAAAAAATTAGGAATTAGCTTAATCTTTTTATGAAACAGTGTGAATGGAAGTATTTGAATAACGAGTATTAGGGAAAAAATAATTCATTTCATTGTTCTTGAGTGTCAAGATATTTTTTTTGGACCACCTGACAAGACATCATGAAAGCATCTTTTAAAATCTTTGTGTTTTTACAGTGGGTACCAGACATGAAGATTAACTTTTGGAGTTGCTTTGAAAAGATTGAAGAAAGCATTTTTGAATGTGCAAAACCCTATGTATGAACAAGAGTTGTTGTATGTCAGCTCAAGGTACTAATATACCAAAAACCTTGATCAGGACAAAAAACTTTTCAGCCAATTTCATTCTCTTTTAAGTACAAAACATTTTAATTTCATTAATCAACCTTTTTTTCTAATCCAGTGATATCTGTGCAGATGACTCTGAATAGAACTTTTTCTTGGTTATTTCATGTTTTAGTAGATATAACAATATCTATATTTCTGCCTCCGTCTAAGACAATTGTATTTAATTGATCAGCTTTTATTACTTACAAAGAAAAGATGCAATCTTGCAGGGAGCCTGAATTATTTTCTTCTAATGTCCTTGCTCTCAGCTGTCACCCTTTATCGGGAGAGTGCACCTGTGCAGCAGGGTGGACAGGGCTTTACTGCAATGAGACCTGTCCTGCAGGTTACTATGGTGAGGGCTGCAGAGACCTGTGCACCTGCACCAATGGAGCTGACTGTGATGGCATTACCGGCGCTTGCATCTGTGCACCAGGATATATAGTAAGTTACATTACATGAGATTGCTATTGAAAAGTTAACCTGCTTTTCCAATGCACGTAATTGAACTACACTAGCTAAAAGTGAACAATCCCATTTTATGGGGTTTATTTAAGGTTTGTAACAGCCTATTAGAGTCTGTTCCTTATAAAGACTGAACAACATCACTGAAGAGCATCCAATAGTAAGTGTAATATGGGACGGCAGCTGTGATATAAGATGAAGAGAAGAAACTACTACTATTTTTGTGACATTTTTATACTTACCTTTCTTATCTATCTATCTATCTATCTATCTATCTATCTATCTATCTATCTATCTATCTATCTATCTATCTATCTATCTATCTATCTATCTATCTATCTATCTATCTATCTATCTATCTATCTATCTATCTATCTATCTATCTATCTATCTATCTATCTATCTATCTATCTATCTATCTATCTATCTATTATATTTTTAGTTCCTACAAAAACTAAAACAAACACAAAAAATGCTTTGGCAAAAAAAAAAATCTACCTAAAATACTATTACATTTATTAAAAACCCCTTTGGCAGAAAACAATAAAGTAATATGTCTTCACCCTATCAGTGTTTCCACAAGTAGGAGAGTGTTGATCCAAGGATTTTCATCTTTGTTGTCAATATAAAGGAACCAGCCTCTCATAAGTACAGCTGGTTCCCAGCCAGTAAACTGTAAGCAGAAAGGACGACCTCTGAAACTGTGTGATAAAGCATGTTGCCAGAGCGGAGAGTCAAGAAATTATCTATCATTGTATCCTGATTTGAGGGCTACTTGAGAATGATAACCTAGCTAAGTTTACAGATTACTTTCTCATTTGCTGAGGTACTGTACATGCTGTTTTTTTCACAAACTTTTTTTGTTCCCCCCCCCCCGCTTAGTCCTGCAGGGAAAAAAATGGGAAACCAGTTGTCGTGTTCTCTTCTCAATGAACACATCCCCATTTCATTACTAAACAGTGATAACACTCAGCCTCACCTTTTCTCAAATTCACATTTTTGCATGTTGACAGATATGAGCAAGAGAATATTCTACCATTCAATTGGTCATCATCTGGGAATACATTAGAGTGTGAAACTTGGCAGGAAAATACGGTCTATAATCCTGTATTTGTGTCAACTTGCTGCCTATCTTTGTTAAAGTGATAATGGATGTTCACTGCCCCAGATACTGACATTTGGGTGTGATAGTAACACTATTAAAGATCTTATTGAGTTACATTTACCAAGAACCATGTTATATTTTCTTTCACACACTCAGGTTCATTAATAATCAAGTTACAGAATGCACATTGAGTCCAGAGTTATATGGCTTTCAATAAACAACAGCTGCTGCAGAAGCACAGCACTCGCATTTGTGTGTGTGTGTGCGTGCATGCGTGTGTGTTTTGTGTGTGATGAGCTGTAATTGCGAACCAAACTCTTTAGTCCAGGCATGCTAAAACAAATTGATGTAATGTATGAAACCGGATGAATCATCAATCAATGAACCATGTAGCTCAAACTAGGGTGATTCTGTCAATTATAAGAAGTAAAATGTGACACAGCATTTTCTTGTATAGAACAGGATGATTTATTTTTCTCTGGTATTTCAGCTTGAAGGAATGCTGTAGGTGAAATATCATTCGGTATTTTCATGCAACTGGATTTTTCCATAAACCAGCTCACTCACCTCTAAAGCTCAAGTTAAATGAATCATCTTTTCTTTGATGTTTCTTACAAGTGGGATCTTTTAGTCCTTTTTCAAAATCTGTATGGTCGCCCTTCTGCTATGACCATTTATACATGTTCAATCCAACTACTATGCAATTTGCCCATGTATCAAAGATTTAGCCAGATGCACTTTAAGAAACTGCAAAACAATTGAAAATTTCATTGATTTCAGACATGTAAAAGTTATTGTTGAATATATTGATTGTGTGTGTGTGTTTTTGTCTGTACTGGTCTGTGTAAAAATTACAAAAACCATTAATGTCATACATTCTGGATTTATTGCAAATCAACTGAAATATTACAAGCCTTTTGTTATTTTAATATTGCTGATGATGGCATACATCATAAGAAAACTATCTCAAAATATTAGAATATCATGAAAAAGTAATTTTTGTTTTTTAATTGCATTGCAGAAGATAAAGAACTTTATCAATTTATTCTAATTTTCTGAGACAGTCCTGTATTTATATATACATATATATATGGAAATATATGCTGCTTTGGTAACTCATAGTTTGGTGCTTTGTGCTTTGACTAATATCCCTAAACATTTGCAATTTTGAAATCTATAGAAACTCTGATCTGACACTGACAAACCGTAAAGAATTAGGGTCTGGTGTCAGTGAAAAGGGAACATTGCGTAAAGTCTTAGTCGTCTTCTTCTTCTTCTCCTTTCGGCTTTTCCCTTTAGGGGTCGCCACAGCGAATCAACTTTCTTCATCGAACCCGATTCTCTGTATCCTCTCTCACTACAACTACCTTTATATTTTCTCTCACTACATCCATAAATCTTCTCTTCTCTCCAATTCCAGCATCCGTCTTCCAATATATTCACTATCCTGCCTCTGTACATGACCGAACCATCTCGGTCTGGCTTCTCTGACCTTCTCTCCAAAAAATTCTAACATGTGCTGTTCCTCTGATAGACTCATTCCTGATCCTATCCATCCTGGTCAGTCCCAAAGAGAACCCCAGCATCTTCATCTCTGCGACCTCTTGCTCTGCCCCCCTGTCTTTTGGTCTTGCAGTCTAAACCACAAAAATTTCCCCCCACAATACTGATCACATATCTTTCAGTCTACTGGCACATAGTTCAGACGACTTGGGATGTTAAAGTTGCATGCAAATTAGTAAATGCATTAACTATTTAGCATTTCATTCAGCTATCATTCAGTTACTATACATTTAAGTAACTTAATAAATATGCAATCGCTTTGGCAATTTCCCTCCCTGGACAAACGACCAGATAGGTGCATGAACGCGAACACAAATGACTTACTTAATAAACAATAGCCTGTCACGATTTGAGACAAAACAGAGGACAGGATCAATCTCAGCAAACAACAGCTCAGATCTAGATACTGAAAATACATGGGGCATGATAACAAAATAAATTACACCCATAACCCTGAAAAAAGAAAACAAAGAATCTAAAAAAAATGAGGTAACTTAGAGCATGCAAGAAAATTGAGGAATGAACTAATGAAAAACAATTTAGAGTAAAATAAGATTTAAGTTAAGGAACAATTCTAACATGACTAGATGCTTTGAGCAAAAGTCAGCCTTCAGACCAGCAGTAGGTTATGTAGGGCCTTCTCCCCCTTTGCCTTGCATGCTGGGTCTGCTCTAAATTGAACAGCATAGGTGTGAACTCTGGAAATCTCCAAGCGCACCAAGGGCACATTATCAAGCCTGTTAATAAATAATTACAATTTAAATTGCTCTATTAAAACCTGTGCAGACAGAGTCCCTTTTTTCATTTTACGCTATTTAAACAAACACTACAAGATGCAAAACCTTGTGCTTTATAAAAGAAATGACTTCGGTTTGCAGGAGGTTTGCTACTTCTCAAACTCATAATCTTTCCAAAAAATAGTCAGAAAGTGGATCAGGGGCCTGAAAAGTGGTAAATGTCAAGGCTATGGCTACATGGCTTTGCTGATTCATTTCAACAGGAAGGACATTTCTGGAGAAAAATGAAAGAATACGTCCATCTGAAACAATGTGAGCAGCTTGGAAGCTGCATCACTGCTGTCAGTAGGTGGATATAATTCTATAATGTGAAACGCAAACGACTCTTGGTTTCTGACATTCTCTGGCAAAAGTCACGTCTTGATATGTGTCAAGCACTTGGATTATAGCATATTCTCGCAGATCTGCTGTTGAATTGTTCTCTTTTGTCTCTTAGAGACAAAGGTTTTCACATCTTTCTTCCACAGCCTTTATATCAAGTGGAGTGGAAATGAACCTTCCATATGTATTTGATTCAGTGGCAGTTCAGTAATTTGTGAATATAACAGACTCGGTAGTTGTCTTTTTTTATATAGGTAATGTCAATAACATAGTCATTTTTGAAGGGTCACAAGAAAAGGTTAGATTCAACAAAGCAAGGAAAGCAGAAGTGGGAGTCATCATTTAATTCCAGTCATGTCCCTTTTAAAAGACTTTCATAACCTTTATAAATAATATGTCGCTATAAAACTGTTACTGCATTTTTACACAATATACTATACACTGCCCTGGTAAGACCTTTTTCCATGAGCTACCTGGACAGGACTTTTAAATGGGGATCATATTCTAACAACTGCCTAACACTTTAATGTATGTTTGCGATTCATATAATTTATTCAAGGGGATCAACCATGTAGACCATGGCCATGTAGAGTAAATAGTGAGTATATGCTTTATATAACAAGCACATCACAAAAGGTATACTCACACAAGTTCAAATAAATTCCTATAAGCTTATATTAGCTGATATGAGTAAGTTGATATACCCAGATATCTGTGATGATATCAATAAAAATAGTTTAAGGAAACAAAAGAGGAGAAAACTAAAACTGCACTACTGAGTAACTATATGACTGAAGGTCTGTTTGTACTCTGCAAGAAGCAAGGACAAAATGGCATTATTTTGTTTCCGTAGCCCTGGTTTGGAGTTCTTGCAGGTTGTTCTCAACACATCATCTGGGCAGAACTATTATCTTGTGTTGTGTCCAAGAAATATTGTGTTGTTGATCAGAAATCTTAGGTGGACTTGGCAAGTGCTGAAAAGCAGAGGTGTTGTCATTCTCTCTTTTGCATTGAAGGTTGCACAGTGATGGATGGATGGCTTTTGAGGATGAAAGTATGGAAGGATGAAAATTCATGACGCATCTTATAAGGCATACAAACAGACACGAATGGCAAATAATTCTTGGATAGAGGTATTTGGAACTTTAAGCACAGAGCAGAGCTTTCTGTGACAAATGATTGCAATATAATTGTGACAAATTTGCAAAGGCCAAACACTGTAAAGTTAGAGAGGTGACCTCAGCGGAGGATACAATCCTAGCTCTGTAAACCCCATCGCGGCGGCATGACATACACGTCAAACACCGTGAAACAACCACCAACACGATTGTTTCATTCTCTGTCATTGTCACTGTGCTTTCACTACACTGTTATTGTTTCTCAGTGCGATTGTCTCTGGAATTCTCCTCTTGACTTTTTCAGTAAATATATGTGTCATGGCCAGAGTAAGCTTTATTCTTGTTCTTGACACATTGAGAAAGAAAAAAAATGTCCTTTCTTGTAGATTATGTATCATCTTTTATCTGAAAGTGCTTATACAGTTCTCCATAGTATAATATGTTTGTGGACTTGGCCCTCATGTTTGGAGGTTTGCTGACTGTGATATGTGTTACCTGGAATTTATGTGTTTCTGGTGCGTTTCCTCCTCTGTAGAATAGTATTTGGTTTGAAGAACAGCTAATTACTGTAAGAATAACCTAAGGGATAAATGATGCGTTTTACTTAATTTTATTCAAACAACTTTATAATACATTAAATCAGCATTGTAGCTTTTTGGGGATACTTGAAGTAGTAGTATTTTAGACTTAAGCTTGTAATTGTGTTCTACTCTTAAGTAGCTAAACAGTTTCACCTTAATATCAGATGAGTGACTATTTACTGTAGATTGGCTCTTTGGTAGCATGCTTTGCTACTTAGTCGCACTCTTGCTCTTTTGAAGACTTACCGGTACACTAAACATAAAAAGATGTCTTTTGATGTCGTTGTTGTCCATTCTAACCAAATTTGTGAATTAAGTTTTTTGTTTTTTTCATAAAAAAATATTTTTCCTAAAGTTAGCCATGCAAACTTCATAAAATACTCAATTTGACAGGGCATTTGTATTTGATTAATGTCATTCTGCAAGGCAAGTGATTTGCAATAAGGGTGACTTTAACCAACAATTAAATGTCATCTTCTATCAGTTGATGTAAGATATATTGTATCAGGGTTGGATTGTATCCAGTTTGAAAAAATGAGTATTCAGTGGCTGATCAGGGATTTTACACTACCAAAATGAAAATAATAGCTTTATAAGACTGCCACTTTGAGTTCAGTGTTGCATGAAATATTAGGATGCATTGATCCTACATGTTTATTATTCCCGAGGTCACTTGTAAGAACTTGATATCCCCCAGGGAAATTCTGATGACTTTCTCTATTGGGATCCTACATGTTATTTATTAACAAAGTTTTTTAAAAAGTACTTAATTCACCAACTTTTTAATAAGGCTTCTCTCTTCTCCTGTCTTTGCACATTTGGCTTGCTTTGTGAATATTAGATTAATAGCAATTTATAGGCAGCAGGTTGGGCGCAGGCGGCTTTAATTAGCACAGTTTATATGTTGAAGGTCCTGATCAATGCATCGGTATGCTTGATGTTCAGATGTTGTAAGAGGTTTGCATTCTTCGCATGCTAACTGCTCCAGAATAAGGTTTGACATCTTGCTAATGCCAAACTGTCCATCTACCATATCTGCCAGTGTTCACTATTGATTGGATGGATCAGACTCTGTGTTTCACTGCAGGGGTGCCAGCAGTGATCATCCCCACTCTCCTACATAACATTTATGCATGCTTGCTGCATTGCTGCCATAAAATTCTGTGTAGACACGGGTTCAATTCATTTCTTTAAAGTATTTATTTCTTTTAAGTTAAAGATAAATCACCCAGCACTGTGTGGTAGACCAGGGGATGTTGGTGGAAATGCATTGACACTGTAAGATTCCTCTGCCTGTTAAACAGTCATGGTTGATCTTGTAGCAGTGATGCTTCTCATGAGGAATATACAGGACTGTCTCAGAAAATTAGAATATTGTGATAAAGTTCTTTATCTTCTGTAATGCAATTACAAAAAAACAAATGTCATACATTCTGGATTCATTACAAATCAACTGAAATATTGCAAGCCTTTTATTATTTTAATATTGCTGATAATGGCTTACATCTTAAGAAAACTCAAAAATCCTATCTTAAAATATTAGAATATCATGAAAATGTAATTTTTGTTTTTTTAATTGCAATACAGAAGATAAAGAACTTTATCACAATATGCTAATTTTCTGAGACAGTCCTGTAAGTGCAGGCCTCCTTAAAGCCCACATTGGTGAGAAGTGGCATTTCAGAAAGCCAGCCCCGGACCACTCCCCCCTGCTCTCACTGCAACCATCCCCTCCCTCCTGCTCCTGCTTTAAGCTTCACCCTGCTTCTGCCAGCTTATCTGAGCTTTGGCCAGCCTCTCCTACTTGCTGCTCTTGACTGCTGCCACTTTTATTCATCTACTGCTCCACTCCACTGCTCCCACCTGTTCCTCCACTGGTCCCTCTTGCTTCTTTCTCCTCCCACCTGTCTACCACTGCTGGACGTCAGATGTTTCCAACAGTCACATCACTTCTGTTATCAGAGCTGAAGAAGCCTCTCAGATGAGGGTTAAAATGTCTTCAAGTAAAGAATTTCAAGTCCAGTTGCCAAGACAAGAAGATTTCAACAAGAAATCTCCTCTGTTAGGCTGCTATATCTCTTAAAAAGTACACTTGCCCAATTGTATTGTATTTATATGACTCAGTTCATCCCCTTTTTAACTCAATTCCAGTAATTAAAAATTAATAGCTATAAGTAATTATTTTCCAATAGTAACTCTCAAAATTGCCGGAGCCTGAATCTTAAACAGTTAGGTGAACTTACTGATCACCATCCTTTGTAAACATGTTAATGGCATAACCAACCAAAAGAATTAAGCTGGATTTGGAGTACCTTCTGTTATTGTCTTAGAAATGCACACTTTTATATATAAAGGCATAAAAAAATTGGCCGATGTGACACCAATAGATGAGAAAATAAAATAGTAAAACAGATGAATGCAATCAAAGAACGCCTTTGGGCTATTGGAGTAACAATGGAACAAGAGCAATGAGTGTCTGGAAATAGACAAGGCTGAAGAAAAGAACTTTGCACAAAATGAATACAGTACACTTTATTTATCATATAAATGTTCCACTTGGCCAGAAGTCAATCCTGTGCCTGCCTCACAGCAACCAGGGTGACAGCTAATATTAATTTGTGTCATGTTTCCCACAAATGAAATTTAGCAGAATGTGCCGATTTATTGAGGAATAAAAACCCTTTTAGGCAGCAACGTAACTATTTCTGACAATTTTCCCAAGGGTTTGCTTTTTAAATCTGCAACTGCATGAAATGGATGGGTTTCCTTCAAAAAAGTAAATCTGTCTGAATGATGGGCAGGTTCTTTTTTCCTGTCCAGAAACTCCAGAACAGCTACAAATGTTAAACTTATGAATTCAAGAGTGTTTTATCTGGATGTCTTTGCAAATATATACCTCGTAAGTCAAGATGAGCAGAGGTGAATCAACAGGGTCTCTGCACTCCTCAAAATTGGCTTAATTTGTTTCTTGTTTTTTTCCAAGAATGTTGGACCTTTTTATCCTTGATTTTATCCTCATACATCTATAAACACTTCATTGCTTTTTAAGGAAAGAAGGTCGTAGGCTGAGAAAGCCATCAATAATATAGTGTGTGCCAGTGCAACAAGGACAGACTGAACAACTACACAATGGTACATAATTATAAAAAAAGAGAGTTTTTTTGCAGAGAAGTCACGGGATGTATATTTATATAAATGTATAGTGCCGTTCCTATTTCCTGTTTACTCTCCACCATGTTCTGTGGAAGCTGGCCTTGTAGTTGCGGCTGTCTCATGACTTAAACTCACTTGGAAAAATGTGTTTGGGAAAAATGTATAAGTTACATTGTGATAGGAAGTATTTATATACACATATGTATGACAGTTACATTTTATCACTTTTAAGAGTTTAAGCTTCATAAAATATTTTACTTTACAATCTGAAACCAATGCAAATGTGTCAACAGATAATGATTTATAAACAATACTGAACACAAGTGGGTTTATGCACAGATCATGGCATGTACAGAGACATACAGGGAAGTGTTTTCAGGGGTGGGATACTGATGTTTATTATTAAAATTGAGTAAACTTGAAAAGAGTTAACAGTATCCAAAATGTAACAAACACATTTTTCCAAGTGAGTTTAAGTCATGAGACTTAAAGTTTCAAGTTTACTCAATTTTAATAATAAACATCAGTGTCCCACCGCTGAAAACACTTCCCTGTATGTCTCTGTACATTCCATGATCTGTGCATAAACCCACTTGTGTTCAGTATTGTTTATAAATCATTATCTGTTGACACATTTGCATTGGTTTCAGATTGTAAAGTAAAATATTTTATGAAGCTTAAACTCTTAAAAGTGATAAAATGTAACTGTCATACATATGTGTATATAAATACTTCCTATCACAATGTAACTTATACATTTTTCCCAAAGTACAAAAAACTTCTTTGAGTAAAATAGTATCTAATAGTTCATAAAATGATTAATATGATGAGTAAAAGATGTATCCTTAACATCTGGGGTTACCCGGTACAAATGAACGATACTGCACGGAGTGGGTTAATACACTGATTTTTCCATCACAGTGATTAGGCTATTAGCTTCAATCAAAGATAGCAGATCTAAAGCCCCGGACCCACTTAGTAACAGATGTGGTTATTTCTCCAAATTAAACTCTGTAGTTGATAGGCCTAGAGAATTGAGAGTAAGAAACGTCAGAAGACCAGAAAAAAATAACAATGACAATATCAGTTTAATGGCAGTTGAATAATTTCTACTCACGAGCCGGCGTCTTGCTGAGCCAGCCTCAGGGGGGCATTGGTCAGTGTCTCTCAGAACCGGTCCCAAGTCTGGATAAATATAGAGGGTTACGTCAGGAAGGGCATCCGGCATAAAACTTGTGCCAAACCAAACTTGCGAATCAAACCTGAGAATTGAAGCCTGGGTTAACAATGACCGCCACTTGTGCTGATAACCTACAGGATACCAGTGGAAAATGGGCTGCTGTGGGTTGAGGAGAGGAGGAAGGCATGTTCAGAAGCAGAGAGAGAAGAGGAAAGGCAAGAGTCTGGGACTGAGAGTACATTCATGGACAAAGTTTTGAGAATGACACTTTCACAAAGTCTGTTCCTTCAGGGTTTTTAGGGGTTTGCCAGATGTTTCTATGGTTGTGTCATTCTCAAAACTTTTGGCCATGACTGAAGGGACTTTGAATATTGGAATGATGACAGGAAAAGGTAGAGTTGGTTGACATGATGCAGAATAGGAAGGTGGATATACTGTGTGTCTAGGTGGAAAGGTAGTAAGGCTAGAGGCATAGGAGCAGGCTTTAAGTTGTACATAAACATTGGGTGGGATGTGAGTTTGAAGAGAAGGAGAAGTTCTGGAATGAGTTAGATGAAGTGATGCAGAATAGCCCCAGAGATGAGAGAGTGGTAATTGGTGCAGACTTCAATGGACATGTTGGTGAAGGCAATAGAGGGGATGAAGAAGTGATGGGCAGATTTGGTATCCAGGATAGGAACACAGAGGGACAGATGGTGGTACACTTTGCAAAGGATGGAAATGGCTGTAGTGAATACTTTTTTCCAGAAAAGATAGGAATATAGAGCAACCTATGAGAGTGGAATTAAAGGCATGCAGTCAGACTATGAGGTAACTTGAAAGAGATCAGTAACTGCAAAGTAGTTGCAGGTGAGAGTGTAGCCAGACAGCATAGGATGGTGGTTTGTAGGATGACTCTGATGACAAGGAAAATCAAGAGGACAAAGGCGGCGCAGAGAACAAAGTGGTGGAAGCTGAAAAGGGAGGAGTGTTGTATGGTTTTCAGGGAGGAGTTGAGAAAGACTCTGGGTGGTCAGGGAGAGCTCCCAGATTATTGGACAACTACAGCTAATGTGATCAGGGAGACAGGTAGGAAAGTATTGGTGTACCATCTGGAAGGAAAGAAGTCAGGGAGACTTGGTGGTGGAATGAGGACGTGCCGGAGTATATACAAAGAAAGCTATTAGCAAAGAGGAAGTGGGACGCTGAGGGGACTGAGTATAGGTCGAGAGGTAAAGAGAGAGGTAGCGAAGGCAAAACATAGGGCATACAAGACTTGTATGCTTGGTTTGCCAGTAAGGAGGAAGACAGATAAGGTTTGACAAGAATCTCCATGGACCATGATGTTTGCAGATGATATTGTGATCTGTAGCAAGAGCAGAGAACAGGTCGAGGAAAATCTAGGAAAGGAGAGGAATGAAGGTTATTCGCAGCAAGACAGAGTATATATGTGTGACTGAGAGGAACCCAGGTGGAAAGGTGAGGCTACAGGGAGAGGAGATCAAGAAGGTGGAGGATTTCAAGTGCTTGGGGTCAACTGTCCAGAGCAGCGGAGAGTGTGGAAAAGAGGGGAAGAGACAGGTTCAAGCAGGTTGGAATGGGTGGAGAAAAGTGTCAGCGGTACCATATAATAGAAGACTATCAGCCAGAATGAAAGGAAATGTGATCCCATGTGTTAAGAGAATATTGAATAAAGGATGTTGGAACAGGTGGTGTACACTAATGTTCGGTAGTTTTTTGTCTACCTTTGACAGAAAAAATATAATTTTATGCAATGTTTTGTTTCCATGTACACATTTAAAACTGCATATACAGTTATAGGGAAATGAGCAGCAATGAGCCATAATATATTATAGTGCTGATTGTAAAGAGTAATCTGGGTGTTTGAGTGTCATTATTTGTAAAAAAAAAATACTTTGTGAGAAGAGCAAAAAAATTGAAGGACAAAGAGTTTGGTCAGTTCATTTTGAAATACCCCACTGATGTTTTTCGAAAAAACAATGAAATGAAATGCTCCAACATTATACTGGAGCCTGTGACGATGTCCATCTTCCTCTGTTTCCAGGGCGATGACTGCTCAATCAGCTGTCCTGCAGGTTTGTACGGCACCAACTGTTCCTCGCCGTGTTCCTGTCACAATGAGATCTCTTGCTGGCATGTGGACGGATCCTGCATCTGCAGAGAAGGTTCTGTGATCCTTTTTAAGAGATCATTGTCTCCTTTCTTCTTTATACTTATTAAGAAATCGGACTGTTGTGTTGTTCACACTCCCCAAACTTCACTTCTCAGTTTTATTGCTAATAGCAAAGTGTTTCTAACCTTAGCTCTTACACACTCCAGGAGTTCTACAAGTCTTTTCTCCAGACTACATTTTCTTATGAAAAGACTCTGACTAGAAGTATCCTCTTTGAGCATCATTACCATAGTGTGTCTTGACAGCACATAAATCAAACTTTTTTTTTATAAAATAGGGAACTGCTAAAACTTTCTCTCACCCTATGACTTCTGCTGTCATATTACTGCTTCAGCTGCTGCTCACAAAACCTCATATTCCTTATATTGAATAGTCAACAACGCGAGGTACTTTGTAGCTATGTATCTGATATGGTTCTGTGAGCCATTGCAAGGGTTTTGTTAATAATCAGAATCATGTTTTTGATCAAATCGACTACTTTTCATTATCTGTGGTGTGGTTATAATCACAATTACTGTATGAGGAAATAATAATGCTGTGAATTTTCAAGAAACTGTAATTTATAGGGAAACGATACAGCAGCCAGACAAATTAGCGTGCAGAGTTTGCTCCAAAACAATTTATCAGGTCAGGAGGGTTCTTAAGAGTGATTTGGAACAAAATAATGCTTTCTAACTATATCACACTGCTGATAATTAGAAAATATGAAGTCCTTCTTATCACATTTTAAAGATGATCAATGAAACACAAAGACATTTTAAAAGTAGATGTTTCCTGAAAAGCAGGCCAGCAGATTGGTGGTCAGTGGTGGCACTGGAAGCCTTTTTTGACATCCAATGACAAATTGTACATTTTCTCCTTCAACATCAGTCAAAGTGTTGTCTGATTACAATAATTTAGGAAATCACAAATGTGATGTGGAAACTCAAAGCCTTGCTCTTCCCAGACCCTTGGAATGGACTTCATATTGCTGAAGGGTAAATGTCCTATCAAACAATTCCACTTGTTAAATGAGTGAAAAAAAAAAAAAAAACTTGGTGAAGATTCCAAGAGGAATAGATGTGACTATTTCAGGAGGAGTCTTCACCAAGTTCTATTTCATCACTATCAGTTTTTTTGTGATATCATGCACTCACCATAACAGAAGACTGACGTAAATGCTATATTTTTTTCTGTCTTTGGCACCTGTAATGACGATCCTAACAGTGTGTTGTCAACGTAGTATCCAGGTGGCAGAGCTGTTATCTCTCAAAAATATTTCCTTTGCAGCAAACTCACATTCCCAAACAGCACATCAATTTCCTCAGTCTGTCTCGTTGCCTCTTTCTTCACTATGATAGGCTGTCAGTAATCCTGCCAAATGGCCATCAGCTACCCCAAAATTGGACGGATAAACATCGCACCCACATCCATATTTCAAATCTTATGTGTCATGTAGTAGATAGAACCTTTCTCTGCTCCGTCCATTGGGCTTGCACATTAAATACACTAAATATAGGTCAAAGGATCAACACATTGAACCAAGGACACTTAAGTGATGCATTTTGATCATAAAATGTAACTAAAGGAAGATTTAAAGTAGAGAGACATGAAGAAAAGAGGTTAAAATAATAATCTGTGAAACTCTTAACCTCCCAACATTTAAGAGAATCACTGTGTTTTTTATCAAATCTCATGATCTCTCAATTTCAGCATCTTTGACTGTTTATGGGGCACCGAAGTGATGGGGAATATGCGCAATTTAAGTGCAAAGACATCCCAAGCCGAGCACCAGCCCAGCAGCCTCAAGCCTCTGCTGAAATTAGTGGTTTTCTGAGTCATGCTTTGGATATTTTTTTATTTTAACTGACTGAAGAAAATTATGGAATACAAATTTCAGGCTGGGTTTTAAAAGGTGATCAACCTGTTGAGGTATAAATTTACATCACTGTTGAACTCATATTGAGCAGGCTCTGACACTAACATGTCCTGAGAGAGTAACAAAAAAATGTCTGGTTCCTTTTGTTCTTGGATTGTCATGCTGCCACAATGTCAGTGTCAGTCGAGTCACTTTTTAGGCCAAGCCAGTCAAATAAACACATTTTTAATAGAGTTGAACTTGGATAACAAAACACTATCAACAGGTTATCAATATACCAACATTTAGTTTTTCATGTTGTTGTTGTTTTTTGTTTTCTTTTGTTTGTTTGTTTTTTAAGTATCACAGGAGTTTAATGCTCCAGCCTCAGGGGGGCATGGGCCAGGGAGCCGTTCTGAAGCCTGCATAAATACAGTACAGAGGGTTATGTCAGGAAGGGCATCAGGCGTAAAACCTTTGCCAAAACCAAACACGTGAACAAAGCCTAATAATCTCATAATGAATCGGTCGAGGCTCAGGTTAACAACGGCTGTCGTTGGTACCGATGACCTACCGGGAACCAATGGAAACTGGGCTGCTGTAGGTCAAAGAAGGAGAGGAAGACTTTCTGACTAGATTATTCAACAGGATCTTTAAGAGTGAGAAGATGCCTGAGGACTTGAGACAATGAGTGATAAGAATAAGGGGGGGGTGCAGAATTGTGGTAACTATAAAGGGATAAAGGTGATAAGCCATGCAATTAAGTTATGGTAAAGAGTAGTGGAAACTAGACTGAGACCAGAAGTCAGCATTTGTGAGCAGCAGTATGGCTTCATGCCTAGAAAGAGTACTACAGATGCAGTATTTGCTTTTTGGGAGCTGCATTACACTGTTGTAGACCTAGAAAAAGCATACGACAGGGTGCCAAGAGATGAACTCTGGTATTGTATGAGGAAGGCTGGAGTGGCAAAGAAGTATGTTACACTGGTGCAGGACATGTATGTTGTGAGACAGTGTTGAAGTAAGCTGTAGGAGTAACAGTGAAGTTCAAAATGGGGGTGGGAGTTCATCAGGAATCAGCTCTGAGCCCCTTCTTGTTTGCACTGGTGATGGACAGGCTGACAGATGAGGTTAGACAGGAATATCCATGGACCATGATGTTTGCAGGTCATGTGATCTGTAGTGAGAGCAGAGAACAGGTTGTGGAAAATCCAGAGAGGTGGAGGTATGCACTGTAAAGGAGAAGAATGAAGGTTTGTCACACCTAGACAGAGTATATGTATTTGAATGCGAGGAACCCAGGAGGAATGGTGAGGCTACAGGGAGGATTTCAGGTACTTGAGATCAACAGTCCAGATCAGCAGAGAGTGTGGAAAATGGACTAATAGATGGGTTCAAGCAGGTTGGAATGGGTGGAGAACAGTGTCAGCCAGAATGAAAGGAAAGGTGTACAAGACAGTGGTGAGACCAACTATGCTGTATGGCCTAGAAACAGTTACAGTGACAAAAAGACAGGAGGCAGAACTAGAGGTTGCAGAGATGAAGATGTTGAGGTTCTCTTTGGGAGTGACCAGGATGGATAGGATCAGGAATGAGTCTATCAGAGGAACAGCACAAGTTAGATGTTTTGTGGAGAAGGTCAGAGAAGCCAGACTGAGATGGTTCGGTCATGTACTGAGGAAGGATAGTGAATATATTGGTAGACGGATGCTGCCAGGCATCAGGTCCCGAGTAAGACCTAAGAGAAGATTTATAGACATAGTGAGAGAGGATATGAAGGCATTTGGTGTGAGAGAGGATACAGAGAACAGGGTGAAGCTTGATTCGCTATGGCGACCCCTGAGCGGAAAAAGCTGAAATGAGAAGATGTTCACATGAGTTTAACATGTTGCCACATAGTCTGCAACAGTTTGTTGATGCATGGAAATGCTCTCCATGTGGCAGACTTTCAAATAGAGTTAGAAATGGAATGTTGTGTAGAGATGTTCCTTTCACAAGGAAACCCTGACAAACTTTGCCTAAGTTCGTATTATATTTAAAAATCTATTTTCAGTAATATCATCACAGTGTAGCTTGTGTAATGAAGTATCATATCCCAGTGTGTGCCTTTCTCCCCAGGCTGGCAGGGAGTTGACTGCTCCATTCTCTGCTCCAGTGGTACCTGGGGACTAAACTGCAACCAGACATGTCAGTGTGCTAATGAAGCAGCCTGCGACCCCACCAATGGAACTTGCACCTGCTCTCCAGGCTGGAAGGATGAATTCTGTGATGCCCCTTGTTATGTTAGTCATCGCAATCGTGAACAATTGATAACTGTCTCTTGAGCACGTGGTTTCTTGTGATAGAAACACCGCGGTTATACAGAATGGGTGTCTTAACGTCAGCTGTATCCCTGTTTTTAGGAGGGATCGTACGGCCTCGACTGCAGGGAGAGATGTGACTGTCTCAATTCTGATGGTTGTGATGCGGTGACCGGCTTCTGTCGCTGCATTGCTGGTTGGACAGGTGAGTCCTTGAGCTGAAGAAATTTCCCCCCCCAAAAAATAAATAAATGCAATAAATAGCTCTATATTTATAGGTATAACTGTACAATATAACCATCCTCTTCCTTCTCTTATTAGTTATATAGTTATTTTAATAACTTTTATTGCAAAGCGTCAAAGAATACCACATGAATAAGTTATATTTCTAGTCATATCACAGGATATAGGATGGAGTACTTTTTCAAAGCCATCAAAGAAAGAAAAAGGTGCTCCAGACTTGTTATCATTTGTTTTGGCGCATACAACAGACCTGTTGTAGTTGTCTGAGCAGGCTGTTTGGAATACTCTTTGAAAGGATCTGAAGGCACTTTACCATTTTATAGGCTATAAAAGGAAGTAAAGACTCATAAATTCTATCTTCATCCTTACAGGTGGCTACATTAACAACTCTTATGGCTATTTAATATCTTGCCTTGCTGCAGTCTTCATTGGGATTCTTGATGCCCAGTTTTAGACAACTTATAGTCGATCAGTGTAACTCGGTAGCACAGTATAATACACATTCAAATGATGTACGGGTTGGTGTCATGAGTAGACATGAGTCTATTTCTCTGCATCTTCAATATTAAGGACTTCTTGTAAAATAACCCCCCCATTTGGTAGTGTTCTTTCATTCACTATAAATGAGCTTAACATTCTCAGTAAAAAAAAGGCCAAGATGTCCACTCAGCATGTTGAAAAAGGGAATAAAAGTCTATCATCGAAAGACAGATATCCATTCTAGCTGAATTCTGTCCCTGCCATCGGTCCAGACGGATGGCCAGGATGTATTTCAAGAAGAAAACCACAGTTTCTGGCTATACTGAGAATCCCAGTTTTGATCAGTAAGACATTTGAAACAGCAGTCATGTTTTTCCATACAGTGACACAAACTTAGAATACTACATTCTCATAATACTAGGGCACGTTGTGCTTTTTAAGCATTATCTAGGCAAGACAAAGAATGTACATCCAGCACTGTCTTACATTTATGCAGTGAATAGGTCCGTGTTTATGGATCTGAATATTGACATAACACATGTCAAATCTGATGATTCTCCTACTGCTGTTTTCACTTTGGAAAGAATTTGTCGAAGTTAGCACTTACGTCAACCTCCCCTCAAAGCTTCACTGTATTGTAAAGTGATGGGGGAATTCATTTGTGCTGCTCTCCTGTCGTTGCCTCCCTTTGTTTTAAGTTCACAGCCCTATGAAATAGGGCTTCTGGTTTTCACCCACTTCATGGCCCAGAAGTAGTTTAATGGAGTTATTATGACTCCTTGCGATCCACTCCCATATTCTCTCATATTCTATGTCAAAGGAAGTATCTAATGAGCCGCAGATATGTCAGGCAGGAGCGAGGATGAGGAGAAGGAAGGAGGCATACTGTATTTGTACATACACTATCCCTACTACCTATCTTCCCAGCTGTCCATCTAGTTCTATATTTAGGTGTTTGTTCCTGTGTGAGTGTAACTACAAATTATTGTTAGAAGAGTCCCAGGGGCACAGCAGTCTCCTCGCTGGCCCATGGGAGCAGGCAAGGCTCTGATCCCTTCTATGTGGAGCTTTTGTGTAGATAGTTGTGCCTCCTAGGACACACACTGCAAGACTGATGAAAGAACGAGTCATTTCAGCAAATGATCTGAGGGTAAAAAGTCTCAGGCTGAATATGGGGAAATCTGGGTTGTGGCCTAAAATTTTTGTTCATAAAAAGGGGTATTTGCTCTCAAACAAACAAAACTATTTAGTTGTTACAACAGCCAAAAGGCATATAATGAAAAATTTAACACTATTAAGGGATTTAAACCGTATTCATTACTTCATTACCCAGGTAAATAGAGACTGGTATTATGATGAGGTAACTATTTGCATTTAAAGTTCAAGCTTGATAATATTGCAAAGATATTAGTTTATTGTTTCCCTGCTAGAAAAATAATTAAATACTGGTTTTGTTTTTGAAGAGCCCTTACTCAAGTATCTTAATTCAAAAACCTGACAAAGCGTCACAGATCTTGATTTCTAATATACATGGTATAAATATCGGGAAATTTTTGTGCCTAAGGTTCTTACATAACGTCATGAAAATGTTCAGGTAATTGATCATGTATATGTGTATGTATATTGTTTTGAGATGGCTATTTGGTAGAGTGGTGACATCTGAATAATGACTACTGGTACTTTGGATATTCTGTTATTGAATTGCAATTTTTCAAAGTCACTTTGGATAAAAGCGTCTGATAAATGACTGTAATGTAATATAATGTAATCATTAATTTCAGGGCATTTTTTCCAGGATTAGTTCCGGGTAAGGATTATTATCCTGACATGAAATTACCCATCAAAATTCTATGTTATTGGAGAAAAAGATACTTTCAAATACATCTTACTCACTTGTAAACACTCTTTTTCTGAAACTTTAAAACGTCACCCAAGGCCCTCACTGAGGAGATAGATGGTCATCTTGAGTTATCTCCTCTTCATTTATTGTATTTGCCTGAGTTGCTGCTATGCTGACTTGATTTAGTTTTCAGACATATTTATTGAAAGATGCTAAAATAGCAGTTTCTTCCTTTTCTTAAGAGCCTATCACCTCTACAAAGTACTTAAGAGTGGCTTTAGAGACGCATTATCCATTTCATGTGTTTCTATTTATATACTGTACTAGATATCTGACATTTAAACCCCTGCAGTACCTCATTCTCCTGTACATTAATATACTTTAAACACAAATATGCATGATTCTTTTTTTCCACAGCAGCATGGTACCGGAGTGGTTGGTGCTTCTACTAGAAGGTCCCTGGTTCGGTTTAATTCCAACACTGTGTGGATTTTGCATTTTTTCCCTTTGTCTTCCCTAATTGTTTCTTCCTCCCACAGCCCAAAAACATGCATTTGGTTCTTTTTAGTAAGATTTCATTTAATGTTTTCATGCTTTGCATCCTCTCAGCCCCTGATATGGGTCTGTGCGCCACATTCTTTATGCTATTTCTCCGCAAACATTTTTGGTGCCCAGCTCGGACTCCCAGAAATGAATACCTGAAAATGTTGACAGGGCTTCAGTTTAGTGCTGATTTTCTTTTCTACTTATTTTTAGGGATTTCAGTCAATTGGTTTATTCATTTATTTTACGATTTATCATAGCTATTGTTTATTTTTGTTACATTTTTGACAGTTTTATTGTTTGCATGTTTGAGATGAATAACTCGACCAATCTAATCTCTTCTGCGGACTAAGCTCGGGCCTTTTTATTAATGGCCCCACTTTCTGAAATTGCTTTGCTGAGATCTCACTGGCAAGATCTCTAGCCCCTCTTAAACATATTTTTAATGCTTTATATAGTTTTACCTGTCTTGTTTTGTTTCAAACCACTTGGTAAAACGTACTTTTATACAACAGCAGGAGAGATGGACAGAAAAAAAGATCTCAATTCTTTTAAGCATTTCCTTAATTACTGAAATTTTAACACATAATTCAAAAATGCTGTTATTTTATTACTTTGGATTTATGCTTATTGCCTCACTTTAAAATATTTATCTATTCTTGACATAGTTCTCCCTCTTTCTGTCTATTTATACATCCATTTATAGTCTTTCTTAATCCAAAATTATTTCCCGCTGTGCAGTTGGAAATAAGTAATTTCTTTTAGGAAATTGGTATAATCATTTAAAGTAACTGTTATATGCTTGAATTCCCTTTCTCAAATAAACATAATCTAACATTGGACCATTAGAGCG